>NC_057808.1:90831052-91154278 GCF_018294505.1 Triticum aestivum
GAGAGAGGCATGGATAGAGGGGCCGACGGGGGGGGGGGCGTGGGAGAGATAGCACGAGAAATGAGAGTGGTCTAGGGAGAGAGAGAGATGAATATGACGTCACGACAGGAGATTCCATTCCCTTGAGTGTGTATATGCAAGGGGGGAGGGAATAGAGGCACCAGGAGAAATTTTCTGTGTGTGTGGTGTTTGTGTTGGCATGTGTGGGTGTGAGAAGATAATGAGACGTGGGGGCAGAGGGTGTGTCACCGCGTGAGGTCCGGTGGGTCGAGGTGAGGCCCTTCGTTCGGTTCCGTCCTGCGCCACATTGGTCGGCCTGTGACGCATTTAGGAAGACCCATGGATGACCAGTCGTACAAGACAAAGATAGCAGAATTGTGAAGGACTCTGTGTCCACTGACAAAGCCGGCTAGGATTTGTAACCCTAGGTTCTCGGACTAAGGTAACCCCTTTATCTCTGATATTACTATTCATCCAACCTAACTTTAAGGGGCATCCTACAGAATGCTCTGCTAGAATCGTACTCGTCGATTAGGAAGAGAGGTGTGAGACAATGCGTGAGAGACAGGCATAAAGATAATGTGTGTACATGAGACACGTAGGCAGGTCCATGTATATAGAAAGGGTCGATGAGGATTGTGCATGTGTATGTTTGCGAGAGGAAGAGTGCTTGTGATAAAGGTTAGTGAAAACAGTTGTAAATGGTTACGAGAGGGAGGGAGGGTTATATCTAGAGCATGTGTGCGAGAAAGACACCTCGGGAGAGAGTGTGTGAGCATGTGTGAGAGACCACCGATGGAGAGTGAAACTACACGTAAAAGACTGCTCTACACATTGATTAAAGATATAAATTGTATCCAAATATTAGGATGGGATCGTGATATTTGCAATTCGCGTAAGGAGCGGTCATTGATCCATCAGACATCTAGATTCCATCGAATTTGGCCATGTCTATGTTATTATTCGACACAATTGATCCACATAGTTAGTATTTTGAACTCCAGACAATGCATCGCTTTAGCAATCGAATATAAACATGAGTATAGTTCATGTTGTGTGTGTAGAGCACATTATACATATGAAAGTTACACAATGGACATTATAAATAGCTACCTATGAACTAGCATACATTTGAATTCAACTTAAGGTGGTTTAAAAAATCGAATTCAACATGAAGTCCATTCAATTATTTGAATTTGATATCAAGGCATTTGTAAACCATACCTAAATTATGGGGGCACCAATCTTTGCTCTGATTTTGTACATAATAGCAAATGTAGTCGTGTATAAAATAGATTCAAATTTAGCTCCTCCATTCCAAAATAATCATAGTTATAGGATTTTCAAGTGTCAAAATTTCAAAAAGAAGCGGATAATTTAATGAGGTTTTCAAACAATCAAATATAACATTGTCTATTTAGGTCAATCCTCATAGTTCAAGAGTACTCTAAACATGAATGCTTGTGTTTCAAAATTTCGAACGAAGCGCCAAAAGAGACTCTACTCGCCCGAAACCGCATGAGACCAATGTTTGGTAGTACAAGGAAATTACTTTTCTAATAACTCCGACCCGTGAAACCTACCGGCCCGACGTCCAAAGGTCTAAACCGGGGTAGGTTTGTAGCTTCATCTAGACGCCACGCAACCGCATCCGAAAAACATTCATACACAATGGCCCCGCTCCCGCCCACTATTTGGGACACCTGGGATTACCATCCTACCCCCGACCCGTAGTAGGTCCGATATTTAAGAGCGGGGCAAAGTTTGTACTTTACCCAAATTTCAAGCAAGCGCGTCCCATCTTCTGTTCAAAAAAGCCAAAAACAAGCGTGTCCCAGACCGAAACTTGGTTGCCCCCACCCGTCCGATTCCCCATTCGTACTCCGTGGGCGCCAAAACTACCTCTCCACCAGCCGCGAAACCCCGGCGTCCTCCGTCCACCACCCCATCCCACCAATCAACCGCCGCCCTCCTCCATCACGCCGGAGCCGATACCCCGACGTCGTCGTCCACCGCAACCTCAACCACAACGCCCTCCACGGCTAGTAGTTGAAGCCGAGGCCGAGCCATCCGTACCCGAGCCAGTTCAACCACGCCGGCCTGCGCCTCACCGCTGCCGCTCCAACTTCGCCACCCTCCACCGCACCGGAGCTGTTCCTTCTACGCCATCCTTCGCCGCCTCGGATCTGCTTCCCCTCCGCCGACATACGGCCACGGCAACACAGTCAACAATTTGGCCATGGGTTCGTCCAAGCCTGCACCCTCCAGAACATCGGTTTCCCCGGTAAAAAGAAGAAGATCGGCGCGACATGTGGAGGTGACCACACCGGCAACCTAAAAAGGTACTCCTCTTCCCTTATTCATGCAAATCTTACGTCTCTGCTTGCACGGTATTCATCCCACAGAAGACACTAGTTGACCGCTTCTTCTTGATACTAGATGTTCCTAGTAACTCGCGATGCACAAGGTTTCTCCTCATATACTATTTCACCTTAGCTAGAGGTCCATCGCCCCCCTGAATTTCAATTTCTGGCCAGTTGATTCCCAATTAACGGAAGCATTCCCCGGTGTAACAGGCGCTAGTATGCCTATTACTCCGGGAAAGCAGTGCCTTGGTGTTTATCTTAGGGGCGTGTGCGGCCTAGAGCTACTGGCGCCCGATCTGGAGGTCAGCCAGGATTAAAGGGATGGCATGGGAGCGCTGCCAAGCACGGCGGTGGTGTCAGGTCGATGGGAGGGCGGGGAGGCGGAGGCAGGGGTCTGGGCCGGTGGTCGCTGGCGGTTCGAGAAAGATCGTCAACAGTGACTGGCGGGAGGTAGATGAAGGCCATCTACCCGTTCCTTATAGATCGGACGGTTCATTAAAAAAATCGACTGACCTATTTATTTTCAGTCGACTGTTATCTTAGATATGACCACATGTGGTGGTGTGCTGGAGGAGTACCTGCATTTCCTGTGCTCATATATTACAAAATCATACGGAGTAGAATCTAATTTTGTTTGCCATGCAATGCTGTAGAGCTATCATATGTCTCTTGTCATTTATTTTTCAGCCACCTGCTATCTGCTACTTTTACAGTGCACTAGTTCTGCACACACTTCACCCTTACTCTCACTATTGTGTGTTTATGCAAGGGTATTTCAGACTCTGCTGCCATGAGAGAAGCCAAAAAGAAAAGAGAGAAGTCGCTCCAGCTTCGTATGCGGGTAGGCAAGACACGTTACAGCGCTATAAAGGGTGCAGTGTCAGCAGATGGAGACGGTAAACGTAGCTCTGGAGTTGATGACCTCGCTCGCAATGAACCACCATCCCAGGTGCTTGCTTTAACTTCGCGGTGTCATATGTGGTTGCATGTTCCATATGGTGTCTAGCTTGTATTCGAAAGGCCGAAGTCGGTAAGATAAGGAAAGATATTTTTTTACATGAACCACCATCCCGTGAGCACCAGAAGACAAATAGCTAGTCAGGGCACTGGCCGAGCCAGTGACAAGCCCATCAAAGATAGGCATCACCTGGAAGCCAACTAAAAAGCTGCGATGGTGGCGAAGTAGCCCGCCTCCCACCAGGCTCTCAGGTCCTAGATGATCATGCTCACCACTCCAGCCGGATGTCTAGCTTGTATAGCTTCCAATTTGGTTAAATTGCATCTGCTTAGCTTACACATTATACCTTTGAATATGACATACCTTTCTGTTTTTGGTACGTACTAGTACATCTGTGTATTAACCATGTTCTTACATCAAACTAATGTTCTTGTGTATCCCTCATCAATCACTTATGACGAGGCAGGCAGGCAAGGGGACTACTCCTCATTTAAAGAATGCAGCGTCAGCCTCCCGACATGATTCTCAAGAAACAAAAATGCTAGATGAAGATAGTGAATGTAGCTCTGTAGTTGATTACAGCATTTCCCCTACACTAGCATCGCAGGTGCTTGCTCTAACTTGGCAGCGTGATATGTGGATGCATGTTGCATATGGTGTCTAGATTGTAATTCTTCCAATCTGGTTAAACTGCATGTGCTAGTCTGCTTAGCTTATTCATTATACCTGTTAATGTGACATGCCTTCCTGTATTTAATACATAGTACATCTGTCTATTAAGCATGTCCTTACATAAACCTATTGTTTTTTTCTATCCCGCATCAATCAACATGACGAGGCACCTTTAGTATATGCAGTGCGATATTAGTTGCATCTTTCATATGATTTATAGCATGTGCTGCTTATAATTTGTTGAAATTCCATTTATGATGGGACGCTTTTAACTTGGCAGAGTCATATTGGTTGCATCTTTCATGTGGTGTCTAGCTTGCATTGCTTCTTATTTGCTGGAATGGTTTCTGCTTAGTTTACACAAACAGTTGTGAACATGCCATGCCGTCCTGTTTTTCGTACATATTCCATCCTGGTATCATGTGTTTTCCTTACATCAAAGTAGTGATTGTCAGTATCATGCATGAATGAGTTCTGAAGAGAGAATTTTATTGCTTTTTCTTGTCGGTTTTGTTGGGGAACGTAGCAATAATTCAAAATTTTCCTACGTGTCACCAAGATCAATCTAGGAGATGCTAGCAACGAGAGAGAGGGAGTGCATCTTCATACCCTTGAAGATCGCTAAGCGTAAGCGTTACAAGAACGCGGTTGATGGAGTCGTACTCGCGGAGATTCAAATCGCGGAAGATCCGATCTAGCGCCGAACGGACGGCGCCTCCGTGTTCAACACACGTACAGCCCGGGGACATCTCCTCCTTCTTGATCCAGCAAGGGGAGAGGAGAAGTTGAGGGAGAACTCCAGCAGCACGACGGCGTGGTGGCAATGGAGCTCGTGGTTTTCCGGCAGAGCTTCGCTAAGCACTACGGAGGAGGAGGAGGAGTTGGAGGAGGAGAGGGCTGCGCCAGGCAAGGGGTGCGGCTGCCCTCTCTCTCCCTCACTATATATAGGGGGAAGGGGGTGGAGGAGGCGCCCTAGGGTTCCCTAGGGAGAGGGGCGGCGGCCACAGGGGAAACCCTAGATGGGTTTGGGCGCCCCCACCCCTGGGAAACTTGCCCCCCAAGCCGGGAGGGGTGGCTGCCCTAGGGGAGGCGCCCCCACCTCTCCACGTTACGTGAGAGCGGTTGGGAGGGGCGCACAGCCCCTTAGTGGGCTGGTGTGCCCCTTCCCCTTGGCCCATAAGGCCCCCCAACGCTTGCCGAGGCCTCCGAAACACCTTTCGGTCACGCTGGTCATCACCCGGTACTCCAAGAACAATTCCGGACTCCAATACCCTTCGTCCAATATATCGATATTCACATTCGGACCACTCTGGAGTTCCTCGTCACATCCGGGATCTCATCCGGGACTCTGAACAACCTTCGGCAACCACATACTATCTCCCATAACAACTCTAGTGTCACCGAACCTTAAGTTTGTAGACCCTACGGGTTCGGGAACCATGCAGACATGACCGAGACACCTCTCAGGCCAATAACCAATAGCGGGATCTGGATACCCATATTGGATCCCACATGTTCCATGATGATCTCATCGGATGTACCACGATGTCGGGGATTCAATCAATCCGTATACAATTCCCTTTGTCTATTGGTATGTTACTTGCCCGAGATTCGATCGTTGGTATCCCAATACCTCGTTCAATCTCGTTACCGGTAAGTCTCTTTACTCGTTCCGTAATGCATGATCCCGTGGCTAACTCATTAGTCACATTGAGCTCATTATGATGATGCATTACCGAGTGGGCCCAGAGATACCTCTCCGTCATACGGAGTGACAAATCCCAGTCTCGATTCGTGCCAACCCAACAAACACTTTTGGAGATACCTGTAGAGCACCTTTATAGCCACCCAGTTATGTTGTGACGTTTGGTACACCCAAAGCATTCCTACAGTATCCGGGAGTTGCACAATCTCATGGTCTAAGGAAACGATACTTGACATTAGAAAAGCTCTTAGCAAACGTACTACACGATCTTGTGCTATGCTTAGGATTGGGTCTTGTCCATCACATGATTCTCCTAATGATGTGATCCCGTTATCAATGACATCCAATGTCCATGGTCAGGAAACCATAACCATCTATTGATCAACGAGCTAGTCAACTAGAGGCTTACTAGGGACATGTTGTGGTCTATGTATTCACACATGTATTACGGTTTCCAGTTAATTAAATTATAGCATGAACAATAGACAATTATCATGAACAAGGAAATATAATAATAACCATTTTATTATTGCCTCTAGGGCAGATTTCCAAGAGTCTCCCACTTGCACTAGAGTCAATAATCTAGTTCACATCACTATGTGATTGTAATGAATCCAACACCCATGGGGTTTGTTCATATCTCGCTTGTGAGAGAGGTTATTAGTCAACGGGTCTGAACCTTTCAGATCCGTGTGTGCTTTACAAATCTCTATGTCATCTTGTAGATGCAGCTACCACGGGCTACTTGGAGCTATTCCAAATAACTGCTCTACTATACGAATCCGGTTTACTACTCAGAGTCATCCGGATTAGTGTCAAAGTTTGCATCGACGTAACCCTTTACGACGAACTCTTTTACCACCTCCATAATCGAGAAAATTCCTTAGTCCACTAGATACTAAGGATAAGTTCAACCGCTGTCATATGATCCATTCCCGGATCACTCTTGTACCCCTTGACTGACTCATGGCAAGGCACACTTCAGGTGCGGTACACAGCATAGCATACAGTAGAGCCTACGTCTAAAGCATAGGGGACAACCTTCGTCCTTTCTCTCTCTTCTGTCATGGTCATGTTTTGAGTCTTACTCAATACTCACACCTTGTAACACAGCCAAGAACTCCTTCTTTGCTGATCTATTTTGAACTCCTTCAAAATCTTGTCACGGTATGTATTCATTTGAAAGTACTATTAAGCGTTTTTGATCTATCCTTATAGATCTTGATGCTCAATGTTCAAGTAGCTTAATCTAGGTTTTCCATTGAAAAACACTTTTCAAATAACCCTGTATGCTTTCCAGAAATTCTACATCATTTCTGATCAACAATATGTTAACAACATATACTCATCAAAAATTCTATAGTGCTCCCACTCACTTCTTTGGAAATACAAGTTTCTCATAAACTTTGTACAAACCCAAAATCTTTGATCATCTCATCAAAGCGTACATTCCAACTCTGAGATGCTTACTCCAGTCCTTAGAAGGATTGCTGGAGCTTTGCATACTTGTTAGCATATTTCAGGATTGACAAAACCTTCTGGTTTTATCACATACAACCTTTCCTCGAGAAAATCGTCGAGGAAACAATGTTTTTTTTTGACATCCTATCTGCAAGATTTCATAAATAATGCAGTAACTGCTAATATAATTCCAACAGACTCTTAGCATCGCTACGAGTGAGAAAATCTCATCGTAGTCAACTCCTTGAACTTGTCGGAAAACATCTTAACGACTAGTCGAGCTTTCTTAATGGTGACACTTACCATCATTGTCCGTCTTCTTTTTAAAATCCATCTGCACCCAACAGCCTTACGACCATCAAGTAGTTCTTCCAAAGTCTATACTTTGTTTTTTTAGATGGATCCTCTCTCGGATTTTATGGCCTCGAGCCATTCGTCGGAATCTGGGCCCACCATCGTTTCTCCATAGCTCGTAGGTTCATCGTTGTCTAGCAACATGACTTCCAAGACAGGATTACGTACCACTCTGAAGCAGTACACATCCTTGTCGTCCTACAAGGTTTGGTAGTGACTTGATCCGAAGTTTCATGATCACTATCATAAGCTTCCACTTCAATTGGTGTAGGTGCCACAGGACCAACTTCTTGTGCCCTGCTACACACTAGTTGAAGTGACGGTTCAATAACCTCATCAAGTCTCCACCATCCTCCCACTCAATTCTTTCGAGAGAAACTTTTCCTCGAGAAAGGACCCGTTTCTAGAAACAATCACTTTTGCTTCCAGATCTGAAATAGGAGGTATACCCAACTGTTTTGGGTATTCTATGAAGATGCATTTATCCGCTTTGGGTTCGAGCTTATCAGCCTAAAACTTTTCCACATAAGGGTCGCAGCCCCAAACTTTTAAGAAATGACACCTTAGGTTTCTCTAAACCATAGTTCATACGGTGTTGTCTCAACGGAATTGCGTGGTGCCCTATTTAAAGTGAGTGCGGTTGTCTCTAATGCCTAACCCATAAACGATAGTGGTAATTCGATAAGAGACATCATGGTATGCACCATATCCAATAGGGTGCAGTTATGATGTTCGGACACACCATCACACTATGGTGTTCCAGGCGGTATTAGTTGTGAAACAATTTCCACAATGTCTTAATTGTGTGCCAAACTCGTAACTTAGATATTCATCTCTATGATCATATCATAGACATTTTATCCTCTTGTCACGACGATCTTCAACTTCACTCAGAAATTACTTGAACCTTTCAATAATCCAGGCTTGTGTTTTATCAAGTAAATATACTCAGCATCTACTCAAATTATCTGTGAAGTAAGAACATAACGATATCCACTGCGTGCCTCAGCACTCATTGTATTGCACACATCAAATGTATTACTTCCAACAAGTTGCTCTCTTGTTTCATCTCACTGAAAACGAGGCCTTTCAGTCATCTTGCCCATGTGGTATGATTTGCATGTCTCAAGTGATTCAAAATCAAGTGAGTCCAAACGATCCATCTGTATGGAGTTTCTTCATGCATATCTACCAATAGACATGGTTCGCATGTCTCAATCTTTTCAAAAACGAGTGATTCCAAAGATCCATCAACATGGAGCTTCTTCATGCGTTTTATAACAATATGACTCAAATGGCAGTGCCACAAGTATGTGGTACTATCATTACTATTTTATATCTTTTGGCATGAACATGTGTATCACTACGATCGAGATTCAATAAACCATTCATTTTAGGTGCAAGACCATTGAAGGTATTATTCAAATAAACAGAGTAACCATTATTCTCCTTAAATGAATAACCGTATTGCGATAAACATAATCCAATCATGTCTATGCTCAACGCAAATACCAAATAACAATTATTTAGGTTTAATACCAATCCTGATGGTAGAGGGAGCGTATGATGTTTGATTACATCAACCTTGGAAACACTTCCAACACATATTGTCATCTCACCTTTGGCTAGTCTCCGTTTATTCCATAGCCTTTTATTTCGAGTTACCAACACTTAGCAACCGAACCGGTATCTAATACCCTGGTGCTACTAGGAGTACTAGTAAAGTACACATTAATATAATGTATATCCAATATACTTCTGTCGATCTTGCCTGCCTTCTCATCTACCAAGTATCTAGCGTAGTTCTGCTTCAGTGACCGTTCCCCTCATTACAGAAGCACTTAGTCTCGGGTTTGGGTTCAACCTTGGGTTTCTTCACTAGAGCAGCAACTGATTTACCGTTTCATGAAGTATCCCTTCTTTCCCTTGCCCTTCTTGAAACTAGTGGTTTTACTAACCATCAACAATTGATGCTCCTACTTGATTTCTACTTTTGCGGTGTCAAACATCGCGAGTTGCTCAAGGATCATCATGTCTATCCCTGACATGTTATAGTTCATCACGAAGCTCTAATAGCTTGGTGGCAGTGACTATGGAGAACCATCACTATCTCATCTGGAAGATTAACTCCCACTCGATTCAAGCGGTTGTAGTACTCAGACAATCTGAGCACATCTCAACGATTGAGCTTTTCTCCCTTAGTTTGCAGGCTTAAGAAACTTGTCAGAGGTCTCATACCTCTTGATGTGGGCACTAGTCTGAAATCCCAATTTCAGTCTTTGGAACATCTCATATGTTCTGCAACGTTTCAAAACCGTCATTGGTGCCACAATTCTAAACCGTTAGCATTACGCACTGAACTATCACGTAGTCATCAAAACGTGTATGTCAGATGTTTCACAACATCTACAGACGACGCTCGAGGTTCAGCACACCGAGCGGTGCATTAAGGACATAAGCCTTCTGCATAGCAATGAGGATAATCCTCAGTTGACGGACCCAGTCCGCATAATTTCTACTATCAACTTTCAACTAAATTTTCTCTAGGAACATATCTTAAACAGTAGAACTAAAGCTTAAGCTACGACATAATTTGCAAAGACCTTTTGACTATGTTCATGATAATTAAGTTCATCTGATTATTTAATGAACTCCCACTTAGATAGACATCCCTCTAGTCATCTAAGTGATACATGATCCGAATCGACTAGACCGTGTCCAATCATCATGTGAGACGGACTAGTCATCAACGGTGAACATCTCCATGTTGATCGTATCTACTATACGACTCATGTTCAACCTTTCGGTCTCTTGTGTTCCGAGGCATGTCTGTACATGCTAGGCTCGTCAAGTCAACCTAAGTGTTTCGCATGTGTAAATCTGGCTTACACCCGTTGTATGCGAATGTTAGAATCTATCACACCCGATCATCACGTGGTGCTTCGAAACAACGAACCTTCGCAATGGTGCACAGTTAGGTGGAACACTTTCTTGAAATTGTAGCGAGGGATCATCTTATTTATGCTACCGTCGTTCTAAGCAAATAAGATGTAAACATGACAAACATCACATGCAAATCATAAAGTGACATGATATGGCCAATATCATCTTACGCCTTTTGATCTCCATCTTTGAGGCGCGGCATGATCACCTTCGTCACTGGCATGACACCATGATCTCCATCATCATGATCTCCATCATCGTGTCTTCATGAAGTTGTCTTGCCAACTATTACTTCTACTACTATGGCTAACGGTTAGCAATAAAGTAAAGTAATTACATGGCATTTTTCATTGACATGCATGTCATACAATAAATAAAGACAACTCCTATGGCTCCTGCCGGTTGTCATACTCATCGACATGCAAGTCGTGATTCCTATTACAAGAACATGATCAATCTCATACATCACATATATATAATTCATCACATCCTTTTGGCCATATCACATCACATAGCATACCCTGCAAAAACAAGTTAGACGTCCTCTAATTGTTGTTGCATGTTTTACGTGGCTACAATGGGTTTCTAGCAAGAACGTTTCTTACCTACGCAAAAG
Organism: Triticum aestivum; assembly: GCF_018294505.1. NCBI lineage: Eukaryota > Viridiplantae > Streptophyta > Magnoliopsida > Poales > Poaceae > Triticum > Triticum aestivum. The sequence continues at coordinate 90,842,128 of NC_057808.1, forward strand.
CCACAACAGTGATATGCCAACTGCTATTTACCCTTCATAAGGACCCTCTTCATCGAATCCGATCTGACTAAAGTGGGAGAGACAGACACCCGCTAGCCACCTTATGCATCAAATGCATGTCAGTCGGTGGAACCTGTCTCACGTGAGTGTACGTGTAAGGTCGGTCCGGGCCGCTTCATCCCACAATGCTGCCGAATCAAGATAAGACTAGTAACGGCAAGCAAATTGAACAAATCATCGCCCACAACTACTTTGTGTTCTACTCGTGCATAGAATCTACGCATAGACCTAGCTCTGATACCACTGTTGGGGAACGTAGCAATAATTCAAAATTTTCCTACGTGTCACCAAGATCAATCTAGGAGATGCTAGCAATGAGAGAGAGGGATTGCATCTTCATACCCTTGAAGATCGCTAAGCGGAAGCGTTACAAGAACGCGGTTGATGGAGTCGTACTCGCGGCGATTCAAATCGCGGAAAATCCGATCTAGCGCCAAACGGACGGGGCCTCCGCATTCAACACACGTACAGCCCGGGGACGTCTCCTCCTTCTTGATCCAGCAAGGGGAGAGGAGAAGTTGAGGGAGAACTCCAGCAGTACGACGGCGTGGTGGCAATGGAGCTCGTGGTTTTCCGGCAGAGCTTCGCTAAGCACTACGGAGGAGGAGGAGGAGTTGGAAGAGGAGAGGGCTGCGCCAGGCAAGGGGTGCGGCTGCCCTCTCTCTCCCTCACTATATATAGGGGGAAGGGGGTGGAGGAGGCGCCCTAGGGTTCCCTAGGGAGAGGGGCGGCGGCCACAGGGGAAACCCTAGATGGGTTTGGGCGCCCCCACCCCTGGGAAACTTGCCCCCAAGCCGGGAGGGGTGGCTGCTCTAGGGGAGGTGCCCCCACCTCTCCACGTTACATGAGAGGGGTTGGGAGGGGCGCACAGCCCCTTAATGGGCTGGTGTGCCCCTTCCCCTTGGCCCATAAGGCCCCCCAACGCTTGCCGGGGCCTCCGAAACACCTTTCGGTCACGCTGGTCGTCATCCGGTACTCCCAGAACAATTCCGGACTCCAATACCCTTCGTCCAATATATCGATCTTCACCTCCGGACCACTCCGGAGTTCCTCGTCACGACCGGGATCTCATCCGGGACTCCAAACAACCTTCGGTAACCACATACTATTTCCCATAACAACTCTAGCGTCACCGAACCTTAAGTGTGTAGACCCTACGGGTTTGGGAACCATGCAGACATGACCGAGACACCTCTCCGGCCAATAACCAATAGCGGGATCTGGATACCCATATTGGCTCCCATGTTCCATGATGATCTCATCGGATGAACCACGATGTCGGGGATTTAATCAATCCCGTATACAATTCCCTTTGTCTATCGGTATGTTACTTGCCCGAGATTCGATCGTCGGTATCCCAATACCTCGTTCAATCTCGTTACCGGCAAGTCTCTTTACTCGTTCCGTAACGCATGATCCCGTGGCTAACTCATTAGTCACATTGAGCTCATTATGATGATGCATTACCGAGTGGGCCCAGAGATACCTCTCCGTCATACGGAGTGACAAATCCCAGTCTTCATTCGTGCAACCCAACAGACACTTTCGGAGATACCTGTAGAGCACCTTTATAGCCACCCAGTTACGTTGTGACGTTTGGTACACTCAAAGCATTCCTACAGTATCCGGGAGTTGCACAATCTCATGGTCTAAGGAAACGATACTTGACATTAGAAAAGCTCTTAGCAAACGAACTACACGATCTTGTGCTATGCTTAGGATTGGGTCTTGTCCATCACATGATTCTCCTAATGATGTGATCCCGTTATCAATGACATCCAATGTCCATGGTCAGGAAACCATAACCATCTATTGATCAACGAGCTAGTCAACTAGAGGCTTACTAGGGACATGTTGTGGTCTATGTATTCACACATGTATTACGGTTTCTAGTTAATACAATTATAGCATGAACAATAGATAATTATCATGAACAAGGAAATATAATAATAACGATTTTATTATTTCCTCTAGGGCATATTTCCAACAGGTTTTAATTGACAATTCAAAATCAATAAAGCGGAAGGAAGTTAGCAAGGCAGCGGATAAAGGTGCTCCTTCCGAACGGAGGGCCTCTACAGTTTCTACTCCTCCACACCCCCAAGATGATTTCCAAGACAACACATGCATAGACACTCTACAAAGTTGTGTTTATGATGAGCACGTCTCCCCTAGTGCAGCATCACCGGTGCTCCCTCTAACTTGGCACTGTTATATGTGGTTGCATGTTATGTGTGATGTCTAGCTTGTATTGCTTCTAATTTTGTTGAATTCCATTTGCTTACTTTACACATTATACTTGAATAAGACACGTGTTCCTGTTTCTAGAACATACAATATCTGTCTATCACACCATGTTCTTACATCAAATTACTACTGTTGTGTAACCTGCAACAATCACTTATCATAAGACACGTTTGACTTCGGAGTGTGATATAGGTTACATCTCACATTCTTTTCTAGCTTGTACTACTAATTTGTTGAAATGGCACTTATGACGAGACAGTTTTAACTTGGTAGAGTGATATTCGTTGCATCTTTCATATGGTGTCTAGCTTTCATTGCTTTCTAATTTGTTGAAATGCCTTCTCCTTAGTTTACACATCATAAGCTGTGAATATGCAATGGCACTAATGACGAGAGACCTCTAACATGGTAGTGTGATGTTGTTTGCATCTTGCATATGATTTATTTCTTGTACTGCTTCACGTTTGTTTAAACGCCATTTATGATGAGACACTGTTAACTTGGCATAGCGATATTTGTAGCATCTTTCATATGGTGTCTACCTTCCATTGCATTGCTTCTAATTTGGTGAAATATCTTCTTCTTAGTTTACACATCATAGTTCTGGTTATCTCTTCCGTCCTATTTTTCATACATATTACATCCTCCTATCATGTGGTTGTCTAACATCAAAGTTCAGTTCCTCTACATCACGCATCAATTTGTTCTGAAGAACTAAATTGTTATTCGTTTTTCTTGTCGGCTTGACTTAACATGGCACAGAGAAAGAGGAAGAAACACAGAATGGAAGGGAATGAGAAGCGGATGAATCCTGCAGATTCTGCTGGTACTGATGGTGCAATAGAAGGTCAAAGTCCAGCGGAAAATTCTACAAACACCACATCCCATGCTACACGAGTTGCAAAAAAATCCAAACAAAAACAAATAGCTGCCACCAAACAAGCAGAGACAACCCTAGTTCTTGCAACACCTACCACAGTACTACCAGCTGCACAACTTACTCGTGCGTCAACTGAGCTAGCAGCACGTTCCCAAGCTCCCTTGCCACCTGACACTACTTCCCAAGCACTCTTGACACAAGACGAGTTGGCAATATCAGATGAACCTTGTGAGCTTCAACAGCAAGAAGGTAGTTGCTGGAGTCAAGTTACAGTTGCATGCTTCTTTATATGTAGTCTCACAGTTTGATGTACACTAACACTTCCTATGTTCGTTGTTGGACTAGCACCTAGGAGCAAGAGGAAACAAACATCAGGGATAATGCTTGATAGGTTAACTAAATCTAGAGGAGGAAGAATGGAGATCCGTTTTGAGGCAGGTTTAAAAAGGCCACGTGATGCTACAGAGTCAGCCAAGTTAGTATCAGAGGCAACGGTTGCCGTTAGGTGTCATGTACGTATCCTCCCAACATGGATTCAGTACAGGAATGACAAAGACGAAACCCAGTTCAACACCTTCCTCGACCATTTATCTGTAAGTATGGTTATGTATGGAAACTAGTAATATCGTCTTGCTCTATCCCATACTTTCTAGGTTGCTGATAATGAGACTCCCATAATTTTCAACAGATGAGGTTCAAGTTGGATAGCCAAGATGATGCAACCAGACAAGCTTGCACCCATGTTTTCAAGTCTGCTCTGCGACAGTATTGGTATAACTTGAGGAAAACTCACTTTGAAGGCAAGGCTAACCGTGAACTTTCCCAAACATCTCCAGTGGAAAATATATCGGATGAAGACTGGAGGGGCCTTGTTAAACACTGGTCTGATCCGAAGTATCAGGTACATTATATATATGTGATCAGATCACATGTTGAAGTCCTATTTACGCATGTGCCACACAAATCTATCTCCTTGTAGGTGAACTGTTCAAAGAACAAGGCCAACCATACGAAAGTGAAATTCCAACAGAAGACAGGATCTCGTAGCTATATTGCACACTGCGAGGCTCTTGTAATTAGCTGTTGTTTCACTCTTTTCGCTGTACCATATTATCAGATCTATATTGACTTGTTCGAAATGCAGAGGAAAGCCCGCAAGGACCAAAAAGTACCTGAACCAAATGTTGTGGAAATCTTCAAGGACTGTCACACCAGCAAGAAGAAGGGCATGACTACACCAGTCAAAGTCGCTGTTGTAAGTCCTTAATCCTCATGCCTTTTAACTACTCCCTCCGTCCCGAAAAACATGTCGCGAGGTCATTTTTTTAGTTTAGTCCTTGTCGTTCTCCCGACCAAACCCGCGGTCCTCGTCCTTCCTCAGTCTTCTCCGACGCCAGCCGATTAGGTCGCCCCGCCCCTGCCGCCCCACGCTGCCTCCGCCTTGCTTCCCTCCCGCCTCCCCACACCGGTGCCTTGTTCCCCTCCCCTCCGACCGCCCCTCGTTCCCCTACGCCCGCCGCCTTGTTCCCCTACCCCCGCCGCCCGCGAAGGTTCAATTTTGGAGACCACCGTCTGCAGTCCTCGCTCTCCTTCCGCATGCGCTCGTCGTGAATCACCTCCTCTCCGTTGACCATGAAGCTCGCCCCTCCATGGACGCCGTCGACCCGAGCACTGGGAAGCACAGGTGCCCCTTCTCCAATCCGCAGACGGTGCCTTCCACTAGCGGCGCTCCGTCTGACGGAGCCGTCCTTCCCCGAGGGTGGCGAGCCAGAGCTGGCACTGCCCTTCGTCGACCCCCTCCTCGCCGTATGGCTGCCTCGCCGCCCAGCAGCCACCACCACTGTCCACCTGGCCATCAACCTCATCCACTACTACAGAGCGAAGGTGAGGATGCTTGCCTGAATCCCCAAAATGTCAAAACTGAAATTTTTAGTACTGTACTCACATGTGAATCACTCCATTTTGGGCAATTTTTGTGGAATTTTGAAACATTTACTCCATTTTGTGACACATGCAGGTGGGATTCAGTGTACTCTACGAACTGCTTCAAAATGTAGGGCATTTTGGGACATACGCAGGTGTGCATTTTTTGTGGAATTTTCAGTTTGTAAAATTGGAGTATTGAAGAAGTGTTTTTTCCATTTTGAAACTGAAAATAAACCGTATGTTCTGCATTCTGTATGTTGATTATCAATTCTGTTTCCACTAAATTTTGATCAGTGACTATAGCACAATATTCAGTTTCCACTTTGTAAATTCAGTTAACACATTTGCTCCTTTGTATATTCAGGTAACACATTTAACACTTGGTAAATTCAGTTAACTCAAGGCTAAAGACAATCTACCAAGGCTAAAGCATATACTGACATGAAACGACAATAATGGAGCCATGGAGCAGTAGCAACTCAAGGTCATGGATCATCTCTCTTGCCTTGTGCAGCTTGCTCTGTTTCAAAGCATCTAAATTTTCCATTAGTTGATAGCAGCACGAGTCATGAGTCTCATACGATTTTCATGATCCTAATAAGAGTATCTGTCAACTGCTTGTTTGTGCCCAAGTGTTGCCATTTTCTTCAGATTCTTCTTCAATTGCTTGCTTGTGCGCAACTGTCAGCAATTCTATTTTTCATGGTTATCTTGTGCCACCCATGCAGGTCCTTTGAAAATCAGATCGTCCTATTTGCAATATCATGGGCTTTCACAAAGACAAGTATAACAAGGATTCCAATGAGAAATAGCGCCTAAAGAACAAGGTATGTGTGATAAAATCATCGTGCTTGGTGCATTTGTCGCCCCATCACTACTGAAGCCGAATTGAATTTCTTAGAACAGAGCCCACGTTTGTAAATGTGGCAGATCATAGCTGTCAATGGTGGAGCTTTAATTATTTTTGTTACCTTGCAGCCCAGGATTATACTGTTGTCCTCTGCTATTTATCAAACTTCATTGCCATGCTGTAGTATATAGTCATGCTCACTGACTCTTCTCTCTCTACCATGTAATGGCACTGGCACTGAAATTATTCAATCTCTATATAAAAGGACTCACCAGTATATATTGATAGCTAATTAGCCAGGACCTTGAGATGGATTAATCCAGTGCTACTCCTCTCATTATCTAATCTATCCATGCTATGACTGCATATTTATTTACTGTACCAAACATGTCCACTGCATATCTATTTTTGTTATGCCAATCATTTCAGTAAATTAGAATATACAGTAGTACTCCTTGTGACTATTCTTGAGATGGTCTTTCTTATTTTAGCTGATCCATCCCATGTGATATGCTAGATTCTTGTCATCCACTGTCCTTTTATTTGTTCCATGCTAAATGGACCTCTCATTAGTTGCTGTAGTTGTCAAGCAAAAATTTCAGTCCACTAACCCAAATTAATTAAAATAACTAAAATTAATCCAAATCAATTCAAATAAATCCAAATAACCCAAATTAATTCAAATAACCCAGATAATTCAATTAATCCAAATAACCCAGATAATTCAATTAATCCAAATAACCCAGATAATTCCAATAAATTCCAACAAGGAGTTGATATACAAGGATTAGACAAGGCATACACAAGGGCATGACATAAGGGCATCTTTGTCCCCTCTTGACACAAGATTACACAAGACATACACAAGGAGCACCTGACTACATGACATAAGGGCCTCTTTGTCCCCTCTTGACTACATTCTTTCTCTGGCCACTTCTTCCCTTCCCTTCCCTTTACATTTCTTTCTTTTCCCTTCTCTAGCTAATTCTTTTCTTTCATTTTCTTTTCCTATTGCAATTTCCATTTCTTCTATAATGGCCCAAGTATCAACAACTACCCGACTGTCGCAATATACATTGGTTATTTCCAGTCCAGCATTCTGAAAGCGATCCTTGTGCAAGTGGGGCAACTTATATTGATTTCCTCCTTTGTAGTTCTCGAATTCCTCTTCCACACCCTGTACCAGTTCCTGGATGTTTGTAGGTGACCTGCAGTCGGTTAGAGACTGTAGAGAGTTATGGAAGTAGAGGTCCGAACAATTTAACTCAGGGCTATTTGGGGGCTGTTGTAGCAATCGGATGTCTAGATCAGTTTGTTCCACAGCTTCTCGAAAAGCTACATCATTGGGAAGGACATGAGGCTTTGCGTTATCCTGTTGGATGAATATTGTTGCTCCCTCATCATCGTCAGGCCACTTATCCTGAATTGCCGGGTTAACCTTATTGATTAGATAATCTCTGCATACAGGCCTGGTTACTTTCACTGATGTCAACACTTTTGTTCACTTTGTTCTGTTCTGACTTGTCTGCTTCGCCTCAGTCTCTTCGACGAATGCCCAAATGCCGATCTTCCCATCGAGTGTTAGCTCCCCCTCATTGTTATATCGAGGCCTGGCAACAGCTGTTAGGAACATTACCTTCCCAATGCTGCGAGTGTTTGACATGGTGCGCTTCTCTTCAGGTTCTCCTGGAAGTACATAGTAACTATTCTTCACTCTCGTCATGTCAAACCACTTTTCATCGAGGTGAACCATATTCGTCATTGGTTTGAACATAGCCCGAGAAGTTGAGATCGAATTGTCATCGACCATGGACATACAAAATTTCAATATCGCAAGCTTGTTCTCTAGATTGAGGTGAGGCTTCACGGTGCTTGTGATGCGGTTGAGCTCATTCAACTGGAACCTCTTATGTAGGGTCGATCGGGCCACACCTAGAGACTGTGCCAGAGATCGAATCGTCCTTCTTTTATTTAGTGGGATTGTTGAGGTCCTCTCTAGATCAAGCTCCTTTCTCTTTCGACCAGATCTTCCTGGCTTCTTGCTTGAGACATCTATTTCTTTGCCATCGGCAATTTGCTTTTTGGAGTCTTCCCAGATTCTTTCAACAGATCGTACACTTATGTCCAACAGGTTTGAGACTAGCAGCTTGTCATCTGGTTGAACAGACCCATCTCTGAGCTCGATTACTAGCAAGGCAAAGTAAACACCATGCCTCTCCTTATCTGACAATTCACTTCTCTTCTCTTGAAGTATCCAATTCATAACTTCATCCTCTTCCTCTTGAGCTTCATCCTCTTTTAGTTCATCTTCTTGAGGCATCCAATTCATAGCTTCATCGTCTTCCTCTTGAGGCATCAAGTTCAAATCCATAGTTCCATTCTCTGCCACTTGAGGTTCCTCCTGTTCAGGGATCCAATTCAAATTAATACCTTCATCGTCTTCCTCTTGAGGCATCAAGTTCAAATCAATAGTTTCATGTTCTTCCTTTTGAGGCATCAAGTTCAAATCCATAGTTATGTTTCCTGCCATCAATGACAAAAGATGAGTACACCATGGTACCACAACAAGAATATACACACACAAAATGAGTATGCAAGTCAAACAAGAAATACTGCCATGGCACCATTTCTACAAATGGCTGCCATGGCACCATTTATAGAAAGGCTCATTAGATTACAAGAGCCTCTAGGTTACTAGTAGAAGGAGTACTAAGGGGCTCTGTTCAGGTGACTGTAAAGTAATATAGCGGTAAATATAAGAAGCATGAAAGTTAAAAATAAGCAGAAGAAAAGGTATAAAACTAAATAGATAAGCCAAAAATAATAGCAGAAATAAATAAAAAGTGACCAAAACATTACAAAGATGCCCGAAATTTACAAAAGTGACTAAAACACCATTGAATTAAAAGTTGACTATCTATAAAGCAGGGCGAATGCTTGTTTTGAAAATTAAAAATTGACTAAATCTTCAAACATATTTTGACATTTTGCATTTTAGCAATTCCAAAATAACACATGCTTGCTTTCATTTTACCACCTCTAGTACACTATTAACTACGATTTTGCACCCCTCGTTCTACACATAGCCACCATGACAACAAAGTTGCATGGTAAATTACACATAGGGTGTTACTCACTGGTTACAAAAACAATTTGTTAACATGTTTGACGAGAAATATCCAAGTCTGATCAAGTTTAAACCACTTGACGATGTGAAGCGAGCAATAGAAACAAATTTTCAGTTAGACAAATGGTTGGAGCTACAAAATATTTTAAATTTCTTAAATCAGTTTGTAATGCATTGATGTCGTTAGTCCCATCACATCTTAGAAATTTAACTTCATCACTTGTTGCTGAGCCTGGACCAGCAGGACAAGCATGCTACATGGCCATTTTGGCACTGGAAAATACACAAAACAAGCTGTGATCATGCAATGGTTATCTAAAACTTTGCCTCTTATAATAAAAGGTAGTCTTCTCAAAAGAAGCTACTCTACCTTTGTAGCTTAATTCTTTCCTTAAATATAAGCCAAAAAAGTATATGGATCACATGGTTTTCAGATTTCTGGAGTTGACTGTATATGTTAAAAAAAGTAAACTGTATCTATGTCAGTATGTGTTTAGAACCAGCCATGGAATGGTTTTTGCTTAGGATTTCTATCAGATGCCCTTGGGTGCAGTACATATGAGTCCTCTGTGTGCTTATAAGCTATGGTGTTCCACCTAAGCTGATATAGCTTACGAGGTTTGTCTCTTTGTTAGTAACTTATCAACTGAAACATGTAATGACCTTCAGAACAAACCCATGTACCTATACTGGAGGAAAAGACACAGCTCGGCGAGGAGACAATTCAGAGAGAAACAATAGACCATGAGACATAAAACTATATACTCCATAAATGAAACAGTGTGATCTTTATTCCTTACTCGCTCGATAGTTCTAACCCGACATATAGAAATTGCTGTTTCAGAAGGAAATGAAACAGAAACAACTAACCAAAGGGAAATCAGAGTGCCTTGAATCCCAAAATTAGTTTTCCTTCCATATGCAGAGATTTGTGTCTGGGTGTGGCCAAGACAAATTAGGATCACGACGCCGTGTGGGTGTCAGAACAGTTCAACTGATTCGGTTGACAGGAATAATGGGGACATTGACTCAAGAATGCATTTTAAAAACTGCTTTGTTGCCTATCATCTTCTCTGATCCCCTCCTGCCATGGCTATGGATTTTCTCAATTAGCTCCAATGGGGTGTCTGTAAGGCATGGAAGTGTGCAATTTTTCTGTATGTGATCTCATATTTTTGCTCATGCGTGCTTTTTTCAGTTATTTTTCCCATAATTTGGAAAGAACCATGCACAAAGGAAACAAACACTTCATCTGATGGAGTACCTTCTTCAGCTAGCAGTACTCTGACGAGTAACTTCTTCAGAGGGCAAATAGCACCAGCAGCAGTCACGGCGGCAGTCAACAACAACAACAGCAACACATGCAGAGGAGCAGTAGCATCAACACAGATCAGCAACAGCAGCACAAGCAGAGGAGCAGTAGCATCAACACGGGAAGAGGAGCAGCAGCAGCACCACGGGCTAGCTCCACCGGCGGCAGGGGAGAAACAGAGGAGAAACAAGATGCAGCAACAAGGGCTAGCACCACCGGCGGGCACGCAGGCAGAGAAGGAGCACGATGGCTGCGCGTGGTAGCTCGACGAGGACTCGCGGGAGACCACGGAGGGCGGGCGCGAGCTGCTGTCCACTGGATCGTGGAGGCTGGCTCCGGCGATGCCCGTAGTTGGATCGCGGTGGCGCACGGGAGGCAGCTCAAGGTGGACTCGCGGGAGCACGAGGAGGACTCGCGGGAGAACGAGGACGACTCGCGGGAGCTCGAGGATGATGAGAAGGAGCTCCTGCTCCACCGGATCATGGTGGCAAATTCCGGCGACGCCCGTAGGTAATCGCCGCGGGAGGGGATCGCGGCGGCGCATGTCTGGGCGGCGGTGGCGGAGCAAGTACTTGGCGACGGTGGCGGCGTTGAAGGTACGTGGCGGCGGAGGCGGAACACTTCCTGGTGGGCGGCAATCACGCAGCTTGGCGGCGCCGGCCCCTGGAGACGCACGGGCGACGGCAGAGGAAGAAGACAGGGATGGAGGGACTTGTTTGCGATTATTTTGAAACTACGAGTTTTTTTATAAAATTGTCAATGAACTACGCCTGCGACATGTTTTTCGGGACGGAGGGAGTACTACTTACTCTGACTTGTGCCTTGAACTGCATGGTTTGCAGCCAATGTCTATTACTCTTTTCAATTTTATACACAATTGTCTTAGCGTATCATTGCACCTTACAAGGTTTAAAAGAGAGGAGTGATGTTCCTTTGATCTTGACCCGTAATCTAGTTCCGTGCTGGACTTGCCCACACAACGTTACAATTGCCTGTTTGTCTGTTCTCAGTTGTTTTGTGATATGAATGATGTCATACTATGCTTACCGTATTATAAACTTCATCTCTTTATCCTTAGCCCTCAATACAATGTGAATAAATGGAAATACATTAGCAATGGTACATGGTCATATGTTTGGAACCTGATTTTATTATGTACTTTGCAATAAAATACAACTAATATTTTACATGGGTTCACCAGAATAAGTTCTGTATATAGACCAAAGCTATTTTGTTTGGTTTTGCTGCCTCCTTAATATCTTCTGTTCTGGTACTACTAATGTAAAACCTCAACTTTTCAGTGAGCTATGGAAAAAATGGTGGAACCGCCACCTTCTGAAGGTGGCGAGGCAACTATAACCGCAATGTCAGCTCTTGCTGCAGTGGGTCAGTACCTTCCCACTAATAGTGCCAAAAGCACGTTCTTGCGTAATACTGGGTTGGTTGTTAAGGCAATATCGTCCAAACTGCCTCATGATCAAGATATGCAAGCTCAAAGCAATGTTGTATCTGCGCTCCAGACACAAGTCCATGCCCTAACAGAGACCCTTTGTGAAACAAGGAGAAGCATTGCTCAATGTCGTCAGGATATGTATGGTTTTGAAACCAGACTATCAGACATTTGCTATGTTGTTCAGGAGCCTAGGGGAAATGAAGGCGAGGGTTATGGTGCTCCATCGGACAATACAGCATGAAAACGTAACAGTCAGGTCAAATGAACTGAGCTTCTGAACTTCTGGTGGTGCATTTATCTGCTAGACTGTTAAGTTTTATGCCAACCTTCCTTTTGTTATATAGTTGGAATTTGTTTTGGTGCGATACAAAATTTATTCTTAACATGCAGCCACCGGCTGAAGAAAATAGCAAGCCATTTTTGTATAGTGTAGGGTGTTCCTTATATTTGCACTGGTGGCGATCTTTGATGCCGAGTGGATGTAATCTGTGCAATCGCCTTAATAGCCTAGCGTTAGTTTTGGCCTTATTTATTTCCTAGTCTTCCTTTTCCCTGGTTTCTAGTGGCCGCAACTACCATGGGCCATATACGGGCCGTAGGATCCATGGGTCTCCTACGGGCCGTCGATAAATGGGCCTGTAATCGGTGGGCCTCGGGCCATCGGATAAATGGGTCAACATGGGTCGTAATCGGGCATAATTGGTATCGGCCCAGCACGGTAACAGGCCGTTAACAGGCCGTAGGACAGCAAAGGTTTAATTTTGTCACAGGCATAACGGGTCGTTAATGGGCCAGAATATAGGATGGGCTGGAAACGGCGCAACGGGTTAACAGGCTAGAAACGGGCCGACTCTTGCCATGGGCCAAATTTGGCCCATTAGGGTAAGAGGCAGTAACGGGCCGACTCTTGTCATGGGCCGAATTTGGCCCATTAGGGGAACATGCCAGTAACGGGCCGACTCTTGCCATGGGCCGAATTTGGCCCATTAGGGGAACAGGCCAGTAACGGGCCAGAAGTAATCGAGGTCCGAAAAGGAGCCCAAGAACGTATGGGCCATCAATAGGCCGAAAGCTAACACAGGCTGGAAACGGCCCATGTAAATCACGGGCCGTTAACGGGTATAAAGAAAATTACTGTTCATTATGGGCTAGAGTCACCGTGGGCCTGTAAAGGGCCGAAAGATACGAAGGCCTCATATGGGCCGAAAGACGTCGTGGGCCATACATGGGCCGAAAGTGAAATGGGCTGGTGTTATATTCGACGGCCCACATGACGTTGTTGGGCCGATTTCCTTTAGGGCCTAACGAGCCGTGAGTTAATGGGCCGTAAAATGGGCTATTTGCGAAGAGACCATTAACAGGCTTTTCATGGGCCAGCCCGTTAACTTTTGACCAAGTCAAACGGGCCGGCTTTGTAAGCTAAATGGGCCAGTGGTGGGCCATGGCACGTGTCGACATATCATAGGCGCCTATCTGACCCACTGACGAGCTGACACGTGTTTCGTCCAGCCAATAAGAATTTTACACGTGGAAATTTCCCATTGGTCGGGGCTGTTAACGGGTTATCGGATCCAAAACCCGACCCGATAGCTTAACGGTGTTCCGTTACAGTGGATGCCACGTGTCGGTCACCCTTGACGAAAGCACTTCTGTGACGCGCGATTTATCGTAATGGAAGTGGACACTTCCGTGATGATAATTTTGGTAATGTCATGGGACACTTCTACGACAGCACAGGTATGACTATCTTGATTCTGTCATAAAATCGTCATGGATGTACATGCATGACAAAAAACGCGACCTACTATGACAAACACGTATCATCACGGAAGTGTATATTTTTGTAGTGATACCTTGCGAGTCGTCAAGACGCCTGTTGATCAATGCAATGTCATCCTCCGCAATACCCAGCTTTCACTGAAGTTCGGCCACTTCCGTATTTCGGGTAGCCGCAAGAGGGGAGGCAGCCTGTATTACAAGTAAAATCAAGGTCAGTACCTGAGCATATCTTTTCAATCCTCCGATCGCTTCCTTTGGAAGGCAATCCGAGTCTCAAGGGCTGCTGCATATACAACAGGTGCATTCAATCAATAAAACTCCATTGGCAAAATTACATCACAAACCTCAAAAACCTTTAGAAGGCTCGTGAAGGCCTCGTTCAACCCGCTCTTCGCGGATAGAACCTTTCCGACCACCGTAACCTTCAAGGCACGGTGTTCCCCCAAAACGGACGCTTGTCGCAGCATGTCCATCAGCATTTCCGGCGCTTCTGGGTCCCTAGAGACTGCCACCGAAGTACGGCATTCCTTTAAAGGAATCCGCTCACTCGCCTCCAGAATCGTCTCCGGCTTTAAACCGAATAGTGCGGGGCCGTCATGCTTGATTCCCGAACCTTGAGTGACAGAGGCACCACCTTCGGGTAATGCCTTCTCCGTTTCCTGCACTACTTGTCGACCAGGAGGAGCCCCCCGGGACGATACCTCAGAATCATCCGCCCTGTTGGGCGAGGAGGCCGGAGAAGGCGTGTCACTCTCCATCATCTCTGGAAGAAGGTCTCCCAAGGAGGAGGACGATTGAGTAACACTAGGCGTTAACCTGCGAAGATGTACGTATGTCGAAAGATTACTTCAGTAATAAGAAAGGAATGAGGTATGATTAAAGTACCCTACTGCACTTACGGTTTGGCCAGAGGTTTATCCTCATCATAAAGCTCTGTGGCAACATCGCTTGCCCGGCCCAAGCCGCCCGATGATCGCGTTTTTCCTCTCTTTGGAGGCTTCCCCTCCTGACCTCTAGAAGCGGCCCTCTTTTTGCCATGGAGGGCTTCCGCTGTACCTTTGCCCTTGGGAAAAAGGGTTTCGGTTTCCCTGAACACGGCGTCTAATTCATCCTCAGGGAGGGTATCACCTCTGGGCTCCCCGCTCTTGCCCCCCTCTTCTGGCACCTGGTACGGTGTCGGAATCAGCATTCTCGTCAGTAGGGCGGTCACAGAGTCTTCGGGAAGGGGCGCCGGACACCAGATTAACACTGCTTTCTTTATCCAGTCCTGTATAGGGACGGGCTGTTCAATATCTTGTCAAGAGATGCTTGGATGGAAGGTGTGCGGAAATTGGATACTTACCGCAGTGTCCGGATGATTACAGTCGAGGCCAACATCTTCGGTGGTGTCCGGCCATTGCTCTCGTTCCCCGAAATATAATTTCCACATTCCTTCGTGCGTGGTGCCGAAGAAGTGATGAAGAGTCCGACGCCCTTCTGGATTAAACTCCCACATACGGAGGGGCCTCCATTGACATGGCAAGGTCCGACGGACTAGCATTACTTGAACGACGTTCACAAGATCGATGCCCTTCTCGGTAAGCCTTCGGATGCGACTTTGCAGAGTCTGCACTTCATTGGCGGATCCCCAGTCTAATCCCTTATTGATCCATGAAGCAAGCTGAATTGGAGGGCCGGGTCGGAACGCCAACGTAGCTGCCCACTTGGAGCCCCGCGGCTCGTTGACATAAAACCACTCCTGCTGCCATAGGTCGGAAGACTTGGCGAAAGATCCTTCAAACCTAACGGCGCTGGCAAGCTTGCTTATTATAACGCTGCCGCACTCTGCCTGCTCCTCCTCTGCCACTTGCGGCCTCACGCTAAAAGTCTTGAGCCACAAACCAAAGTGTGGAGGAGTCCGGAGGAAGGCCTCACACGTGATGATGAATGTCGAGATGAGAAGGACAGAGTCCGGGGCCAGATCGTGAAAATCTAGCCCATAGTAGAACATGAGCCCCCGGACGAAGGGGTTAAGCGCGAACCCTAACCCATGGAGGAAGTGGGACACAAATAGTACCCTCTCGCCAGATTTGGGGGTGGGAATAACCTGCCCCTCTGCGGGGAGTCGATGAAGGATTTCTGGGGTCAAATACCTCGCCACGCGGAGCTTCGCGATATCCTACTCCGTGATAGAAGAGGCCACCCACCGTCCTGAATGGCTGGACACGGACATGATTGGGGCTGGTGATGATTGGAACCCGAGGGCTAGAACTCGAGGTGGCTGGAGTTGGGGAAGAAGCAAGCACAGAAGAGAAAGACAAGTCTGGGTCCCTATATAAAGGCCCAGAATATTGAGCGTCCCCTCTTGGGTCTCGAAACTTACCTATCCTCAAAGAGTTGTACCCAGGGGACGGTTGGGTTACCCACGCCTACATTATTTAAAATCCCGTGAATAAGGGACACGATCCCTGCTTTGACAAGACGTGCCGGTAAAGCCGCGTCTCGAGACGTGGGGCGAGAGGCCAGCACCCGATTGGAAATATTAACCGGGCAGGCGTAATGCAATGTCATAAGCAGTTGTCAGCGGGTCGGACCCGTGGAATATTGTATTCTCTGCAATTACATACATGGGACCGGATATACTTACAACATCCGAAGACTATTCCAGAGTTCGGAAGGAGGAAACCCACCTTGCGGTGTCGAAGAAAAATCAGCGCGCCGGACTCCTCGTCATTGAAGCCGGGTTAAGGGGCTACTGAGGGAGTCCTGGACTAAGGGGTCCTCGGGCGTCCGGCCTGTTATTCGTTCGGCCGGACTGATGGGCTGTGAAGACATGAAGGCCGAAGATTGTACCCGTGTCCGGATTGGACTCTACTTGGCGTGGAAGGCAAGCTTGGTGACCGACTATGAAGATTCCCTCTTATGAAACCGACCTCGTGTAACCCTAGATATCTCCGGTGTCTGAGGGAGTCCTGGATTAGGGGGTCCTCGGACAGCCGTACTATATACTTTAGCCGGACTGTTGGACTATGAAGATACAAGATTGAAGACTTCGTCCCGTGTCCGGATGGGACTCTCCTTGGCGTGGAAGGCAAGCTTGGCAATACAGATATGTAGATCACCTCCCTTGTAACCGACTCTGTGTAACCCTAGCCCCCTCCGGTGTCTATATAAACCGGAGGGTTTAGTCCAAAGGACGACAACGATCATACCATAGGCTAGATTCTAGGGTTTAGCCTCTACGATCTCGTGGTAGATCAACTCTTGTAATACTCATATCATCAAGATCAATCAAGCAGGAAGTAGGGTATTACCTCCATCGAGAGGGCCCGAACCTGGGTAAACATCGTGTCCCCCGCCTCCTATTACCATTCGCCTTAGACGCACAGTTCGGGACCCCCTACCCGAGATCCGCCGGTTTTGACACCGACATTGGTGCTTTCATTGAGAGTTCCACTGTGCCGTCACCACAAGGTTTGATGGCCCCTTCGATCATCAGCAACGATACGATCCAGGGTGAGGTTTTCCTCCCCGGACAGATCTTCGTGTTCGGCGGCTTCGCACTACGGGCCAACTCGCTTGGCCATCTGGAGCAGATCGAGAGCTACGCCCCTGGCCATCAGGTCAGGTTTGGAAACATGAACTATACTGCCGATATTCGCAGAGACTTGATCTTTGATGGATTCAAGCACATGTCAGGTGCGCCGCACAGTCACGACGAGCACGACTTAGCTCTGCCGCCGGACGGTGTTCGGGAGATCACACTTATGCCTACTCCGGCCCTAGCTCCGGAGTCGATTACGCCGTCCGAGGACGGGTGGATGGACCCCGCCTCGGAGGCCACACACTCAATGGCGATAGAGCCAAATACTAACTTCACCTCCTATGAGACCTGTGTCGCCGGATCCTCGGATTCATCCCCGGCCACAGGCCCCGAACCACCTGCGTCCATGCCTATCGATCTGATTGGGCGCCGATCATGGAGTTTACCTCCGCGTATATCTTTCAGCACTCGCCTTTTGGCGATGTGCTAAATTCATTAAGGTCTCTCTCCTTGTCAGGAGAACCTTGGCCGAACTATGTCCGGCTCGAATGGGATGCTGACGACGAAGAAATTCGCTCCCCACCCACCACCCACTTAGTAGCCACTATCGACGATTTAGCCGACATGCTCAACTTCGGCTCCGAAGACATCGATGTTATGGAAGACGATGTAGGAGACGAACAAGAACCACCGCCCATAGGGCGCTGGACTGCCACCTCATCATATGACATATACATGGTGGACACCCCCAAAGAAGGCGATGGCGATAAGACAGCGGAGGATAATCCCTCCAAGAAGCAATCCAAGCACCGACGTCAGCGGCGCCGCTCTAAGTCCTGCCATAGTAAAAGCAGCGATACCAGCACGAGAGACAATAACGCTCCGGATAGTGCCGAGGACGACGACAATCCCCTCCAGCCAGACCTAGAGCGGGAGGATGAACAAGCTAGCCCTCCGGAACAGGCAGCAGATGGAGAATCGGAGGATGACAATTACATGCCTCTCTCCGAAGACGAGGTGAGCCTCGGTGACGAAGAATTTACCGTGCCCGAGGATCCCGTCGAACAGGAGCGCTTCAAGCGCCGGCTTATAGCCACAGCAAACAGCCTGAAGAAAAAGCAACAACAGCTTCGAGCTGATCAAGATCTGCTAGCGGACAGATGGACTGAAGTCCTTGCGGCCAAGGAATACGAACTCGAACGCCCAACCAAAAGTTACCCAAAGCACAGGTTGCTACCCCAACTCGAGGAGGAAGCATCAGACCCTACATTACCAGTGTATGATGCGGCCGATCGGCCACCTCGTGGCCGAGACAGAGGGGCATATCAGCCCGAAGTCCAGCCCGCACCCCGTCGCCAGACAAACAAAAACACAAAGGCCCGGGCAATACGCGGGACCTGGGAGACGTATTGGAAAACAAAGCAGGACATACAAGATTGATCTACGGATCACGGGGGCACGCCCCAACGCGGGACGATGACCATCACACCGGATATACTAAAAGAAAACCCGGCCGGGCCGAATACAGCAGACAAGACTCGTATGAACTGCGTCGTGACATAGCCCGGCACAGAGGCGCCGCACACCCCCTATGCTTCACTGATGAAGTAATGAATCACGAATTCCCAGAGGGTTTTAAACCCGTAAACATTGAATCATATGATGGTACAACAGACCCCGCGGTATGGATCGAGGATTTCCTCCTCCACATCCACATGGCTCGCGGTGATGATCCACTAAAACTCAAAGGACCAGCTCGGCATTGGCTGAATAGCTTGCCAGCAAACTCCATTAGAAGTTGGGAGGATTTAGAAGATGCATTCCTTGACAACTTCCAGGGCACTTATGTGCGACCACCGGATGCTGATGACTTGAGCCACATAACCCAACAGCCTGGGCAATCGGCCAGGAAATTCTAGACTCGGTTCCTAACTAAAAAGAACCAAATCGTCGACTGCCCGGACGCCGAGGCCTTAGCAGCATTTAAACATAATATCCGGGACGAGTGGCTCGCCCGACACCTCGGCCAAGAGAAGCCGAAGTCCATGGCAGCCCTCACGACACTCATGACCTGCTTTTGCGCGAGCGAGGATAGCTGGCTGGCTCGCAGCAACAACACATCAAGGAATCCTGGCACTTCAGATACCCAAGATACTAATGGCAGACCACGTCGTAACAGACACAAGCGCCGCAACAATGGCGACAACTCCGAAGACACGGCAGCAATGCCGGATTCAGTGGCTTTAAATCCGGTCAGCGGAAAAAGCCGTTCAAAAGAAGTAATCCGGGCCCGTCCAGTTTGGACCGCATACTCGATCGCTCGTGTCAAATTCACGGCACCCCCGATAAGCCAGCCAATCACACCAACAGAGAATGCTGGGTGTTCAAGCAGGCCGGCAAGTTGAATGCTGAAAACAAGGACAAGGGGCTGCATAGCGACGACGAGGAGAAGCCTCGGCCCCCGAACACAAGAGGACAGAAGAGGTTCCCTCCAGAAGTGAAAACGGTGAACATGATATACGCAACCCACATTCCCAAGAGGGAACGGAAGCGTGCACTAAGGGATGTCTATGCGATGGAGCCAGTCGCCCCAAAGTTCAACCCATGGTCCTCTTGTCCGATCACCTTCGATCGCAGGGACCACCCCACTAGTATCCGTCATGGCGGATCTGCCGCATTGGTCCTTGACCCCATCATTGACGGATTTCACCTCACTCGAGTCCTTATGGACGGTGGCAGCAGCCTGAACCTGCTCTATCAGGATACAGTGCGCAAAATGGGCATAGACCCCTCGAGGATCAAACCCACCAAAACCATCTTTAAAGGTGTAATCCCAGGTGTAGAGGCCTGTTGCACGGGCTCAATCACGCTGGAAGTGGTTTTCGGGTCTCCGGACAACTTTCGAAGCGAGGAGTTAATCTTCGATATCGTCCCCTTTCGCAGCGGCTATCACACACTGCTCGGATGAACCACATTTGCCAGATTCAATGCGGTACCACATTATGCATACCTCAAACTCAAAATGCCAGGACCACGCGGGGTTATAACAGTTAATGGAAACACAGAACGCTCTCTCCGCACAGAGGAGCACACTGTGGCCCTCGCAGTAGAAGCACAAAGCAGCCTTTTAAGGCAAACCGCCAATTCGGCGATAAAGCCCCCGGACACCTTCAAGCGAGTCCGGAGTAACCTGCAACAGGATCGCCTGGCACGTTCAGAGCTCGCCTAGCAATTCGGCCCCCGTTCTAGTCCCAGTCAAGCGACGAAATCTGTGCCGCGCGTACATAATTACGCACTAAAAATACCATGGGCCTAGGCAGGGGCACGGCCATGGCACGTCCCACAATGCGGCTCAACCGCCCCAGGGGCTGTATACCTTTATCATTTTCTCTCTTTCAGGACCTTACTCTTTGGAAGCCCTTTTCAGCAGTCTGATTGCTGGACGCATTACGGGAAGGAAATACCAAGGAAGCAAGAAGCTCTGACGTACAAGGGAATCCCCAGGTGGTCTCTGATAACGATCGAAATACCTGTTTTAAATACCCATACGCAGCTTGCCCTTGGATAGGACATGTCAAATAGTCCTATTTTTTGCTTATTGCACTACTTGTATCCGTACGCTTCGATGTATTATTTAATAACAATGCATAGCGTTAGTCTATTATTGCATTACCCTTTCTTTTTTCCTTGTCTACTTATTTATGACAAATCGCAACCGTACATTCTGGTACGACCAGTACGCCAGGGGCTTCAGTATACCCCATAAATACGGCATGAGAAGTCCGAACACTTTCGAAAGTGCGGCACCCCGAACTTATAGCATTATATGCATCAGCTCTGAATCATGTCTTGGGTCAATAGTTGGGTTTGCCCGGCTCCAATGTTTTGGTATGTTACGTTCCGCAATATTGGCTAAGGTAGCACTGGGAGAACTACTGCGATTCTGTCCCGGTTCATCCGGACGAGCACCTCAGTAGAGAAAGCCGAAAACTGGCTGTCATGATGAGGCGAGAGCTGGTCGCTGTTCGAGAGGTCTCAAGTCCTTAAAGACTTTTTCCGCTTTGGGCGAGGAGTCGGCCTTGCCCGACTTAGGCGTATATAGCGCCCCAAATTCGGCCTTCCGAATACTAGGGGCTTCGCCAAAATTTAAAATTGTAGACTGCTATGGCTAAGTGAGAGTGATAAAGCTTTATAGTCCGATTGCCTGGTTCGCTGTGCTGAACACCTCCTTCGAAGGACCCAAAATTGGGATAAAGAGTGCTCAGGTTTGTCCCGAACACCTCAGTACTAGTTACATGGGGGCAGAAGCCGACGACTGGCCAACTCTCAAATTTCATAAACGATCGCACAGAAGGTAATATTTTAAATTAACAAGCATTGCATAGCGCAAATGAACTCGTTTCATATTACAGGATCACATGAGTACATTCATTAGAATATTACATCCTTAGCACATTCCTCCGCCACAAGGCGAGCACCCTTCAGGACACTGTCATAATACTTTTCAGGGTGGCGATGCTCCTTGCCTTCCGGCGGCCCCTCCTTCACCAGCTTTTTGGCGTCCAGCTTCGCCCAGTGCACCTTCGCCCGGGCAAAAGCCCTGCGCGCACCCTCGATGCAGACGGACCACTTTATGACTTCAAGCCGTGGGCAGGCATTCACAAGCCGCCTCACCAGACCGAAGTATCTATCAGGCAGGGGCTCGCCAGGCCATATCCGGACTATAAGACCCTTCATGGCCTGTTCGGCCGCCTTGTGGAGCTCGACCAGTTGCTTCAGCTGGTTGCTCAAGGGAATTGGGTGTTCGGTCCCGGTATACTGAGACCAGAACAACTTCTTCGTCGAGCTCCCCTCCTTAGCCCGGTAGAACTCCGCGGCATCCGACACACTGCGGGACAGATCTGCGAACGCTCCTGGGGAGCTCCGAACTCGGGTAAGTAAAAAGAAAGTTTCCTTCACATGCTTGCTTTGCATAATGAATGCCTTACCCGCCGCTATCCTCTTAACCGCCTCAATTTCCCGGAGGGCCTTTTGGGCTTCGGCCTTGGCATGTTGTGCGCTTTCGAGGGCCTTCGCAAGCTCGGACCCTTCTGTCTTAGAGTCAAGCTCCAAGGACTTGTGTTTTTTGGCGAGAGCCTGGAGCTCTTGCTGCACCTCGCCTACTCGGGCTTCTTGCTTTTCTCGCTCGATGCGCTCCTTGGCCGCTTTGTCTTCGGCCTCGGATAGCGCCTTCTGCAGGGACGCCACTTCGGTCGTGGTCCCTAGCAAAATTCATGACGATCCTATTATTCTAAAACCAATTTTTTTATAATATACAGATGGGGTATCACTTACCTTTGTTCTCTTCGAGCTACCTCTTGGTAAGGCCAAGCTCTTCGTTGGACCGCTCAAGGTCCCGCTTCAGTGCGACGACCTCCGCAATACGTGCGGCAGCGGCTAGCAATGAAGCCTGCATATGCACATAGACATATTCCGATTAGACTCCCGCGGTTATTATTTGATCCTCTATTCGGCCTTTCTTCACGAACGCCAAACAGAGCATCAGGGGCTACTGTCTATGCGGTAACATTCTCTTATAATCTAGTTACTTACCACAAAGCCTGTTAGGAGGCTGGCACAGGCTTCAGTCAGTCCGCTCGTGGCAGACTGAACCTTCTTGACCACCGCACTCATAATGGTGCGGTGCTCTTCCTCAATGGAAGCGCCGCGAAGCACTTCCAGCAAGTTGTCCAATGCCTCTGGATGAACAGAGGCCATCGGCACAGACGGCTTGCCCCCCTTAGTGAGGGGTTGCCGGACAGAATCCGGAACCGCTGGAGGTTCCGGCGCCGTATTTGGCTTGGGGCTAGACTTGCTGCCCCCGGCGTTAGGGCCCAGAGGAGTCTTACCCCTCGTGCGTCCAGCGCCTGGAATGTCGCCTTGAAGCGCCTCCGGAACTGTCTCCCCTTGGTTTAGTCCCCTTTGAGACAACACCTCGGCATCGTCCGTAGGGCTGGGGGAGGAGGCGGTCGGGAGTGAATCGATGTTCATATCCGACGGGCCCAGAGAATCATCTGATGAAGATACGTCGATGTGGGCTCGGGATGGGCTGCATAATCATGCACGGCGTGATAAGAAACGGTACAATAAGACGTACCAAGAATTGTTAGGGTATCCGGATACTCACGACTTCGCCAGGGGCTTGTCCCTGGGCAACCACTCTTCGTCGCTGAAAGCGGCCGTCATGGAGCAGTCCGGGAGGAGGGTCCTTCCCTTCTTGGACCCTTCGGCCTCCCCTGACGGGGCGGCCTTCCTTTTCTTGTCCCCCCCCCCCCCGGCCGGGGGGGAGAACTTTCCTCTTCTTCCTCCTCGTTTCCGTGGGAGGAGTGCGCCTCGGTGTTTTCGGACGATGAGTCCGATATAACCTTGCGCCAGAGACCCTTCCTGGTCCCCGTGGCCTTCTTCTTGGCCTTCTTCGCCCGCACCTCATAAGGCGCCGGAACCAGCATCTTCGTTAGGAGAGCATCTGCTGGACCTTCTGGCAGGGGGGCTGGACAATCGATCTGCTCCGCTGTCGCTACCCAGTCCTGTTAAATGGTGTGGAGGCTTAGATCCCGCGCATGGTTAAATCGGGGAAAATGAACATCTTATAAGATATAAAAGACTTACTGGATTAGCAGGGCGCTTTGCGCTTAGTCCGCGGTCCTCGATAAGGGGAGGAGGTACCTCGGCGCCCTTGAATAGCACCTTCCAGACGTCCTTGTGTGTCGTGTCGAAGAGCTCTTGCAGCGTCTGGTGCTCGGCCGGGTCGAACTCCCACAAATTGAATGCCTGTCTTTGACACGGGAGGATCCGGCGGAAGAGCATGACTTGGACCACGTTGACGAGCTTGGTTTTCTTGCTCATCATGTTTTTGACGCAGGTCTGGAGTCCGGGCAGCTCTACCGAGGAACCCCAGGATAGGCCCTTCTCTTTCCAGGAGGTGTGCCGCATGGGGATTCCAGATCAAAATTTGGGGGCGGCCACCCAGTTGGTGTCGCGCGGCTCGGTGATGTAGAACCACCCCGATTGCCACCCCTTTATGGTCTCCACATAGGAGCCTTCGAGCCAGGTAACGTTGGGCATTTTGCCCACCATGGCGCCTCCGCACTCCGCTTGCTGGCCGACCACCACCTTCGGTTTAACGTTGAAGGTCTTCAGCCACAGGCCGAAGTGGGGCCGGATGCGGAGGAAGGCCTCGCACAGGACGATAAATGCCGAGATGTTGAGGATGAAATTGGGGGGCCAGATCGTGAAAATCCAGCCCGTAGTAGAACATGAGCCCGCGGACAAATGGGTGGAGGGGAAATCCCAGTCCGCGGACGAAGTGGGTAAGAAAAACCACCCTCTCATGGGGTTCTGGACTAGGGACGATCTGCCCCGCATCTGGCAGCCGGTGTGCGATATCTGCGGCCAGGTATCCGGCTCCCCGTAGCTTTGTGATGTCCTCCTCCGTAACGGAGGAGACCATCCACTTGCCTCCCGCTCCGGACATGCTTGGAGTGGTTTGAGGAGGAAATGCAAACTTGGGTGCTGGAACTCGAGTGCGCAAGAATGGATGAGCAAGGAGGAAGAGGGCGTGGGTGGAAAAGAGGAATCCTTGTTCCTTCATAAGGGCGGAAGAAACTATACGCCTCCCCACCTGCCTGGTAAAATCGCTTATTCCCCAAGCGTCGTAATTGATGGCGCAGTTGGGTTACCCACACCCGTATTGATGAGAATCTCGTGATAAGGGGACACGATCTCTGCTTCGACAAGACGTGCCAAGAAAACCGCCTCGCAATATGTGCAGTAGCTGGTTGAGAAAAACGGTTCGAATAATGACCGGGCCGTGGTGTGATGTCATGCTGCCGAATGTGTCAGCAGATTAGATTTGTGGAAATATTATTCTCTCTACGGTGGTATGTGGAATTTGTTTTGCAGAGCCGGACACTATCCTTGTGTTCAAAATCTTCTATGGAATATTCGGAGGAGGAACCCGCCTAGCAATGCCGAAGACAATCTGCGTGCCGGACTCATCGTCATTGAAGCCTGGTTCAGGGGCTACTGAGGGAGTCCTGGATTAGGGGGTACTCGGACAGCCGGACTATATACTTTAGCCGGACTGTTGGACTATGAAGATACAAGATTGAAGACTTCGTCCCGTGTCCGGATGGGACTCTCCTTGGCGTGGAAGGCAAGCTTGGCAATACGAATATGTAGATCTCCTCCCTTGTAACCGACTCTGTGTAACCCTAGCCCCCTCCGGTGTCTATATAAACCGGAGGGTTTAGTCCGTAGGACGACAACGATCATACCATAGGCTAGCTTCTAGGGTTTAGCCTCTACGATCTTGTGGTAGATCAACTCTTGTAATACTCATATCATCAAGATCAATCAAGCAGGAAGTAGGGTATTACCTCCATCGAGAGGGCCCGAACCTGGGTAAACATCGTGTCCCCCGCCTCCTGTTACCATCCGCCTTAGACGCACAGTTCGGGACCCCCTACCCGAGATCCGCCGGTTTTGACACCGACAGTGTCTATATAAACCGGAGAGCATAGTTCGAATAGGGACACATTCATTACCATATTCACATAGGCTAGGCTTCTAGGGTTTAGCCATTACGATCTCGTGGTAGATCAACTCTTGTATCACTCATATTCATCAAGATCAATCAAGCAGGAAGTAGGGTATTACCTCCATAGAGAGGGCCCGAACCTGGGTAAACATCGTGTCCCCCGTCTCCTGTTACCATCGATCCTAGACGCACAGTTCGGGACCCCCTACTCGAGATCCGCCGGTTTTGACACCGACACCCCCCATGGGTCCGAATTGGACTAGGGGAAAGGGGGCGACGCCCCCCCTTACCCTTTTCTACTCCCTCTCTCTTTCCTTCTTTCTTCTCTCCTACTCTGGAAAGGAAAAGGGGAATCCTACTAGGACTTGGGAGTCCTAGTAGGACTCCCCACACTTGGCGCGCCCCCTCTAGGGCCGGCCTCCTCCTCCCTCCTTTATATACGTGGGCAGGGGACACCCCAAAGGTACAACAGACAATCTCTTAGCCGTGTGCGGTGCCCCCCTCCACAGTTACACACCTCGGTCATATCGTCGTAGTGCTTAGGCGATGCCCTGCGCCGGTAACTTCATCATCACCGTCGCCACGCCTTCGTGCTGACGGAACTCTCCCTCGGCCTCAATTGGATCAAGAGTACGAGGGACGTCATCGAGCTGAACGTGTGCTGAACACGGAGGTGCCGTACGTTCGGTGCTAGGATCGGTCGGATCGTGAAGACATACGACTACATCAGCTGCATTGATAAAACGCTCCCGCTTTCGGTCTACGAGGGTACATGGACACACTCTCCCGCTCGTTGCTATGCATCACCTAGATGGATCTTGCGTGTGCGCGGGAATTTTTTTGAAATTACTACGTTCCCCAGCAATGGCATCCGAGCCAGGTCTATGCATAGATGGTATATGCACTAGTAGAACACAAAGAGTTGTGGGCGATAATAGTCATACTACTTACCAGCATGTCATACTTTGATTCGGCGGTATTGCTGGATGAAGCGGCCCAGACCGACATTACATGACCACGTTCATGAGACTGGTTCTACCGCCGTGCCTCACACACATGTGGCTAGTGGGTGTCTGCTTCTCCAGCTTTAGTCGAGTTTGACTATGCCCGGTCCTTGGTGAAGGTTAGAACAACACACTTGATGAAAAATCATTGTGGCTTTGATGCGTAGGTAAGAACGGTTCTTGCTAGAAGCCCGTAGCAGCCACGTAAAATTTGCAACAACAAAGTAGAGGATGTCTAACTTGTTTTTGCAGGGCTTGTTGTGATGTGATATGGTCAAGACGTGATGATATATAAATTGTTGTATGATATGATCATGTTTTGTAAAAGTTATCGGCAACTGGCAGGAGCCTTATGGTTGTCGCTTTATTGTATGAAATGCAATCGCCATGTAATTGCTTTACTTTATCACTAAGCGGTAGCGATAGTCGTAGAAGCAATAGTTGGCGATATGACAACGATGCTACGATGGAGATCAAGGTGTCGCGCCGGTGACGATGGTGATCATGACGGTGCTTTGGAGATGGGGATCAAAGGCACAAGATGATGATGGCCATATCATATCACTTATATTGATTGCATGTGATGTTTATCCTTTATGCATCTTATTTTTCTTAGTTCAGAGGTAGCATTATAAGATGATCTCTCACTAAATTTCAAGGTATATGTGTTCTCCCTGAGTATGCACCGTTGCGACAGTTCGTCGTGCCGAGACACCATGTGATGATCGGGTGTGATAAGCTCTACGTTCACATACAACGGGTGCAAGCCAATTTTGCACACGCAGAATACTCGGGTTAAACTTGACGAGCCTAGCATATGCAAATATGGCCTCGGGACACTGGAGACCGAAAGATCGAGCGTGAATCATATAGTAGATATGATCAACATAGTGATGTTCACCATTGAAAACTACTCCATCTCACGTGATGATCGGACATGGTTTAGTTGATTTGGATCACGTGATCATTTAGATGACTAGAGGGATGTCTATCTAAGTGGGAGTTCTTAAGTAATATGATTAATTGAACTTTAATTTATCATGAACTTAGTCCTGGTAGTATTAGCAGATCCATGTTGTAGATCAATAGCTTGCTATGTAGCTCCCCGTTTATTTTGATATGTTCCTAGAGAAATATAAGTTGAAAGATGATAGTAGCAATGATGCGGACTTGGTCCGTGATCTGAGGATGTTACTCATTGCTGCACAGAAGAATTATGTCCTTGATGCACCGCAAGGTGACAGACCTATTGTAGGAGCAGATGCAAACGTTATGAATGTTTTGGCAAAAGCTTGGTATGATGACTACTTGATAGTTTAGTGCACCATGCTTTACGCCTTAAAACCAGGACTTCAAAAATGTTTTGAACTCCATGGATCATATAAGATGTTCCAAGAGTTGAAATTGGTATTTCATACTCATGCCCGTGTCGAGAGGTATGAGACCTCTGACAGCACTTTTCCTACAAAATGGAGGAGAATGGCTCAACCAGTGAGCATGTGCTCAAATTGTCTGGGTACTACAATTGCTTGAATCAAGTGAGAGTTAATCTTCGAGATAAGATAGTAATTGACAAAGTTCTGTAGTCACTATCACCAAGTTACTAGAACTTCGTGATGAACTATAATATGCAAGGGATGACGAAAGTAATTCCCGAGCTCTTCGCGATGTTGAAATTGGCGAAGGTAGAAATCAAGAAAGAGCATCAAGTGTTGATGGTTTACAAGACCACTAGTTTCAAGAAAAAGGGCAAAAGAATAGAAAGGGAACTTCAAGAAGAATGACAAACAAGTTGCCACTCCCATGAAGAAACCCAATGCTAGACTCAAGCCTGAAACTGAGTGCTTCTACTGCAAAGGAAATGGTCACTGGAAGTGGAACTGCCCCTAGATACTTGGCGGATAAGAAGGATGGCAAAATGAACAAAGGTATATTTGATATACATGTTATTAATGTGTACTTTACTAGTGTTTATAGCAACCCCTCGGTATTTGATACTAGTTCAGTTGCTAAGAGTAGTAACTCGAAATGGGAGTTGTAAAATAAACAGAGACTAGTTAAGGGAGAGGTGACGATGTATGTTGGAAATGATTCCAAGGTTGATAAGATCACCATCGCACACTCCTTTTACCTTTGGGATTAGTGTTGGACCTAAAATAAATGTTATTTGGTGTTTGCGTTAAGCATGAATATGATTGTATCATGTTTATTGCAATACGGTTATTCATTTAAGTCAAAGAATAATTGTTGTTCTATTTACATGAATAAAAACCTTTTATGGTCATACACTCAATGTAAATGGTTTATTGAATCTCGATCATAGTGATACACATATTCATAAATATTGAAGCCAAAAGATGCAAAGTTAATAATGATAGTGCAACTTATTTGTGGCACTGCCGTTTAGGTCATATTGGTGTAAAGTGCATGAAGAAACTCCATACCGATGGACTTTTGGAATCACTTGATTATGAATCATTTGATGCTTGTGAACAATGCCTCATGGGCAAGCTGACTAAGACTCCGTTCTTCGGAACAATAGAGCGAGCCACTAACTTATTGGAAATAATACATACCGATGTATGCGGTCCAATGAGTGTTGAGGCTCACGGCGGGTATCATTGTTTTCTGACCTTCACAGATGATCTGAGCAGATATGTGTATATCTACTTGATGAAACACAAGTCTGAAACACTTGAAAAGTTCAAAGATTTTCAGAGTGAAGTAGAGAATCATCATAACAAGAAAATAAAGTTTCTACGATCTGATCGTAGAGGCAAATATTTGAGTTACGAGTTTGGCCTTCAATTAAAACAATGTGGAATAGTTTCACAAATTCATGCCACCTGGAACACCACAGCATAATGGTGTGTCCGAACGTCATAACCGTACTTTATTGGATATAGTGCAATCTATGATGTCTCTTACTAATTCACCACTATCGTTTTGGGGTTATGCACTAGGGACAGCTGCATTCACGTTAAATAGGGCACCATCTAAATCCATTGAGATGACACCTTATGAACTATGGTTTGGCAAGAAACCCAAGTTGTCGTTTCTTAAAGTTTGAGGCTGCGATGCTTATGTGAAAAAGCTTCAACCTGATAAGCTCGAACCCAAATCGGAGAAATGTGTCTTCATAGGATACCCAAAAGAGATTGTTGGGTACACCTTCTATCACAGATCCGAAGGCAAGATCTTTGTTGCTAAGAATGGATCCTTTCTGGAGAAGGAGTTTCTTGATGAGGTAATTGTACCTTCTCCCAAATTGAGTGGGGGGGGAAGGTAGAACTTGATGAGGTAATTGTACCTTCTCCCGAATTGGAAAGTATTTCTTCACTGAAATCAGTTCAAGTGATGCTTACACCAATTAGTGAGGAACTTAATGATGATGATCATGAAGTTTCGGATCAAGTTACTACCGAACCTCATAGGTCAACCAGAGTACGTTCCGCACCGGAGTGGTATGGTAATCCTATTCTGGAGTTCATGTTACTTGACCATGACGAACCTACGAACTATGAGGAAGCGATGATGAGCCCAGATTCTGCGAAATGGCTTGAGGCCATGAAATCTGAGATGGGATCCATGTATGAGAACAAAGTGTGGACTTTGGTTGACTTGCCCGATGATCGGCAAGCCATAGAAAATAAATGGATCTTCAAGAGGAAGACGGACGCTGATAGTAGTGTTACTCTCTACACAGCTAGACTTGTCAAAAAGGTTTTTGACAAAGTTCAAGGTGTTGACTATGATGAGATTTTCTCACTCGCAGTGATGCTTACGTCTGTCCGAATCATGTTAGAAAATTGCCACATTTTATGAAATCTGACAAATGGATGTCAAAACTACATTCCTTAATGGATTTATTCAAGAAGAATTGTATATGATGCATCCAAGAGGTTTTGTCGATCCTAAAGGTGCTAATAAAATGTGCAAGCTCCAGCGATCCATCCATGGACTGGTGCAAAGCATCTCAGAGTTGGAATATACGCTTTGATGAGTTGATCAAATCATATAGTTTTATACATACTTACGATGAAGCATGTATTTACAAGAAAGTGAGTGGGAGCACTACAACCTTTCTGATAAGTATATGTGAATGACATATTGTTGATCGGAAATGATGTAGAATTTTCTAGAAAGCATAAAAGGAGTGTTTGAAAGGAGTTTTTAAAAGAATGACCTCGATGAAGCTGCTTACTGATACGTCTCCGTCGTATCTATAATTTTTGATTGTTCCATGCCAATATTATACAACTTCCATATACTTTTGGCAACTTTTTATACTATTTTTGGGACTAACATATTGATCCAGTGCCCAGTGCCAGTTCCTGTCAGTTGCATGTTTTTTGTTTCGCAGAAACCCCATATCAAACGGAATCCAAACGGGATAAAAACGGACGGAGAATATTTTTGGAATATTTGGAGAATATGGGAAGAAGAATCAACGCAAGACAGTGCCCGAGGGGGGCACGAGGCAGGGGGCGCACCTGCCCCCCTCGTGGGCCCCCCGTAAGGCGGTTGCTCCTCTCTTTTCTCCTTCGGCCGCAAGAAAGCTAATTTTCGGGAAAAAAATCTCGGCGAAGGTTTCAATCCAATCGGAGTTACGGATCTCCATATATATACGAAACGGTGAAAGGGCAGAATACCAGAACGCAGAAACAGAGAGAGACAGAGAGACAGATCCAATCTCGGAGGGGCTCTCGCCCCTCCCACGCCATGGAGGCCAAGGACCAGAGAGCAAACCCTTCTCCCACCTAGGGAGGAGGTCAAGGAAGAAGAAGACGAAGGGGGGCCGCTCTCCCCTTCTCTTCCGGTGGTGCCGGAACGCTGCCGTGGCCATCATCATCACCGCAATCTTCACGAACAACTTCACCGCCATCATCACCAACTCTTCCCCCCTCTATGCAGCGGTGTAACCTCTCTCTTACCCGCTGTAATCTCTACTTAAACATGGTGCTCAACGCTATATATTATTTCCCAATGATGTATGGCTATCCTATGATGTTTGAGTAGATCCGTTTTGTCCTATGGGTTATTTGATGATCAAGATTGGTTTGGGTTGCATGTTTTATTATTGGTGCTGTACTATGGTGCTCTCCGTGTCGCGCAAGCATGAGGGATCCCCGTTGTAGGGTGTTGCAATACATTCATGATTCGCTTATAGTGGGTTGCGTGAGTGACTGAGACACAAACCCAAGTAAGGGGGTTGTTGCGTATGGGATAAAGAGGACTTGATGCTTTAATGCTATGGTTGGGTTTTACCTTAATGATCTTTAGTAGTTGCGGATGCTTGCTAGAGTTCCAATCATAAGTGCATATGATCCAAGTAGAGAAAGTATGTTAGCTTATGCCTCTCCCTCAAATAAAATTGCAATAATGATTACCGGTCTAGTTATCGATTGCCTAGGGACAAATAACTTTCTCGTGACAAAAAGCTCTCTACTAAAACTAATTTATTTGTGTCTTTATCTAAACAGCCCCTACTTTTTATTTACGCGCTCTTTATTATCTTGCAAACCTATCCAAAAACACCTACAAAGTACTTCTAGTTTCATACTTGTTCTAGGTAAAGCGAACATTAAGCGTGCGTAGAGTTGTATCGGTGGTCGATAGAACTTGAGGGAATATTTGTTCTACCTTTAGCTCCTCGTTGGGTTCGACACTCTTACTTATCGAAAGAGGCTACAATTGATCCCCTATACTTGTGGGTTATCAAGACCTTTTTCTGGCGCCGTTGCCGGGGAGCAATAGCGTGGGGTGAATATTCTCGTGTGTGCTTGTTTGCTTTATCACTAAGTAATTTTTATTTGCTGTTCTTAGTTGTTCTTTATCTTTAGTTATGGATATGGAACACTAAATACCAAAAAAATTAGGTGTACTTGCGGCTCATAGAGATGGGGAACCTCCTAAAACCCTCGATGCTCATTATGTGAAAGATATTATGTACTACTTTGATAATCCTGAGAAAACCCCATTCAATTATGTTATGGGAGACACCTTGGATCAACGTGAATACTTTAGGGATTATCGCTTGACTCAAAAAGGGAAACTATTATGGGATCAAATTCATATGTTGAAGTGGTATGCTAGGCAACTATGCTTGAGATATGATTATACTTGTTGCTCTAGGATGAAGTCTCCACACCTTCCCTTTTCATGCAAATTTAATGATAATGAAACCTTGGCTTCTTATGCTAGAGGTATATATGATTACTATGATGTGGAACAAATAGAAGAATTTGTTGCTTTTATGGGTGCTTATGAAATTGAATCTATGTTCAAAGAGTTTGAAAATCTTTATGATGCTGTTTATAGACCTGAAAATTTAGCTATCCTTAAATATTGCTATGCCAATTATGAATTCAACTCCGATATTGATGCATTTATTGAGAAAGTCTTCGCTGTCCAAGAAGAGACTAATATTTTGCAGGAATCTATGGAAGAAGAAATTGATGAAACTGTGAGCTCATTGGATGAAAAAGATGATGAGGAGAGCGAAGAACAAAAGGAGGAAGAGCGGATTAGCTAGCCGTGCCCACCTTCTAATGAGAGTAACTCTTCAACTCATACATTGTTTAATTTCCCTTCGTGCTTACCGAAGGATGATTGCTATGATGACTATTATGATCCCGTTGATTCTTTTGAAATATCCCTTTTTGATGATGCTTGCTATGCTTGTGGCCAAGATGCCAATATGAATTATGCTTATGGAGATGAACTTGCTATAGTTCCTTATGTTAAACATGAAATTGTTGCTATTGCACCCACGCATGATAGTCCTATTATCTTTTTGAATTCTCCCAACTACACTATATCGGAGAAGTTTACCCTTATTAAGGATTATATTGATGGGTTGCCTTATACCGTTGCACATGATGATTTTGATGAATATAATATGCATGTGCTTGCTGCTCCTACTTGCAAATATTATGAGAGAGGAACTATATCTCCACCTCTCTATGTTTCCAACATGATAAAATTGCAAGAAACTGTTTATACTATGCATTGGCCTTTACTTTGTGTGCATGAATTCGTCATTACATGATATATGTTACTTTGTGCTCACTACTAAATTACAAATCATTGCTAATTAAAATTGGCTTTGATATACCTTGGGATCCGGGTGGATCCATTACTTCAGCACTATATGCCTAGCTTAATGGCTTTACAGAAAGCGCTGCCAGGGAGACAACCCGGAAGTTTTAGAGAGTCATTTATTTCTGTTTAGTGCTTTTATATAGTTTAAAAACAACAAAAATAAAGAGGGGAACCCGAAACTTTTCAAAAAGAAAAGCGAAAGTGAGAAAGACGAGCATTGTTGAAGTGGTAGCTAGCCTTGAACTTTGTTCATGCTCACGGAAACTTTGTGAATCTTGATTACAGAAACTTTTCAACAAAAATAATTATCCCCTTGTACAATTCCATTGTATTATAAAAATGTTTACAATGCTTGTTGGTTTGTGCGGTGCAGGACAGAAACTTTGGCTGTAGTGCGCGATTTTACATTTTTTACTGGAACGTCAAACGGTTCTGATTCTTTTTGCACTGTCTTTCTATACAAATTGTTTATTTTTCCTAATTTTGGCAGAATTTTTCAAGTATCAGAAGTATGGTGAATGTTCAGATTATTACAGACTGTTCTGTTTTAGACAGATTCTGTTTTTGATGCATAGTTTGCTTGTTTTGATGAAACTATCGATTTATATCAGTGGATTAAGCCATGAAAAAGTTATATTACAGTAGACACAATGCAAAACAAAATATGAATTGGTTTGCAACAGTACTTAGAGTAGTGATTTGCTTTATTATACTAACGGATCTTACCGAGTTTTCTGTTGAAGTTTTGTGTGGATGAAGTGTTCGATGATCGAGAAGGTCTCGATGTGAGAAGAAGGAAGAGAGGCAAGAGCTCAAGCTTGGGGATGCCCAAGGCACCCCAAGTAAATATTCAAGGAGACTCAAGCGTCTAAGCTTGGGGATGCCCCGGAAGGCATCCCCTCTTTCTTCAACAAATATTGGTATGTTTTCGGATTTGTTTCGTTCATGCGATATGTGCAAATCTTGGAGCGTCTTTTGCATTTAGTTTTTATTTTTCTTTTATGCACCATGCTGGTATGATATAGTCCTTGGTTGATTTATAGAATTCTCTTTGCACTTCACTTATATCTTTTGAGTATGGCTTTATAGAATGCTTCATGTGCTTCACTTATATCATTTGAAGTTTGGATTGCCTGTTTCTCTTCACATAGAAAACCGCCATTTGTAGAATGCTCTTTTGCTTCACTTATATTTGTTAGAGCGTGGGCATATCTTTTGTAGAAATAACTAAACTCTCTTGCTTCACTTATATCTATTTAGAGAGATGACAGGAACCGGTCATTCACATGGTTAGTCATAAAATCTTACATAAAACTTGTAGATCACTGAATATGATATGTTTGATTCCTTGCAATAGTTTTGCGATATAAAGATGGTGATATTAGAGTCATGCTAGTGGGTAGTTGTGGATTAGTAGAAATACTTGTGTTGAGGTTTGTGATTCCCGTAGCATGCACGTATGGTGAACCGTTATGTGATGAAGTCGGAGCATGATTTATTTATTGATTGTCTTCCTTATGAGTGGCGGTCGGGGACGAGCGATGGTATTTTCCTACCAATCTATCCCCCTAGGAGCATGCGCGTAGTACTTTGTTTCGATGACTAATAGATTTTTGCAATAAGTATGTGAGTTCTTTATGACTAATGTTGAGTCCATGGATTATACGCACTCTCACCCTTCCATCATTGCTAGCCTCTTCGGTACCGTGCATTGCCCTTTCTCACCTCGAGAGTTGGTGCAAACTTCGCTGGTGCATCCAAACCCCGTGATATTATATCTTCCTCAAAACAGCCACCATACCTACCTATTATGGCATTTCCATAGCCATTCCGAGATATATTGCCATGCAACTTCCATCATCTTCATATACATGACTTGAGCATTCATTGTCATATTGCTTTGCATGATCATAAGATAGCTAGCATGACGTTTTCATGGCTTGTCCATTTTTTGATGTCATTGCTACGCTAGATCATTGCACATCCCAGTACACCGCCGGAGGCATTCATATAGAGTCATATCTTTGTTCTAGATATCGAGTTGTAAGTAAATAAAAGTGTGATGATCATCGTTATTAGAGCATTGCCCTAGTGAGGAAAGGATGATGGAGACTATGATTCCCCCACAAGTCGGGATGAGACTCCGGACTTTATAAAAAAATAAAAGAGGCCAAAGAAGCCCAAATAAAAAAAAGAGGCCAAAGAAGCCCACCAAAAAAAGAGAAAAAGAGAGAAGGGGCAATGTTACTATCCTTTTACCACACTTGTGCTTCAGAGTAGCACCATGTTCTTCATATAGAGAGTCTCTTGAGTTATCACTTTCATATACTAGTGGGAATTTTCATTATAGAACTTGGCTTGTATATTCCGATGATGGGCTTCCTCAAATGCCCGAGGTCTTCATGAGCAAGCAAGTTGGATGCACACCCACTTAGTTTCAGTTTGAGCTTTCATACACTTATAGCTCTTAGTGCATCCGTTGCATGGCAATCCCTACTCCTCACATTGACATCAATTGATGGGCATCTCCATAGCCCGTTGATTAGCCGCGTCGATGTGAGACTTTCTCCTTTTTGTCTTCTCCACACAACCTCCACCATCATATTCTATTCCACCTATAGTGCTATGTCCATGGCTCACGCTCATGTATTGCGTGAAAGTTGAAAAGGTTTGAGAACATCAAAAGTATGAAACAATTGCTTGGCTTGTCATCGGGGTTGTGCATGATTTGAATATTTTGTGTGGTGAAGATGGAGCATAGCCAGACTATATGATTTTGTAGGGATAACTTTCTTTGGCCATGTTATTTTGAAAAGACATGATTGCTTTATTAGTAGGCTTGAAGTATTATTGTTTTTATGTCAAATGATAGACTATTGCTTTGAATCACTCGTGTCTTAATATTCATGCCATGATTAGATACATGATCAAGATTATGCTAGGTAGCATTCCACATAAAAATATATCCTTTTTATCATTTACCTACTCGAGGACGAGCAGGAATTAAGCTTGGGGATGCTGATACGTCTCCGTCGTATCTATAATTTTTGATTGTTCCATGCCAATATTATACAACTTTCATATACTTTTGGCAACTTTTTATACTATTTTTGGGGACTAACATATTGATCCAGTGCCCAGTGCAAGTTCCTGTTTGTTGCATGTTTTATGTTTCATAGAAAACTCATATCAAACGGAATCCAAACAGGATAAAAACGGACGGAAAATATTTTTGGAATATTTGGAGAATATGGGAAGAAGAATCAACGCGAGACGATGCCCGAGGGGGGCACGAGGCAGGGGGCGCACCTGCCCCCCTCGTGGGCCCCCGTAAGGCGGTTGCTGCTCTCCTTCGGCCGCAAGAAAGCTAATTTTCAGAAGAAAAAAAATCTCGGCGAAGGTTTCAATCCAATCGGAGTTACGGATCTCCATATATATACGAAGCGGTGAAAGGGCAGAATACCAGAACGCAGAAAAAGAGAGAGACAGACAGACAGATCCAATCTCGGAGGGGCTCTCGCCCCTCCCATGCCATGAAGGCCAAGGACCAGAGAGCAAACCCTTCTCCCATCTTGGGAGGAGGTCAAGGAAGAAGAAGACGAAGGGGGGCCGCTCTCCCCTTCTCTTCCGGTGGTGCCGGAACGCTGCCGTGGCCATCATCATCACCGCAATCTTCACGAACAACTTCACCGCCATCATCACCAACTCTTCCCCCCTCTATGCAGCGGTGTAACCTCTCTCTTACCCGCTGTAATCTCTACTTAAACATGGTGCTCAACGCTATATATTATTTCCCAATGATGTATGGCTATCCTATGATGTTTGAGTAGATCCGTTTTGTCCTATGGGTTATTTGATGATCAAGATTGGTTTGGGTTGCATGTTTTATTATTGGTGCTGTACTATGGTGCTCTCCGTGTCGCGCAAGCGTGAGGGATCCCCGCTGTAGGGTGTTGCAATACGTTCATGATTCGCTTATAGTGGGTTGCGTGAGTGACTGAAGCACAAACCCGAGTAAGGGGGTTGTTGCGTATGGGATAAAGAGGACTTGATGCTTTAATGCTATGGTTGGGTTTTACCTTAATGATCTTTAGTAGTTGCGGATGCTTGCTAGAGTTCCAATCATAAGTGCATATGATCCAAGTAGAGAAAGTATGTTAGCTTATGCCTCTCCCTCAAATAAAATTGCAATAATGATTACCGGTCTAGTTATCGATTGCCTAGGGACAAATAACTTTCTCGTGACAAAAAGCTCTCTACTAAAACTAATTTAGTTGTGTCTTTATCTAAACAGCCCCTACTTTTTATTTACGCGCTCTTTATTATCTTGCAAACCTATCCAAAAACACCTACAAAGTACTTCTAGTTTCATACTTGTTCTAGGTAAAGCGAACGTTAAGCGTGCGTAGAGTTGTATCGGTGGTCGATAGAACTTGAGGGAATATTTGTTCTACCTTTAGCTCCTCGTTGGGTTCGACACTCTTACTTATCGAAAGAGGCTACAATTGATCCCCTATACTTGTGGGTTATCAAGACCTTTTTCTGGCGCCGTTGCCGGGGAGCAATAGCGTGGGGTGAATATTCTCGTGTGTGCTTGTTTGCTTTATCACTAAGTAATTTTTATTTGCTGTTCTTAGTTGTTCTTTATCTTTAGTTATGGATATGGAACACGAAATACCAAAAAAATTAGGTGTACTTGCTGCTCATGGAGATGGGGAACCTCCTAAAACCCTCGATGCTCATTATGTGAAAGATATTATGTACTACTTTGATAATCCTGAGAAAACCCCATTCAATTATGTAATGGGAGACACCTTGGATCAACGTGAATACTTTAGGGATTATCGCTTGACTCAAAAAGGGAAACTATTATGGGATCAAATTCATATGTTGAAGTGGTATGCTAGGCAACTATGCTTGAGATATGATTATACTTGTTGCTCTAGGATGAAGTCTCCACACCTTCCCTTTTCATGCAAATTTAATGATAATGAAACTTTGGCTTCTTATGCTAGAGGTATATATGATTACTATGATGTGGAACAAATAGAAGAATTTGTTGCTTTTATGGGTGCTTATGAAATTGAATCTATGTTCAAAGAGTTTGAAAATCTTTATGATGCTGTTTATAGACCTGAAAATTTAGCTATCCTTAAATATTGCTATGCCAATTATGAATTCAATTCCGATATTGATGCATTTATTGAGAAAGTCTCCGCTGTCCAAGAAGAGACTAATATTTTGCAGGAATCTATGGAAGAAGAAATTGATGAAACTGTGAGCTCATTGGATGAAAAAGATGATGAGGAGAGCGAAGAACAAAAGGAGGAAGAGCGGATTAGCTACCCGTGCCCACCTTCTAATGAGAGTAACTCTTCAACTCATACATTGTTTAATTTCCCTTCGTGCTTACCGAAGGATGATTGCTATGATGACTATTATGATCCCGTTGATTCTCTTGAAATATCCCTTTTTGATGATGCTTGCTATGCTTGTGGCCAAGATGCCAATATGAATTATGCTTATGGAGATGAACTTGCTATAGTTCCTTATGTTAAACATGAAATTGTTGCTATTGCACCCACGCATGATAGTCCTATTATCTTTTTGAATTCTCCCAACTACACTATATCGGAGAAGTTTGCCCTTATTAAGGATTATATTGATGGGTTGCCTTTTACCGTTGCACATGATGATTTTGATGAATATAATATGCATGTGCTTGCTGCTCCTACTTGCAAATATTATGAGAGAGGAACTATATCTCCACCTCTCTATGTTTCCAACATGATAAAATTGCAAGAAACTGTTTATACTATGCATTGGCCTTTACTTTGTGTGCATGACTTCGTCATTACATGATATATGTTACTTTGTGCTCACTACTAAATTACAAATCATTGCTAATTAAAATTGGCTTTGATATACCTTGGGATCCGGGTGGATCCATTACTTCAGCACTATATGCCTAGCTTAATGGCTTTACAGAAAGCGCTGCCAGGGAGACAACCCGGAAGTTTTAGAGAGTCATTTATTTCTGTTTAGTGCTTTTATATAGTTTAAAAACAACAAAAATAAAGAGGGGAACCCGAAACTTTTCAAAAAGAAAAGCGAAAGTGAGAAAGACGAGCATTGTTGAAGTGGTAGCTAGCCTTGAACTTTGTTCATGCTCACGGAAACTTTGTGAATCTTGATTACAGAAACTTTTAAACAAAAATAATTATCCCCTCGTACAATTCCATTGTATTATAAAAATAATGTGCCAAGGTTTGCCTTTAGGATGTTTACAATGCTTGTTGGTTTGTACGGTGCAGGACAGAAACTTTGGCTGTAGTGCGCGATTTTACATTTTTTACTGGAACGTCAAACGGTTCTGATTCTTTTTGCACTGTCTTTCTATACAAATTGTTTATTTTTCCTAATTTTTGCAGAATTTTTCAAGTATCAGAATTATGGTGAATGTTCAGATTATTACAGACTGTTCTGTTTTAGACAGATTCTGTTTTTGATGCATAGTTTGCTTGTTTTGATGAAACTATCGATTTATATCAGTGGATTAAGCCATGAAAAAGTTATACTACAGTAGACACAATGCAAAAACAAAATATGAATTGGTTTGCAATAGTACTTAGAGTAGTGATTTGCTTTATTATACTAACGGATCTTACCGAGTTTTCTGTTGAAGTTTTGTGTGGATGAAGTGTTCGATGATCGAGAAGGTCTCGATGTGAGAAGAAGGAAGAGAGGCAAGAGCTCAAGCTTGGGGATGCCCAAGGCACCCCAAGTAAATATTCAAGGAGACTCAAGCGTCTAAGCTTGGGGATGCCCCGGAAGGCATCCCCTCTTTCTTCAACAAGTATCGGTATGTTTTCGGATTCGTTTCGTTCATGTGATATGTGCAATCTTGGAGCGTCTTTTGCATTTAGTTTTCATTTTTCTTTTATGCACCATGCTGGTATGAGATAGTCCTTGGTTGATTTATAGAATGCTCTTTGCACTTCACTTATATCTTTTGAGTATGGCTTTATAGAATGCTTCATGTGCTTCACTTATATCATTTGAAGTTTGGATTGCCTGTTTCTCTTCACATAGAAAACCGCCATTTGTAGAATGCTCTTTTGCTTCACTTATATTTGTTAGAGCGTGGGCATATCTTTTGTAGAAAGAATTAAACTCTCTTGCTTCACTTATATCTATTTAGAGAGATGACAGGAACTGGTCATTCACATGGTTAGTCATAAAATCCTACATAAAACTTGTAGATCGCTGAATATGATATGTTTGATTCCTTGCAATAGTTTTGCGATATAAAGATGGTGATATTAGAGTCATGCTAGTGGGTAGTTGTGGATTAGTAGAAATACTTGTGTTGAGGTTTGTGATTCCCGTAGCATGCACGTATGGTGAACCATTATGTGATGAAGTCGGAGCATGATTTATTCATTGATTGTCTTCCTTATGAGT
The DNA here is from genome assembly GCF_018294505.1 of Triticum aestivum. Classification (NCBI taxonomy): domain Eukaryota; kingdom Viridiplantae; phylum Streptophyta; class Magnoliopsida; order Poales; family Poaceae; genus Triticum; species Triticum aestivum. The sequence continues at coordinate 90,883,435 of NC_057808.1, forward strand.
GGCGGTCGGGGACGAGCGATGGTCTTTTCCTACCAATCTATCCCCCTAGGAGCATGTGCGTAGTACTTTGTTTCGATGACTAATAGATTTTTGCAATAAGTATGTGAGTTCTTTATGACTAATGTTGAGTCCATGGATTGTACACACTCTCACCCTTCCATCATTGCTAGCCTCTTCGGTACCGTGCATTGCCCTTTCTCACCTCGAGAGTTGGTGCAAACTTCGCTGGTGCATCCAAACCCCGTGATATTATATCTTCCTCAAAACAGCCACCATACCTACCTATTATGGCATTTCCATAGCCATTCCGAGATATATTGCCATGCAACTTCCATCATCTTCATATACATGACTTGAGCATTCATTGTCATATTGCTTTGCATGATCATAAGATAGCTAGCATGATGTTTTCATGGCTTGTCCATTTTTTGATGTCATTGCTACGCTAGATCATTGCACATCCCAGTACACCGCCGGAGGCATTCATATAGAGTCATATCTTTGTTCTAGATATCGAGTTGTAAGTAAATAAAAGTGTGATGATCATCGTTATTAGAGCATTGCCCTAGTGAGGAAAGGATGATGGAGACTATGATTCCCCCACAAGTCGGGATGAGACTCCGGACTTTATAAAAAAATAAAAGAGGCCAAAGAAGCCCAAATAAAAAAAGAGGCCAAAGAAGCCCACCAAAAAAAGAGAAAAAGGAGAGAAGGGGCAATGTTACTATCCTTTTACCACACTTGTGCTTCAGAGTAGCACCATGTTCTTCATATAGAGAGTCTCTTGAGTTATCACTTTCATATACTAGTGGGAATTTTCATTATAGAACTTGGCTTGTATATTCCGATGATGGGCTTCCTCAAATGCCCGAGGTCTTCATGAGCAAGCAAGTTGGATGCACACCCACTTAGTTTCAGTTTGAGCTTTCATACACTTATAGCTCTTAGTGCATCCGTTGCATGGCAATCCCTACTCCTCACATTGACATCAATTGATGGGCATCTCCATAGCCCGTTGATTAGCCGCGTCGATGTGAGACTTTCTCCTTTTTGTCTTCTCCACACAACCTCCACCATCATATTCTATTCCACCTATAGTGCTATGTCCATGGCTCACGCTCATGTATTGCGTGAAAGTTGAAAAGGTTTGAGAACATCAAAAGTATGAAACAATTGCTTGGCTTGTCATCGGGGTTGTGCATGATTTGAATATTTTGTGTGGTGAAGATGGAGCATAGCCAGACTATATGATTTTGTAGGGATAACTTTCTTTTGCCATGTTATTTTGAAAAGACATGATTGCTTTATTAGTAGGCTTGAAGTATTATTGCTTTTATGTCAAATGATAGACTATTGCTTTGAATCACTCGTGTCTTAATATTCATGCCATGATTAGATACATGATCAAGATTATGCTAGGTAGCATTCCACATCAAAAATTATCTTTTTTATCATTTACCTACTCGAGGACGAGCAGGAATTAAGCTTGGGGATGCTGATACGTCTCCGTCGTATCTATAATTTTTGATTGTTCCATGCCAATATTATACAACTTTCATATACTTTTGGCAACTTTTTATACTATTTTTGGGACTAACATATTGATCCAGTGCCCAGTGCCAGTTCCTGTTGTTGCATGTTTTTGTTTCGCAGAAACCCCATATCAAACGGAATCCAAACAGGATAAAAACGGACGAGAATATTTTTGGAATATTTGGAGAATATGGGAAGAAGAATCAACGCGAGACGGTGCCCGAGGGGGGCACGAGGCAGGGGGCGCACCTGCCCCCTCGTGGGCCCCCGTAAGGCGGTTGCTGCTCTCCTTTCGGCCGCAAGAAAGCTAATTTTCAGAGAAAAAAATCTCGGCGAAGGTTTCAATCCAATCGGAGTTACGGATCTCCATATATATACGAAGCGGTGAAAGGGCAGAATACCAGAACGCAGAAAAAGAGAGAGACAGACAGACAGATCCAATCTCGGAGGGGCTCTCGCCCCTCCCATGCCATGAAGGCCAAGGACCAGAGAGCAAACCCTTCTCCCATCTTGGGAGGAGGTCAAGGAAGAAGAAGACGAAGGGGGCCGCTCTCCCCTTCTCTTCCGGTGGTGCCGGAACGCTGCCGTGGCCATCATCATCACCGCAATCTTCACGAACAACTTCACCGCCATCATCACCAACTCTTCCCCCCTCTATGCAGCGGTGTAACCTCTCTCTTACCCGCTGTAATCTCTACTTAAACATGGTGCTCAACGCTATATATTATTTCCCAATGATGTATGGCTATCCTATGATGTTTGAGTAGATCCGTTTTGTCCTATGGGTTATTTGATGATCAAGATTGGTTTGAGTTGCATGTTTTATTATTGGTGCTGTCCTATGGTGCTCTCCGTGTCGCGCAAGCGTGAGGGATCCCCGCTGTAGGGTTTGCAATATGTTCATGATTTGCTTATGGTGGGTGGCGTGAGTGACAGAAGCACAGACCCGAGTAAGTAGGGTTGTTTGCGTATGGGATAAAGAGGACTTGATGCTTTAATGCTATGGTTGGGTTTTACCTTAATGATCTTTAGTAGTTGCGGATGCTTGCTAGAGTTCCAATCATAAGTGCATATGATCCAAGTAGAGAAAGTATGTTAGCTTATGCCTCTCCCTCAAATAAAATTGCAATAATGATTACCGGTCTAGTTATCGATTGCCTAGGGACAAATAACTTTCTCGTGACAAAAAGCTCTCTACTAAAACTAATTTATTTGTGTCTTTATCTAAACAGCCCCTACTTTTTATTTACGCGCTCTTTATTATCTTGCAAACCTATCCAAAAACACCTACAAAGTACTTCTAGTTTCCTACTTGTTTTAGGTAAAGCGAACATTAAGCGTGCGTAGAGTTGTATCGGTGGTCGATAGAACTTGAGGGAATAATTGTTCTACCTTTAGCTCCTCGTTGGGTTCGACCCTCTTACTTATCGAAAGAGGCTACAATTGATCCCCTATACTTGTGGGTTATCAAGACCTTTTTCTGGCGCCGTTGCCGGGGAGCAATAGCATCGGGTGAATATTCTCGTGTGTGCTTGTTTGCTTTATCACTAAGTATTTTTTTTTTGCTGTTCTTAGTTGTTCTTTATCTTTAGTTATGGATATGGAACACGAAATACCAAAAAAAATAGGTGTACTTGCTGCTCATGGAGATGGGGAACCTCCTAAAACCCCCGATGCTCATTATGTGAAAGATATTATGTACTACTTTAATAATCCTGAGAAAACCCCATTCAATTATGTTGTGGGAGACACCTTGGATCAACGTGAATACTTTAGGGATTATCGCTTGACTCAAAAAGGGATACTATTATGGGATCAAATTCATATGTTGAAGTGGTATGCTAGGCAACTATGCTTGAGATATGATTATACTTGTTGCTCTAGGATGAAGTCTCCACACCTTCCCTTTTCATGCAAATTTAATGATAATGAAACCTTGGATTCTTATGCTAGAGGTATATATGATTACTATGATGTGGAACAAATAGAAGAATTTGTTGCTTTTATGGGTGCTTATGAAATTGAATCTATGTTCAAAGAGTTTGAAAATCTTTATGATGTTGTTTATAGACCTGAAAATTTAGCTATCCTTAAATATTGCTATGCCAATTATGAATTCAACTCCGATATTGATGCATTTATTGAGAAAGTCTCCGCTGTCCAAGTAGAGACTAATATTTTGCAGGAATCTATGGAAGAAGAAATTGATGAAACTGTGAGCTCATTGGATGAAAAAGATGACGAGGAGAGCGAAGAACAAAAGGAGGAAGAGCGGATTAGCTACCCGTGCCCACCTTCTAATGATAGTAACTCTTCAACTCATACATTGTTTAATTTGCCTTCGTGCCTACCGAAGGATGATTGCTATGATGACTATTATGATCTCGTTGATTCCCTTGAAATATCCCTTTTTGATGATGCTTGCTATGCTTGTGGCTAAGATGCCAATATGAATTATGCTTATGGAGATGAACTTGCTATAGTTCCTTATGTTAAACATGAAATTGTTGCTATTGCACCCATGCATGATAGTCCTATTATCTTTTTGGATTCTCCCAACTACGCTATATCGGAGAAGTTTACCCTTATTAAGGATTATATTGATGGGTTGCCTTATACCGTTGCACATGATGATTTTGATGAATATAATATGCATGTGCTTGCTGCTCCTACTTGCAAATATTATGAGAGAGGAACTATATCTCCACCTCTCTATGTTTCCAACATGATAAAATTGCAAGAAACTGTTTATACTATGCATTGGCCTTTACTTTGTGTGCATGACTTCGTCATTACATGATATATGTTACTTTGTGCTCACTACTAAATTACAAATCATTGCTAATTAAAATTGGCTTTGATATACCTTGGGATCCGGGTGGATCCATTACTTCAGCACTATATGCCTAGCTTAATGGCTTTACAGAAAGCGCTGCCAGGGAGACAACCCGGAAGTTTTAGAGAGTCATTTATTTCTGTTTAGTGCTTTTATATAGTTTAAAAACAACAAAAATAAAGAGGGGAACCCGAAACTTTTCAAAAAGAAAAGCGAAAGTGAGAAAGACGAGCATTGTTGAAGTGGTAGCTAGCCTTGAACTTTGTTCATGCTCACGGAAACTTTGTGAATCTTGATTACAGAAACTTTTAAACAAAAATAATTATCCCCTCGTACAATTCCATTCTATTATAAAAATAATGTGCCAAGGTTTGCCTTTAGGATGTTTACAATGCTTGTTGGTTTGTGCGGTGCAGGACAGAAACTTTGGCTGTAGTGCGCGATTTTACATTTTTTACTGGAACGTCAAACGGTTCTGATTCTTTTTGCACTGTCTTTATATACAAATTGTTTATTTTTCCTAATTTTGGCAGAATTTTTCAAGTACCAGAAGTATGGCTAATGTTCAGATTATTACAGACTGTTCTGTTTTAGACAGATTCTGTTTTTGATGAATAGTTTGCTTGTTTTGATGAAACTATCGATTTATATCAGTGGATTAAGCCATGAAAAAGTTATACTACAGTAGACACAATGCCAAAACAAAATATGAATTGGTTTGCAACAGTACTTAGAGTAGTGATTTGCTTTATTATACTAACGGATCTTACCGAGTTTTCTATTGAAGTTTTGTGTGGAAGAAGTGTTCGATGATCGAGAAGGTCTCGATGTGAGAAGAAGGAAGAGAGGCAAGAGCTCAAGCTTGGGGATTCCCAAGGCACCCCATGTAAATATTCAAGGAGACTCAAGCGTCTAAGCTTGGGGATGCCCCGGAAGGCACCCCCTCTTTCTTCAACAAATATCGGTATGTTTTCGGATTCGTTTCATTCATATGATATGTGCAATCTTGGAGCGTCTTTTGCATTTAGTTTTCTTTTTTCTTTTATGTACCATGATGGTATGAGATAGTCCTTGGTTGATTTATAGAATGCTCTTTGCACTTCACTTATATCTTTTGAGTATGGCTTTATAGAATGCTTCATGTGCTTCACTTATATCATTTGAAGTTTGGATTGCCTGTTTCTCTTCACATAGAAAAGCGCCATTTGTAGAATGCTCTTTTGCTTCACTTATATTTGTTAGAGCGTGGGCATATCTTTTGTAGAAATAATTAAACTCTCTTGCTTCACTTATATCTATTTAGAGAGATGACAGGAACTGGTCATTCACATGGTTAGTCATAAAATCCTACATAAAACTTGTAGATCGCTGAATATGATATGTTTGATTCCTTGCAATAGTTTTGCGATATAAAGATGGTGATATTAGAGTCATGCTAGTGGGTAGTTGTGGATTAGTAGAAATACTTGTGTTGAGGTTTGTGATTCCCGTAGCATGCACGTATGGTGAACCATTATGTGATGAAGTCGGAGCATGATTTATTCATTGATTGTCTTCCTTATGAGTGGCGGTCGGGGACGAGCGATGGTCTTTTCCTACCAATCTATCCCCCTAGGAGCATGTGCGTAGTACTTTGTTTCGATGACTAATAGATTTTTGCAATAAGTATGTGAGTTCTTTATGACTAATGTTGAGTCCATGGATTGTACACACTCTCACCCTTCCATCATTGCTAGCCTCTTCGGTACCGTGCATTGCCCTTTCTCACCTCGAGAGTTGGTGCAAACTTCGCTGGTGCATCCAAACCCCGTGATATTATATATTCCTCAAAACAGCCACCATACCTACCTATTATGGCATTTCCATAGCCATTCCGAGATATATTGCCATGCAACTTCCATCATCTTCATATACATGACTTGAGCATTCATTGTCATATTGCTTTGCATGATCATAAGATAGCTAGCATGATTTTTTCATGGCTTGTCCATTTTTTGATGTCATTGCTACGCTAGATCATTGCACATCCCAGTACACCGCCGGAGGCATTCATATAGAGTCATATCTTTGTTCTAGATATCGAGTTGTAAGTAAATAAAAGTGTGATGATCATCGTTATTAGAGCATTGCCCTAGTGAGGAAAGGATGATGGAGACTATGATTCCCCCACAAGTCGGGATGAGACTCCGGACTTTATAAAAAAATAAAAGAGGCCAAAGAAGCCCAAATAAAAAAAAGAGGCCAAAGAAGCCCACCAAAAAAAGAGAAAAAGGAGAGAAGGGGCAATGTTACTATCCTTTTACCACACTTGTGCTTCAGAGTAGCACCATGTTCTTCATATAGAGAGTCTCTTGAGTTATCACTTTCATATACTAGTGGGAATTTTCATTATAGAACTTGGCTTGTATATTCCGATGATGGGCTTCCTCAAATGCCCGAGGTCTTCATGAGCAAGCAAGTTGGATGCACACCCACTTAGTTTTCAGTTTGAGCTTTCATACACTTATAGCTCTTAGTGCATCCGTTGCATGGCAATCCCTACTCCTCACATTGACATCAATTGATGGGCATCTCCATAGCCCGTTGATTAGCCGCGTCGATGTGAGACTTTCTCCTTTTTGTCTTCTCCACACAACCTCCACCATCATATTCTATTCCACCTATAGAGCTATGTCCATGGCTCACGCTCACGTATTACGTGAAAGTTGAAAAGGTTTGAGAACATCAAAAGTATGAAACAATTGCTTGGCTTGTCATCGGGGTTGTGCATGATTTGAATATATTGTGTGGTGAAGATGGAGCATAGCCAGACTATATGATTTTGTAGGGATAACTTTCTTTGGCCATGTTATTTTGAAAAGACATGATTGCTTTATTAGTAGGCTTGAAGTATTATTGCTTTTATGCCAAATGATAGACTATTGCTTTGAATCACTCGTGTCTTAATATTCATGCCATGATTAGATACATGATCAAGATTATGCTAGGTAGCATTCCACATCAAAAATTATCTTTTTTATCATTTACCTACTCGAGGACGTGCAGGAATTAAGCTTGGGGATGCTGATACGTCTCCGCTGTATCTATAATTTTTTATTGTTCCATGCCAATATTATACAACTTCCATATACTTTTGGCAAATTTTTATACTATTTTTGGGACTAACATATTGATCCAGTGCCCAGTGCCAGTTCCTGTCAGTTGCATGTTTTTTGTTTCGCAGAAACCCCATATCAAACGGAATCCAAACAGGATAAAAACGGACAAAATATTTTTGGAATATTTGGAGAATATGGGAAGAAGAATCAACGTGAGACGATGCCCGAGGGGGGCACGAGGCAGGGGGCGCACCTGCCCCCCTCGTGGGCCCCCGTAAGGCGGTTGCTGCTCTCCTTCGGCCGCAAGAAAGCTAATTTTCAGAAGAAAAAAAATCTCGGCGAAGGTTTCAATCCAATCGGAGTTACGGATCTCCATATATATACGAAGCGGTGAAAGGGCAGAATACCAGAACGCAGAAAAAGAGAGAGACAGACAGACAGATCCAATCTCGGAGGGGCTCTCGCCCCTCCCATGCCATGAAGGCCAAGGACCAGAGAGCAAACCCTTCTCCCATCTTGGGAGGAGGTCAAGGAAGAAGAAGACGAAGGGGGGCCGCTCTCCCCTTCTCTTCCGGTGGTGCCGGAACGCTGCCGTGGCCATCATCATCACCGCAATCTTCACGAACAACTTCACCGCCATCATCACCAACTCTTCCCCCCTCTATGCAGCGGTGTAACCTCTCTCTTACCCGCTGTAATCTCTACTTAAACATGGTGCTCAACGCTATATATTATTTCCCAATGATGTATGGCTATCCTATGATGTTTGAGTAGATCCGTTTTGTCCTATGGGTTATTTGATGATCAAGATTGGTTTGAGTTGCATGTTTTATTATTGGTGCTGTCCTATGGTGCTCTCCGTGTCGCGCAAGTGTGAGGGATCCCCGCTGTAGGGTGTTGCAATACGTTCATGATTCGCTTATAGTGGGTTGCGTGAGTGACTGAGACACAAACCCAAGTAAGGGGGTTGTTGCGTATGGGATAAAGAGGACTTGATGCTTTAATGCTATGGTTGGGTTTTACCTTAATGATCTTTAGTAGTTGCGGATGCATGCTAGAGTTCCAATCATAAGTGCATATGATCCAAGTAGAGAAAGTATGTTAGCTTATGCCTCTCCCTCATATAAAATTGCAATAATGATTACCTGTCTAGTTATCGATTGCCTAGGGACAAATAACTTTCTCGTGACAAAAAGCTCTCTACTAAAACTAATTTACTTGTGTCTTTATCTAAACAGCCCCTACTTTTTATTTACGCGCTCTTTATTATCTTGCAAACCTATCCAAAAACACCTACAAAGTACTTCTAGTTTCCTACTTGTTTTAGGTAAAGCGAACGTTAAGCGTGCGTAGAGTTGTATCGGTGGTCGATAGAACTTGAGGGAATAATTGTTCTACCATTAGCTCCTCCTTGGGCTTGACACTCTTACTTATCGAAAGAGGCTACAATTGATCCCCTATACTTGTGGGTTATCACTTACATATTGAGCATCAAGATCTATAGAGATAGATCAAGACGCTTGATAAGTTTTTTCAATGAGTACATACCTTGACAAATTTTTGAAGTAGTTCAAAATGGAACAGTCAAAGAAGGAGTTCTTTCGTGTATTGCAAGGTGTGAAATTGAGTAAGACTCAAAGCCCGACCACGACAGAAGATAGAAAGAGAATGAAAGTCATTCCCTATGCCTCAGCCATAGGTTCTATAAAGTATGCCATGCTGTGTACCAGATCTACTGTATACCCTACACTGAGTTTGGCAAGGGAGTACAATAGTGATCTAGGAGTAGATCACTGGACACCGGTCAAAATTATCCTTAGTGGAATAAGGATGTGTTTCTCCATTATGGAGGTGACAAAATGTTCGTCGTAAAGGGTTACGTCGATGCAAGTTTTGACACTGATCCAGATGAGTCTAAGTCTCAATCTGGACACATATTGAAAGTGGGAACAATTAGCTAGAGTAGCTCCGTGCAGAGCATTGTTGACATAGAAATTTGCAAAATACATAAGGATCTGAATATGGCAGACCCGTTGACTAAACTTCTCTCACAAGCAAAACATGATCACACCTTAGTACTCTTTGGGTGTTAATCACATGGCGATGTGAACTAAGATTACTGACTCTAGTAAACCCTTTGAGTGTTGGTCACATGGCGATGGGAACTATGGGTGTTAATCACATGGTGATGTGAACTATTGGTGTTAAATCACATGGTGATGTGAACTAGATTATTGACTCTAGTGCAAGTGGGAGACTGAAGGAAATATGCCCTAGAGGCAATAATAAAGTTATTATTTATTTCCTTATTTCATGATAAATGTTTATTATTCATGCTAGAATTGTATTAACCAGAAACTTAGTACATGTGTGAATACATAGACAAAACAAAGTGTCCCTAGTATGCCTCTACTTGACTAGCTCATTTATCAAAGATGGTTATGTTTCCTAACCATAGACATGTATTGTCATTTGATGAACGGGATCACATCATTAGGAGAATAATGTGATGGACAAGACCCATTCGCTAGCTTAGCATTATGATCGTTACAGTTTCATTGCTACTGCTTTCTTCATGACTTATACATGTTCCTCAGACTATGAGATTATGCAACTCCCGAATATCGGAGGAACACCTTGTGTGCTATCAAACGTCACACCGTAATTGGGTGATTATAAAGATGCTCTACAGGTGTCTCCGATGGTGTTTGTTGAGTTGGCATAGATCGAGATTAGGATTTGTCATTCCGTGTATCGGAGAGGTATCTCTGGGCCTCTCGGTAATGCATCACTATAAGCCTTGCAAGCATTGTGACTAATGAGTTAGTTGCGGGATGATGCATTAGGAACGAGTAAAGAGACTTACCGGTAATGAGATTGACCTAGGAATGAGGATATCGACGATCGAATCTCGGGCAAGTAACATACCGATGACAAAGGGAACAACGTATGTTGTTATGCGGTTTGACCGATAAAGATCTTCGTAGAATATGTAGGAGCCAATATGAGCATCCAGGTTCCGCTATTGGTTATTGACTGGAGATGTGTCCCGGTCATATCTACATAGTTCTCGAACCCGTAGGGTCCGCACGCTTAACGTTCGATGCCGATTTTTATTATGAGTTATGTGATTTGATGACCGAAGTTTGTTCGGAGTCTCGGATGAGATCAGGGACATGACGAGGAGTCTCAAAATGGTCAAGAGGTAAACATCGATATATTGGAAGGCTATATTCGGGCAATGGAAAGGTTCCGAGTGATTCGGGTATTTTTCGGAGTACCGGAGAGTTACGGAAATTCGCCGGGAGAAGTATTGAGCCTTATTGGGCCATACGGGAATAGAGGAGGCAGGCCAAAGGGAACGAGGCGCGCGCCCTCCCATGGGTCCGAATTGGACTAGGGGAAAGGGGCGGCGTCCCTCTTGCCCTTTCCTACTCCCTCTCTCTTTCCTTCTTTCTTCTCTCCTACTCCGGAAAGGAAAAGGGGAATCCTACTAGGACTTGGGAGTCCTAGTAGGACTCCCCACACTTGGCGCGCCCCCTCTAGGGCCGGCCTCTTCCTCCTCCCTCCTTTATATACGTGGGCAGGGGACACCCCAAAGGGACAACAGACAATCTCTTAGCCGTGTGCGGTGCCCACCTCCACAGTTACACACCTCGGTCATATCGTCGTAGTGCTTATGCGAAGCCCTGCGTCGGTAACTTCATCATCACCGTCGCCACGCCGCCGTGCTGACGGAACTCTCCCTCAGCCTCAACTGGATCAAGAGTATGAGGGACGTCATCGAGCTGAACATGTGCTGAACACGGAGGTGCCGTACGTTTGGTGCTAGGATCGATCGGATCATGAAGACGTACGACTACATCAATTGCATTGATAAAACACTTCCGCTTTCGGTCTACGAGTGTAGCGATCCGACCTCAAACGGTCAAATCTCTGTGCATAAGTGTCATCCCTGGATCGGTAATGCTGACACACACAGTACTTGAAGGATTTATAACAGAGTGCAATCACACACTTATTACATCGAATGTCTCAAAAGAGAACTTATTACAATAATATGGCTTAAGGCCATCTAAAATAAGATAACCACGGAAGCATCAAAGGTAAATGAGTCCATCAACTCCAACGGCATAGCTGAGTGCACGACAACAACCTAGCGCACCTTAGTCTTCGTCTGAAAAGTCTGCAACATAATACGTTGCAGCCCAGAACGGGTCAGCACATGAATATGCTAGCAAAATAACACTGTAGAGCAATGAACAAGATAAATGCTAACACTACATGCATATATGACTGGTGGAGGCTCATGGTTTTGCGGAAAGCCAATTTTTCCCTACTGCAAAGGAATATGTTTTATTAATCAACAAAGTAGGTTGATAAACATTGAGAAGGTTCCTCCTACTCAATCCCAATTAAACAGTATTAACAACCCAGCAAATTAAATTAAGAGTGATGAGATCAAATCAATAATTCAAGTACCAGATACTCAAGATGTCCATAACCGGGGACACGGCTAACCATGATTAGTTTGTACACTCTGCAGAGGTTTGCGCACTTTTTCCCACAAGACTCGATCTCCTTCGTTGAATTTCTCGCACTACATGATGTTTGAGAAACGGATGGTCGAGACACAGTCTTTCCGAAGAGGTCCCCTTAACCGATAGATAGGCCGGTACACCTACAACCCCCTACATCTGCTAGCCCATCATGGAAAGGTTTTCCACAACTTACTCAACTATGCCAGAGCCCATAATGGCTTGTGGCTGCACACGGAAGTTTCTAGCTTGAATAATCTTATGATCCCTTTGAGCCTGGGTGGCGAACCATAGGATGATCACACGGGTACTCCGGGATATCCCATGACAGCACTGGATTGCTCCAGGTGCCCAGACAACCACTGGGTGCTCTAGGGTGCCTCAACCAATCCACCCAGATGTGTATTGAAGTAGCCACCTTAAGTTTAACCATTAATTAACAACTCTCACATCTGTCATGAATACACTCAACCAATCCACGTCTACGAGCATAGCATAGCAGTATAAGCATAACGTAGAATTAACTCCCAGAGTTTGATATAAAGGACAATATGTTCTACCTCATCATCTACTTCCCAAACCCACATGTTAATCAGATCCTACTCATGCAATGTTTGAAGATTGGAACTAATGCATAAAAACTAGGTAATAAAGGAGTATGATCAAAGTGTTACTTGCCTTGCTGATGATCTGCAAACCCTAGAGACTCGTAGTAGCACGCTTCGCACTCCGGAAATTCTATCGCAAACAAACAATAGCACACATAAGCACTCAAGCATATATGCAAGGGTAAAACTCAAACTGAAAGTTCAACTGAAGTGCTTCGATTTGCAAAAAGAATCAATCAAATCGGTGTTGGGGAACGTAGTAATTTCAAACAAATTCCTATGCACACGCAAGATCATGGTGATGCATAGCAACGAGAGGGGAGAGTGTTGTCCACGTACCCTCGTAGACCGAAAGCGGAAGCGTTATCACAACGCGGTTGATGTAGTCGTACGTCTTCACGATCCGACCGATCAAGTACCGAATGCACGGCACCTCCGAGTTCAGCACACGTTCAGCTCGATGACGTCCCTCGAACTCCGATCCAGCCGAGTGTTGAGGGAGAGTTTCGTCAGCACGACGGCGTGGTGACGATGATGATGTTCTACCGACGCAGGGCTTCGCCTAAGCTCCGCAACGATATTATCGAGGTGTAATATGGTGGAGGGGGGCACCGCACACGGCTAAAATATCGTATATCAATTGTGTGTGTCTAGAGGTGCCCCCTGCCCCCGTATATAAAGGAGCAAGGGGGAGGCCGCCGGCCAAGGGAGGAGGCGCGCCAAGGGGGGAGTCCTACTCCCACCGGGAGTAGGACTCCTCCTTTCCTTGTTGGAGTAGGAAAAGGGAAGGGAGAAGGAGAAAGAAGGAAGGGGGCGCCCCCCTCCCTAGTCCAATTCGTACTAGTCCATGGGGAGGGGTGCGGCCTCCCTTTGGGGCCTTTCTCTCCTTTCCCGTATGGCCCATTAAGGCCCAATACGAATTCCCGTAACTCTCCGATACTCCGAAAAATACCCGAATCACTCGGAACCTTTCCGAAGTCCGAATATAGTCGTCCAATATATCGATCTTTACGTATCGGCCATTTCGAGACTCCTCATCATGTCCCCGATCTCATCCGGGACTCCAAACTCCTTCGGTACATCAAAACATATAAACTCATAATATAACGTCATCGTAACGTTAAGCGTGCGGACCCTACGGGTTCGAGAACTATGTAGACATGACCGAGACACCTCTCCGGTCAATAACCAATAGCGGAACCTGGATGCTCATATTGGCTCCTACATATTCTATGAAGATCTTTATCGGTCAGACCGCATAACAACATACGTTGTTCCCTTTGTCATCGGTATGTTACTTGCCCGAGATTCGATCGTCGGTATCTCAATACCTAGTTCAATCTCGTTACCGGCAAGTCTCTTTACTCGTTCCGTAATACATCTTTCCGCAACTAACTCATTAGTTATAATGCTTGCAAGGCTTATAGTGATGTGCATTACCGAGTGGGCCCAGAGATACCTCTCTGATAATCGAAGTGACAAATCCTAATCTCGAAATACGCCAACCCAACAAGTACCTTTGGAGACACCTATAGAGCACCTTTATAATCACCTAGTTACGTTGTGACGTTTGGTAGCACACAAAGTGTTCCTCCGGTAAACGGGAGTTGCATAATCTCATAGTCATAGGAACATGTATAAGTCATGAAGAAAGCAATAGCAACATACTAAACGATCGAGTGCTAAGCTAACGGAATGGGTCAAGTCAATCACATCATTCTCCTAATGATGTGATCCCGTTAATCAAATGACAACTCATGTCTATGGCTAGGAAACATAACCATCTTTGATCAACGAGCTAGTCAAGTAGAGGCATACTAGTGACACTTTGTTTGTCTATGTATTCACACATGTATTATGTTTCCGGTTAATACAATTCTAGCATGAATAATAAACATTTATCATGATATAAGGAAATAAAGAATAACTTTATTATTGCCTCTAGGGCATATTTCCTTCAATCGGAGCTACGCAACTCAAACTAGGATCAAAAGAAATTCGAATTTAAATCTGCTTGAAACCAAATTTTAAATTTTCAAAACCATGTTCAAGTTGGTTAACTGCAAACAGGGGTTCGAGACGAAGATTTTGGCATTGGTTTCACTGTATTTGGACGAACGGTTGAAAAGTTGCGAGGGTTTGAAGATCAGGGGCTAATCTGCGATAAAAATAATCACGGATAGGTCCCTGGCCAAAATAAAATAAAAAGAAAAGACTAACGAAAGAATGTTCGTTATCAGAGGCAAACGAACAAACGCATTCGCGAACAGAGGCGTTCGGGCGAACGTTCGCTAAATAGAGTCGATCGGAAAAACCGAGAAAACCCTAACCCTAAAATAAAACCGATCTAGACCTAAACCGAAAAAAATAAACACACGGTGGCGGCGGTTTTTACCGGTTCTCTGAGAAAAACCGGCGGCGGCGGCGACAAGATCTGGCGGCGGCACGGCAACGGCGAGGCGGCGGGGCTGCGGCTGCTGGGCTGCGGCTCGGGGTGGGAGGAGAGGCAGCGGGGCGGCGGCTTTTAAAGGCCTCGGGGGGGCGCTCGCTTGGGCAAGGGGCGGCGGTGCGGAGTCCGAGCCGGACTCCTGTTGGAGCCCGCCGGTGGCACGGAGGCGCGGCGCGGGGAGGCGGTGACGCGGGCGGGCCGGCCTGCTCGGTTTGGCCTTCGGCCCAGTCGGGCGAGAACTTTTTTTTTAAATAAATTCATCCGAAAAACAAGAATCCTAATAAAATATAAAAATGCCAAAATCAATTTTCACCGTCTAAATAAAATATTTAGAACAAGGTGGACATTTTCTGGCCTAAAAAATGCAATTTTGAAAAATGCATATTTTTTGAATTCAAATAAAATCTCGAATAAAATCCAAATAAAAATATCTATTTGATTTTAAAAAAATTCCTCCAATATTTCTCTCTTTTTGAAGAAATCATATTATCTTCTCTCTTTTATTTTGATATTTGAAATATTCGGAGAGAAAAATTATTAAAACCAAAATGATCCTCTTTTCAAATCTGAGAAAATTCAAATATGAAAATAAATGAAATCCCCAACTCTCTCCGTGGGTCCTTGAGTTGCTTAAGATTTTCTAGGATCACAGACAAAATGCAAAATAAAATATGATATGCATATGATGACGTATGTATAACATCCAAATTGGAAATTTGGGATGTTACTATGAGGGTACGTGGACACGCTCTCCCGCTCGTTGCTATGCATCACCTAGATGGATCTTGCGTGTGCGTAGATTTTTTTTTGAAATTACTACGTTCCCCAACATGTTTTGCTTTGTGTGACTTGGGTGCTAGTGTTTCTACAATTCTGAAATCTTTATGTGATGTGCTTGGTCTTACCGATCTTGAAGAATGTTCTTTAAATTTGCACTTGGCTGATTCTACTATTAAAAGACCTATGGGAAGAATTAATGATGTTCTTATTCTTGCAAATAGAAATTATGTGCCTATAGATTTTATTGTTCTTGATATTGATTGCAATCCGTCTTTTCCAATTATTCTTGGTAGACCGTTTTTATGCAATATCGGTGTCGTGATTGATATGAAAGAAGGAAATATTAAGTTCCAATTTCCTTTGAGGAAGGGTATGGAACACTTTCCTAGAACAAGAATTAGGCCACCATATGAGTCAATCATGAGGGCATCTTATGGATCTCGAACCAAAGATGACAAAACTTAGATCCGTGCTTTATGCCTTGCTAAGGGCGTAAAACTATAGCGCTTGTTGGGAGGCAACCGAATGAATAAAATTTATTTCTACTTTTTGCTTTCTGTTCTTGAGTGTTAACACAATTATGCTACTATTATGATTGTGTTTTTTGTGTTTTAATTAGTGTTTGTGCCAAGTAAAGCCTCTAGGATCTTCTTGGGTGATAGTTGTTTGATCTTGCTGAAAAACAGAAACTTTTGCACTCACGAAAACAATTCTCAATTTTTTACCAGAAAGTGCTTTTGCCCTGATTCTTTTTGCAGAAGATTAATATACAAATTGCTCAGGTCGTCCTATTTTTTCAGAATTTTTGGAGTTCTAGAAGTTTTTGAAATAGTCACATTGCTACAGACTGTTCTGTTTTGACAGATTCTGTTTTCTTTGCGTTGTGTGCTTATTTTGATGGCTCCATGGTTTTCTTTGATGATTTTTGCCATATAAAATTTGGAATACAGTAGATATAATGCAAAAACAAAATATGAATTGGTTTGGTACAGTACTTATAGTAGTGGTTTGCTTTCGTTTACTAACGGATCTCACGAAGGTTTTGTTGAGTTTTGTGTGATTGAAGTTTTCAAGTTTTGGGTTATCTTACGATGGATGAAGGAATAAAGGATAGAAGATCGTAAGATTGGGGATGCCCCGACATCCCAAGCTATTATCCAAAAATGAGCAACCAACTAAGCTTGGGGATGCCCCCGAGTGGCATCCCCTCTTTCTTCTAACGACCATCGGTATTTTACTCGAAACTATATTTTTATTCGTCACATGATATGTGTTCTGCTTGGAGCGTCTTGTATGATATGAGTCTTTGCTTGTTTTATTTTGTGTTTTTAAGTCTTGATCCCTTGCTGGACACACCTATTTGGGAGAGCCAAAATTATGTCATGACTTGTTAGAATTGCTCTCTATGCTTCATTAAATTTTTATGAGCTATGGACTTGCTCTAGTGCTTCACTTATATCTTTTTTAGCACGGTGTGCTTTAGTATTTTTGAAGAAATTCTCTCTTGCTTCACTTAGATTTATTTGACAGTTAGTAAAATTTTCAAGAAATTCTCTCTTGCTTCACTTAAATTATTTTGAGAGAAAGAAAAATTATGCTCATGATCTTCACTTATATTTGTTTGAGCTTATGAAAAGCAACACACGAACATTAGTCCCGAAGTGATAGATATCCAAGAAGGATATAATAAAAACTTTCATGAAGATCATTGGACAAAATAAACTTGATTCTTAGTAATAGTTTTGAGATATGATGATGTGATATGTGAGTTATGTTGATGAGTAATTATGCTTTAGTAAGAATATTGGTGTTAAGGTTTGTGATTCCCTATGCAAGTACGAAAGTCAATAGTTCTCAATGAAATTATATCCTACTTGTGATGCATTATTCGGTGTTATTTATGCTTAATGCTTGCTTATGAGATTATCTGTTTCTTGGTTGGTCGCTTCTCAATCTTATGCTAGCCTTCATTTTGCACTAAGTATGATCTCTACTTGTGCATCCAAAATCCTTTAAACCAGTTTTGCCACATGACTCCACTATATCTACCTATATGCGGTATTCGTTTGCCGTTCTAAGCAAATTTGCATGTGCCATCTCTAATTTTCAAAATAAACTTCTCTTTTGTGTGTTTGTTTCGCTCGCAGAGCGGTGAGGGGTGGCTAATACTTTCCATGCTAGATGTGTTATTCTCACGATGAGTGTTTATTCACTTGTCATTGCATGAGAGTAAGGCAAAGGTTTTAGGGATGCCCAGTCCCGAAATGAAAAATGAACTTACTTTATGTTGTTAAATAATAAATTCCTTGGAAAGTGTTGGTATGAAGGGCAACCGTGGATACGGCTAGCCATGAAAAGTGAAAGTATGGTGGAAAAAGGAATAAACTTTATCTTCTGTTTGGGAACCTCCTATGATATATCTAGCATGGAAAGTGTTGGAAACTCTAAGTCGTTTTCGTTGGTGGGATGGATACACCTCCCAAAATGTTTTTATCTCTAAGTTTTTCGCTTTGAGCTCTGGCACCTCTACAAATCCCTTATTCTCTCTGCGAAGGGCCTTTCTTTTAATTTATGCAATTTTTATTTTGAATTTGAGTCTCCATATTCTCTTACAAAAAGCACCAACTAGGAGGCAATATGATCGTACTTAAGTATTGGGTGTAACTAATATTCGAGTGTGTTTCATCAATGGATCAATGGTTGAGCATGATGGGCTAGGGATAACTTATTTTAGCGTTGATATTTTGAAAGACATGGTTGCTTGTTGATATGCTTGAGTATTTAAATTATCATGTCAAAACTAGACTATTGCTTTGAATCACATAAAAGTCCAAATGTCCATGCTATAAAGAAAAGAAATATGATATGACATGTTAGGCAGCATTCCACATCAAAAATTCTGTTTTTATCACTTACCTACTAGAGGACGAGTAGGAGTTAAGCTTGGGGATGCTGATACGTCTCCAACGTATCTATAATTTTTTATTGTTCCATGCTATTATATTATCAATCTTGGATGTTTTATAATCATTTTATAGTCATTTTATATCATTTTTTGGTACTAACCATTGACATAGTGCCAAGTGTCAGTTGCTGTTTTCTGCATGTTTTTTACATCGCAGGAAATCAATATCAGACGGAGTCCAAACGCAGCGAAACTTCACGGAGATTTTTGTTGGACTAGAAGGAACATAATGGGCCCTGGCTGCACCTAGGGGTGCCTCGAGGAGGGCACAACCCACCAGGGCGCGCCAGGAGGCCCAGGCGCGCCCTGGTGGGTTGTTCCCACCTAGGGTGCCCCCCGGACCGCCTCTTTGCTCTATAAATACCCCAATATTCCAGAAACCCTAAGGGAGTTGACGAAATATTCATCCAGCCGCCGTAGAGTCCAGAACCACCAGATCCAATCTAGACACCATCTCGGATGGGGTTCACCACCTCCATTGGTGCCTCTCTGAAGATGCGTGAGTATTTCTTTGTAGACCTTTGGGTCTGTAGTTAGTAGATAGATGGCTTCATCTCTCTCTCTCTGAATTCTCAATACAATGGACTCTTGGATCCATATGATGTAACTCTTTTGCGGTGTGTTTGTTGGGATCGATGAACTTTGAGTTTATGATCAGATCTATCTTTATATTCATGAAAGTATTTGAGTTTCTTTGATCTCTTTTATGCATAATCTCTTATAGCCTCGTATTTATTCTCCGATATTTGGATTTTGTTTGGCCAACTTAATCTATTTATCTTGCAATGGGAAGAGGTGCTTTGTAATGGTTCGATCTTACGGTGCTTGATCCCAGTGACAGAAAGGGAACCGACACGTATGTATCGTTGCTACTAAGGATAAAACGATGGGGTATATCTCTACATAGATAGATCTTGTCTACATCATGTCATCATTCTTATTGCATTACTCCGTTTTTCCATGATCTTAATACACTAGATGCATGCTGGATAGCGGTCGATGTGTGGAGTAATAGTAGTAGATGCAGGCAGGAGTCGGTCTAGTAATCTTGGACGTGATGCCTATATAATGATCATTTCCTGGATATCGTCATGATTATTTGAAGTTCTATCAGTTGCCCAACAGTAATTTGTTCACCCACTGGTTGCTACTTTTCTCGAGAGAAGCCACTAGTGAAACCTACGGCCCCCGGGTCTCTTTCTCATATATTTGCCTTTGTGATCTACTTTTACTTTGCATTTATTTTCAGATCTATCAAACCAACAACACAAAAATACCTTGCTGCAATTTATTCTTATTTATTTTATTAGGCGTTCGATCTGTCAATCTACTACAATTTACCTCACGTCTGTTTGCCTATCTTGAGGCGGCGTACCCCGGAAGGGATTGACAACCCCTTTAACACGTCGGGTTGCGAGAAGTTCTTATTTATGTGTAGGTGATGTTTATGTTGTGTTGCTTGGTTCTCCTACTGGTTCGATAACCTTGGTTTCACATCTGAGGGAAATACCTACCGCCGCTGTGCTGCATCATCCCTTCCTGTTTGGGGAAATACCGACGTAGCTTCAAGCGACATCAGGCCCCCCCCCGCCCTTTTGGGCTGCCAAATTGGAGAAGGAAAGGGGAAGAAGGAAAGGAAAAAGGGAATAGGATTCCCCCTTCCCCCTCTTCACTTCCTACTCCGAATAGGAATAGGAAAGGGGGGAGGCCGAATTGGGAGGACCCCAAGTAGGATTCCTCCTACTTGGGCGCCCCCTTGGCTGCCTCTCCTCCCCTCCAACCAATATATATGTGGGGGAGGCACCGCTAGAACACACAACAAACATTATTTGCCGTGTGCGGCATCCCCTTCCACAGTTTACGCCTCCGGTCATATTCACATAGTGCTTAGGCGAAGCCCTGCGCGGATCACTTCACCATCACCGTCACCACGCTGTTGTGCTGACGAAACTCTCCCTCGACACTTTGCTGGATCAAGAGTTCGAGGGACGTCATCGAGCTGAATGTGTGCAGAACTCGGAGGTGTCGTACATTCGGTGCTTGATCGGTCGGAACGAGAAGAAGTTCGACTACATCAACCGCGTTGTCAAACGCTTCCGCTTTCGGTCTACGAGGGTATGTGGACACACTCTCCCCCTCTCGTTGCTATGAATCTCCTAGATAGATCTTGCGTGAGCGTAGGGAATTTTTTGAAATTGTATGCTATGTTTCCCGAGCTATATCCTCTGCTGTTTTGATGCCACTCGTTGTCTTGTATCCAACAAGCTTGAGTTTGCTCAATTCGGAGCTCATTTGCAGAAGTTATGGCAGTTCTGGTTTTATTGGATCCATCGGTTGTCTTTAGCTGCGTTTTGAAGGCATCCAAGTGCTAAAGTCTCTGTGGCGTGCGGTAGTACTGCTCAAGGGAGCGGTAGTACCGCAGGGGCCAGCGGTAGTACCGCTCCTGTGAGCGGTAGTACCGCTGCCTCTAGCCCAGAACGCTGGCGCGCACAGAAGTAGGCGCGGAAGTAATTTTTTACTTCCGCGTCCTACGCGGTAGTACCGCTCTTGGTGAGCGGTAGTACCGCTGCCTCGCATCTTGTCGCTGATTGCATGTGGTAGTAGGCGCGGATGTAATTTTTTACATCCGCCCTTGCACGGTAGTACCGCTCCCTGTGAGCGGTAGTACCGTGCCGCCTTTTTCTCGTAGCTAGCTCTAGCGGTTGTAGGCGCGGCGGTTATTTTTACTTCCGTGGTCGCGCAGTAGTTCCGCAAGGGCAGGCGGTAGTACCAGTCCTGCAGTAGTACCGCCCTGTTGCCCGTTTACAGTGTTGTTTCAATGGGCTTCTGCCGCCCTAGCGGTAGTACCGCTCGTAGGAGCGGTAGTACCGCTCGGTGCGGGCTGTGAGCATAACGGTTGGATTTTCCCCCTCCTATAAAAGGGGGTCTTCTTCCCCAATGAGCCTTATCTCTTGAGCTCGTGTTCTTCCCCCATTGTTGTCCTTCTTCGAGCTTGCTAACTCTCAATCCCTCCATGGATTCTTGCTAGTTTTCGAGGGAAAAGAGAGAGGAGATCTAGATCCACATTTCCACCAATCACTTTCTCCTCTATGTGAGGGGAACCCCTTGGATCTAGATCTTGGAGTTCTTGGTGTTCTCCTTCTTGTTCTTCCTCTCATTTTCCTCCCTAGCATTAGTTGCTTTGGTGGGATTTGAGAGAGAAGGACTTGGGCACTCCATGTGCCCTTGCCATTGCATTTGGTGCATCGGTTTGAGTTCTCCACGGTGATACGTGGAAGTTACAAGTTGAGAAGCTTATTACTCTTGAGTGCTTGGTACCCTTGAGCTTGTTCCTCTTGGGTGCTTGGACGCCCTAGTTGTTGGTGGTGTTCGGAGCTCAATCATTGTGGTGTAAAGCTCCGGGCAAGCGTCGGGGTCTCCAATTAGGTTGTGGAGATCGCCCCGAGCAATTTGACGGGTTCCGGTGACCGCCCCCAAGGGTTGCCAAAGTGTACGCATTCGGTGACCGCCCCGAAGGGTTGCCATTTGTACGGGTTCGGTGACCGCCCTCAAGGGTCCCTTAGTGGAATGACGACATCTTGCATTGTGCGAGGGCGTGAGGAGATTACGGTGGCCCTAGTGGCTTCTTGGGGAGCATTGTGCCTCCACACCGCTCCAAACGGAGATTAGCATCCGCAAGGGTGTGAACTTCGGGATACATCGTCGTCTCCGCGTGCCTTGGTTATCACTTACCCGAGCCCTTTACTTATGCACTTTACTTTGTGATAGCCATATTGTTTCTTGTCATATATCTTGCTATCACCTAAGTAGTTTTTCTTGCTTAGCATAAGTTGTTGGTGCACATAGGTGAGCCTAGTTGTTGTAGGTTTTGTGCTTGACAAATTAACCGCTAGGTTTATTCCGCATTTGTTCAAGCCTCAACCGTAATTATTTTAAAGCGCCTATTCACCCCCCCTCTAGGCGACATCCACGATCTTTCAGTTATTGACCGGAGAGGTGTCTCAGTCATGTCTACATAGTTCTCGAACCCGTAGGGTCCGCACACTTAACGTTCGATGACGATTTTGTATTATATGAGTTATGTGATTTAGTGACCGGATGTTGTTCGGAGTCCCGGATGAGATCAAAGACATGACGAAGAGTCTCGAAATGGTCGAGAGATAAAGATTAATATATAGGATGATGATATTCGGACACAGGAAGTGTTTTGGGATGCATCGGGTACTTATCGGGTCACCGGAAGGGGTTCCGGGCACCCCTGGCAAAAGATATGGGCCTTATGGGCCAAGAGGGAAAACACACCAGCCACGAAGGGGCTGGTGCGCCCCCCCCCCCCCCCCCACATATGGGCTGGCCAAATTGGAGAAGGAAAGGGGAAGAAGGAAAGGAAAAAGGGAATAGGATTCCCCCTTCCCCCTCTTCCCTTCCTACTCCGAATAGGAATAGGAAAGGGGGGAGGCCGAATTGGGAGGACCCCAAGTAGGATTCCTCCTACTTGGGGCGCCCCCTTGCCTGCCTCTTCTCCCCTCCAACTTATATATATATATATAATATATATATATATATATATATATATATATATACGGCGCCCCCCTCCACAGTTTACGCCTCCTGCCATATTATCTTAGTGCTTAGGCGAAGCCCTGCGCGGATCACTTCACCATCACCGTCACCACTCCATCGTTCTGACGACACTCTCCCTCGACACTTTGCTAGATCAAGAGTTCGAGGGACGTCATCGAGCTGAACGTGTGCAAAACTCGGAGGTGCCGCACGTTCGGTGCTTGATCGGTCGAAACGAGAAGAAGTTCGACTACATCAACCACGTTGTCAAACGCTTCCACTTTCGGTCTATGAGGTTACGTGGACACATTCTACCCCTCTCGTTGTTATGCATCTCCTAGATAGATCTTGCGTGAGCGTATGAATTTTTTTGAAATTGCATGCTACGTTTGCCAATAACATGCATTACCGCGCATAGATAATTACCGAGGAGGGGTTGACGTGACCACTAACCACTCGTCATCTGACCAGCAAGGGGCGCATATAAATTGGGATAGTGACTAGGGAAGTCTGGCGTTGTGTACGACACGTGTGGGGGTGTTCTAAGCATTTTCATGTTGTTGTGCTCGCGTTTTAGCATACCTCTAGAGTGGTGTTCAAAATACTTGTGCCGCCCTCTTGCGACCTGTGGGTGTCCGACCCATCGACATGCAAAGAGGAGGTAATGCGACAAACCTAATAACCATGGCCAACTAGTCCTTTTTGGTAGAGGACACAAAGTGACGACAAGGTGAGCGGGCAAAGAAATCAACAATATTTTCGTATAGAGTTTGTTGGGCCAAACCAACCATTCTTATTGGGTCGAAGCTGGTTGACAAACTCTATACATTTTTCTTTTGAACATGGTTGAAGAGCTCACACCAACCATTCTTAATGTGAATGTGTGAGCTCTTCAACCAAACTATGAAGATGCGCCTATGAATGTGTGAGCTCTTCAACCATGTTTACATTTTTTATGGATCTTGCATCGTGTTCACCCTCACCAAAATAATGAAAATAACAAAACGAAAATACCCACAAGCGATCAAACAATCAACATTTTTCTTTCGTGAAAAAACTAATCAACAAATAAACTCTACAAGGAAAATGGCAACATAAGGAGCGACAGTGCGTGTGTCAACTTCTGGTTAGAACTAGACTAGGGTTTAGGGCACAATGTTCTCTGGGCATCTATGATGTTTAGTTAGATGTACATTTTGAATTTCTTGCAGGTCATCTTCAAAGCTACGGCATGTATCCGTACGTGGTCATTACTCACTCGTACGGACTCCAAGGAGCCTTAGGTTACTGGGTGCAACCGTTTGAAGATGGTAGCGCGGGGTATTTTCAACCTGTTTAGATGGCGACCCATTAATAGGATAGGTGCTTAGTCATCTCTTCTTGTTTTTATGCCGGTTGTGGCTTTATTTTTATTTATTTTCTTGCTCGGTTTGCGAGCTGAACTGATTTGCAGACTTTGTATTTCGTTGGCACTTTTTAATAATATGGTCGCATGCATCTGTCGGATGCAGAGGCCGGGGATAATCCTTCTTCTAAAAAACCCATCTATATAGGTCTTTTTTAGACGGCCCGGGCACTACATTACACTCCAAGTACGATAGGACATTTTTTACAGCCATACCATTCCAGAAAATAAAAATATTTAACAACCATACCAAGCATATAGTGATGTTCTCCATCGTCTCAAATTCTTGAGCATATTTGTCGAGGCATGAAACTGGATGCACCGCGAAACCCATTGCAAATCCGAATCCATATACTACGCTGTTACGCTGTTTGATTGATTTTACCCTCGGGGGCGTAGGTCGGAGCCGGCAGCGCCCCGCCATGCACGCTCGGCTGAGCACCGAAAGGCGACGGCAGCACGAGCAGCGGTCGTAATAAACCCTTCCTCCCTTCTTTCAGCGGCAAAAAGTACAGAGCCGTAAAAAACGAATTGACCTCAAAAGACGTGGCCTCACTTACATCTGCATGCATTGCATTGCATGGCGTTGATGAGCTCACACCAGCATCTGTGCCCCGAAAGCGCATGCACTCTCCAGGCCTCTTGTTCCCCTCCTTTTTACCATCTTCTCACTAATTTTTACCACTAGAAATTCAGTGTCTCGAGGACGTCACCTACTGCCATGTTTCACCTCTGATGATTCCCATCACAGGTCAGAGCCTCTGAATCACATGGAAGATGGGCCGTTCGTGTGACAAAGCGCGCTTCGTTTCGAAAACAAATCCAACAGCAAGTACACTGTACTACTATTCAACTTTTTTTTGGCTGTTGTCTGCAGCAGGACATATTTACCATGTCTTTTAATGGCTGGTAAAAAGCACTTTGCTGAAAGATAGGCGCTCGCCGCCCGCGAAAGACATGCGTGCGGGGAATTAACACGATGATGATGTTGCCTTTCTTACCTCCACTTATGCTTCGCTCTCGAGAAAGTAACTTGTTTAGCTCTGCTTGCTGAAGCGACATATTTTTACCACAGTCTAGGAATGGTTACCTTGTCTAATCAGATTCCGCGTGGCAGGGAGGTAAACACCGAGGGCAATGTATCCGCCACCAACATGGAATCCACGTGTGTTGCGTCCAATGTATGCGACGTTCTTTTACCGCGGCGTATTTTTTTTTTGAATACGCAAAAGTGTGCGTACCAATATTAAAGGAGAAGGGTAAAGAGTCCTCGTATAACCGTTACTTTTTACAACGCCGTTGCAGCGGCCACTCTACCCACACTGGGCTATACAACAAATCTAACTCCTCCCATCCGCGACGTACTCAGACTCGATCAAACATCAGCGACCAAGCGTCAGACTGGTCGAACCACTTCGCCAGCTTCGATCCATTCACGTGATTGTGACCGCTCGGTGTCAACTACCGAGCTAGCACCAGAGCCAAATATGCAACGCCGACTTCAGGGATACCAGCAAATGGTGCCGTGTATGGCGTCGCCTATCCATGTCCTCAAAATTTCCTCAAATCCTGTAGAAAATAAAATGTCAATTCATTTGTAGAATACTAGCAAAATTGGCTGTGCGTTACAATAGGAGACACAATTATTAATACAAAATATATCACATGTCAGGACTAAGCAAACAAAGGTATCCAAATGGTTCACATTTCTTGGATTTTGTAAACCAAATAGAAGTGTATTGGTAAACTTCTTAAATCTAGGAAATGAGCATGTGTGCTGCAACGGGGCATACATAATTTAGCAAAAGAAAACTGTGCACTGCAATTAGGCATACATAATTTAGTCGTTCAAAATTGATCATTGTGATCGTATCTAATATACGTGTTCAGATTCCTTGTGTATATCTTCTTTTCTCACCCTCTTTGGGTCTTTGGTGGCACCTATCTTCAATTATGCTAGACCTGCAAAGAATCAACAAAAGTTTACTTAACTTTCCAAACTACAATCCCCCCCCCCCCCCCCCCCCCCCCCAAAAAAATTACGAATCATAATCCTCCACATCAGCTTGTTTGTACAAGTTTGAGTAATCTTTTGTAGATGTATCATTACTCCATATCTTAGTGTCACTAACATGGTATGTTCTGAAGCCATTTTATTGTGTGACTTTAGCTTCCACTCCCTCATATAACAAGGTTACCAAGATGAGCTTGTCAGCCAGCCAACACGGATGTACATTGTACACAACAAAAAACAATAGCTTTATGTTCATACGTTGTGAGTTATATTCTAAGCAGAATATAGATGACCATAAGCAGAAATACGTCGTTAACTGCTAAAGAAAAAGAACAAACATCAGTCAGCTTCATTAACTGCTAAAGAAAAAGAACAAACATCAGTCAGCTTCATTAAAAATTCCAGGCGAAAAAGACTCCATGTAAGAATTCTTTTGCTGCAATTACCATAAGCAGAAGTGATGGAAGGCCGACCAACTGGTTCAACAGAAGTATTGCATACAGTTAAACTTAACATACATATACAATACTGTTGGGGAACGTAGTATTTAAAATTTTTCCTACGATCACGCAAGATCTATCTAGGAGAAGCATAGCAACGAGCGAGGAGAGTGTGTCCACGTACCCTCGTAGACCGAAAGTGGAAGCGTTAAGTAACGCAGTTGATGTAGTCGAACGTCTTCGCAATTCAATCGATCAAGTACCGAACGCACGCCACCTCCGCGATCTGCACACGTTCAGCTCGGTGACGTCCCTCGAACTCTGGATCCAGCTGAGGCCGAGGGAGAGTTTCATCAGCACGACGGCGTGGTGACGATGATGATGAAGTTACCGACGCAGGGTTTCGCCTAAGCACTACGACAATATAACCGAGGTGGAAATCTGTGGAGGGGGGGGGGGGGGGGGCGGAGGCACCGCACACGGCTAAGAAATCAACTTTTGTGTCTATGGGGTGCCCCCTCCCCGTATATAAAGGAGGGGAGGAGGGGGCCAGCCGGCCTCATGGGGCACGCCCCAAGGGGGGGGATCCTACTCCTACTAGGAGTAGGTTCCCCCCTTTCCTAGTCCAACTAGGAGGGGAAGGAAAGAGGAAGAGGGAGAGAAGGAAAGCCCCCCCCCCCCAATTCGGATTGGGCTTGGGGGTACGCGCGCCTCCACCTGGCCGCCTCCGCCTCTCTTCCACTAAGGCCCATGAGTAGTCCGGAAAATGCCCGAACCTATCTGAAACCTTTCCGGTGTCCAAACATAACCTTCCAATATATCAATCTTCATGTCTCGACCATTTCGAGACTCCTCGTCATGTCCGTGATCACATCTGGGACTCCAAACAACCTTCGGTACATCAAATCACATAACTCACAATATATATCGTCATCGAACGTTAAGTGTGTGGACCCTACGGGTTCGAGAACTATGTAGACATGACCGAGACTCATCTCCGGTCAATAACCAATAGTGGAACCTGGATGCTCATGTTGGTTCCTACATATTCTACGAAGATCTTTATCAGTCAAACCGTACAACAACATACGTTGTTCCCTTTGTCATCGGTATGTTACTTGCCCGAGATTTGATCGTCGGTATCATCATACCTAGTTCAATCTCGTTACCGGCAAGTCTCTTTACTCGTTCCGTAGTGCATCATCCCGCAACTAACTCATTAGTCACATTGCTTGCAAGGCTTATAGTGATGTGCATTACCGAGAGGGCCCCAGAGATACTTCTCCGACAATCGGAGTGACAAATCCTAATCTCGATCTATGCCAACTCAACAAATTAACACCATCGGAAACACCTGTAGAGCATCTTTATAATCACCCAGTTACGTTGTGACGTTTGATAACACACTAAGTGTTCCTCTGGTATTCGGGAGTTGCATAATCTCATAGTCACAGGAACATGTATAAGTCATGAAGAAAGCAATAGCAACAAACTAAACGATCAAAGTGCTAAGCTCACGGATGGGTCTTGTCAATCACATCATTCTCTAATGATGTGATCCCGTTCATCAAATGACACCTTATGTCTATGGCTAGGAAACTTAACCATCTTTGATTAACGAGGTAGTCAAGTAGAGGCATACTAGTGACACTCTGTTTGTCTATGTATTCACACATGTACTAAGTTTCCGGTTAATACAATTCTAGCATGAATAATAAACATTTATCATGATATAAGGAAATATAAATAACAACTTTATTATTGCCTCTAGGGCATATTTCCTTCACATACTGTGCATCAAAACTATTTTAGCAAGAGAAAGATCTATTGTTTTAGTTTTACTTGGTTTTTGCAAGCGGAACGGAACTGTCACTAGAAGATGCTCCCCTTTTCATGAACATCATCATTTTCTTTTTCATTATCACTAGGTGGATGTTCATTACTAGATTGAGTTTTAGCATCAGAAATAGAAACATCATTATCATTATCAGGAGGTTTTTGTACTTCAGGTTCACTAGAAGCATGCAAAGTCCTATCATTTTTATTTTTATTTTTCTTTTTAGAAGGACTACGTGCAATGATATTATTCCTTTGTTGATCCTTTTCAATTCTTTTTGGGTGTCCCTCAGGATAAAGTGGTTCCTGAGTCATTTTACCTCCTCTAGTTGCTACTCTAACAACAAAGTCATGTATGTTATTATTCATTTCATCAAGCAATTCCCTTTGAGATTTAGCAACTTGTTCTAACTGAGTTTGTACCATAGAAGCATGCTTTCCCACACCTCTAACATTATTTGAGATTCTAAATAACAAGTCACTCAAGCGAGCAACCATATCAGAATTGTATTTTAATTGTTTCATAACATTTGCATTGAAGTGATCTTGGTTCCTAATGTAATTTTCAAACTCATATAGGCATTGGCTAGGATGCATATTGTGAGGATTATCATTATCATTAAATTTCATTAGAGAATTTACCTCTACCATCTTAGGAAGTGGTGGTGTATCAAGCCCATGTATTTCTTCAATAGGAGGTAAATTTTTTACATCCTCAGCTTTAATACCTTTTTCCTTTATAGATTTCTTTGCCTCTTGCATATCTTCAGGACTGAGATATAAAATACCCCTCTTCTTCGGATTGGGCTTAGGAAGTGGTTCGAGAAGAGTCCAATCATCATAATTTTTCAATGTGTTGTTCAATAATTCTTCAGCTTGTCCAATAGTTCGTTCCCTGAAAACACAACCAGCACAACTATCTAGGAAATCCCTAGAAGCATCGGTTAGTCCATTATAGAAGATATCAAGTATTTCATTTTTCTTAAGAGGATGATGAGGAAAAGCATTAAGCAATTGGCAAAGCCTCCCCCAAGCTTGTGGGAGACTCTCTTCTTCAATTTGCACAAAGTTAAATATTTCTTGTAAGGCGGCTTGTTTCTTATGAGCAGGGAAATATTTTTCAGAGAAGTAATAAATCATATCCTGGGGACTACGCACACAACCAGGAGCAAGAGTATTGTACCAAGCTTTAGCATCACCCTTTAATGAGAACGGAAATAATTTGAGAATATAGTAATTGATAGCGAATCTTCTCATCATGAGCAAAAAGGCTGGCTATGTCGTTCAACTTAGTAAGATGTGCCACAACAATTTCATAATCCTTATCATCAATAAAGATAGGTGAGGTAGTAAACTTAGGATCACATTTCATTTTAGCATTCAGAGATTTTTCTTTATACTTGCATAATAATTTCTCTAGATCATCTCTATCCTTACAAGCAAGAATGTCTCTAGTTGTCTCCTCATTCATAACATAACCTTCCGGTACCTTTGGCAATTCATATCTAGGAGGGCTAGTTCTAGTAGGTGTTTCAAGATTTTCAGTTTCAAGCTCATCATCAGTTTCAACAATATAATGTTGTCTTACTATAGCAATTTGTTCATCAAGAAATTCATCTAGTGGCACATTATCATCAAGCAAGGTACTGGCATCATCATAAGCATCATTCATAGCAGAGGTAGAATCATCAATAACTTGCGATATATTAGGATTGATTGCATGTGGTGGTGTTGCAAGTTTACTTAGAACAGAAGGTGAATCTAAAGCAGAGCTAGATGGCAGTTCCTTACCTCCCCTAGTCTTAGAGGGAAAAATCGTAGTCTTAGCATCCTTCAAATTCTTCATAGTGATAAATTGATAATAATCCCAAGTGACTCGACAAATATAGCTATGCTCCCTGGCAACGGCGCCAGAAAAAGGTCTTGATAACCCACAAGTATAGGGGATCGCAACAGTTTTTGAGGGTAGAGTATTCAACCAAAATTTATAGATTCGACACAAGGGGAGCCAAAGAATATTTGCAAGTATTAGCAGCTGAGTTGTCAATTCAACCACACCTACAGATTAATTATCTTCAACAAAGTGATCAGTAGCAAAGTAGTATGATAGTTTTGATAATAGTAGCAGCAGCAATAGTAATGGTGGAAGACAATAGTGATTTGTAGAAAGTGCAACAGTAACGATAGTAGTAGTAACTTAGCAAGAACAATATAAGAGAAATTCGTAGGCATTGGGTCGATGATTTGTTGGATGATATTCATCATGTGACAGTCATAACCTAGGGCGATACAGCACTAGCTCCAGTTCATAAATATAATGTAGGCATGTATTCCATAAAAAGTCATACGTGCTTATGGAAAGAACTTGCATGACATCTTTTGTCCTACCCTCCCGTTGCAGCGGGGTCCAATTGGAAACTAAGGGATATTAAGGCCTCCTTTTAATAGAGAACCGGAACAAAGCATTAACACACGGTGAATACATGAACTCCTCAAACTACGGTCATCACCGAAAGTGGTCCCGACTATTGTCACACCGGGGTTGCCGGATCATAACACGTAGTAGGTGACTATAACTTGCAAGATCGGATCTATAACATGGATATAATGGTGATAGCATAAACGGTTCAGATATGAAATCATGGCACCCGGGCCCAAAGTGACAAGCATTAAGCATGGCAAAGTCATAGCAACATCAATCTCAGAACATAGTGGATACTAGGGATAAAGCCCTAACAAAGCTAACTAGATTACATGATGAATCTCATCCAACTCCTCACCGACCAGCGAGCCTACAAAGGAATTACTCACTCCCGGTGGGGAGCATCATGGAGTTGGTGATGGAGAAGGGTTTGTGATGACGAAGATCGAAGGCCCCCCTCTCCGGAGTCCCAAACGGACTCTAGATCTAGCCTCCCGATGAAGAATAGGAGACGACAGCGGCTCCGTCTCGTGGAACGCGATAATTCTTCCTGATTTTTTTGGAAATATGTGATTTTATAGTGTCGGTTTTAGGGTCTGCGGGGCCACCAGGTGGGGACAACCCACCTGGGCGCGCCTGGGGGGGGGGCAGGCGCGCCCTGGTGGGTTGTGCCCACCCAGGTGCCCCCTCCAGTGGATCTTGGCTCCAGAAATTCTCTTTATTGATATAAAAAATCCTCATAAAGTTTCATTCCATTCCGAGAACTTTTATTTCTACACAAAAACAACACCATGGTAGTTTTGCGGAAAACAGCGTCAGTCCGGGATTAGTTTCATACAAATCATGCAAATTAGAGTCCAAAACAAGAGGAAAAGCGTTAGGAAAAGTAGATACGTTGGAGACGTAACAGTCGCAGCCGTCCAATCACCTCCAAATCAATGGCCCACGCCAGCTGAGGGAGTCCTGGACTAAGGGGTCCTCGGCGTCCGGCCTGTTATTCATTGGACCGGACTGATGGGCTGTGAAGACATGAAGACCGAAGACCTTACTCGTGTCCGGATTGGACTCTACTTGGCGTGGAAGGCAAGCTTGGCGACCAATTATGAAGATTCCTCTTATGTAACCGACTCCATGTAACCCTAGATCTCCCCGGTGTCTATATAAACTAGAGAGCATAGTCCGGATAGGGGACATTCATTACCATATACACATAGGCTAGACTTCTAGGGTTTAGCCATTACGATCTTGTGGTAGATCAACTCTTGTAATACTCATATTCATCAAGATCAATCAAGCAGGAAGTAGGGTATTACTGGGACGCCCGGATATTTAAGCTACAGTGAACCTCTGCTAATGATGCCACATCACCTCGATTACTGTTGCTAATCTCGTGTTAGTTCGAAACCGGTTCGAATTCAAATTCAAAATCAAGCAAACAATAAAAGTTTTTAAATATTAAAACTAAAATGTTCGGGTTGTGCCAAATAATGCGTAGGTAATTATGGAGAAGAAACCACACTTCTGTAAAGTATTCAAATGCACTAAAATAAATAAAACTGCAGCTAAGCCTATTATAAATGCCCTTTTGATTTATAAAAATGCGAACTAAATATTTTAAAATACCAAAATATATTGTGGCAGTGGGCTAGTTTGCAACCTCAATTTAGGTACTGGTCTTATAATTTTGCAAAACTAAAATAAAAGCGTAAATAAGATAAAAACATAAAAGAAATAAAGTGAATAAAAACTAAAGGCAAAAGGTAAAAGAAACCCCCACCCCACTGGGCCAAGTGGCCTAACTGGGCCACCAGGTCGGCCCACCCCGCCTACTGCATAACCCCCCACCACAGCCTAACCCTAGACCGAACCCCCACCCCTCGCACTCATACCCCCCTTTCCTCCCCATCTGGATCGGGCAAGCGCCCCGACCCCATCGCCCCACATCGCCAGTGCCCCGACCCCGTCGCCGGACTCCCCCACCGCCGCGACGCCCGCGTCGTCCCCCTCCCATGCGGCCGCCGTCGCACCTTCGTCGGATCTCCACCAACACCGTCACCGATTGTCGGGGCAACCCCACCGGAGCTCCTCTGCCTCGACGTCGCCGGCGCGCGGAGCCCCTCCCGTTGCCGGACCGCCCCACCATCGTCGCCCCGTCCTCAACCTCCCCCTCGACTTGGCTCCTACGAGCCTCGCCGCCCCGTGCATCGATGCCGCATGTGAGGCCCCCTCTGGCCCTTCTTTCCTCCCGTCCGGTCACCACGCGTCGACCCCGCTCACGCTGCTCGGTCCGCGCCGTAGCTCGTCGCACCTGCGACGGCCCTGCCCCTCGCGCCCGCACGCGCTCACCCAGTTGAGGCCGCGCCCGCACCCCCGTTGCCCCGCGCTTGCAGTGCTTGTCCCGCACGCGTTGCGCCGCGCCGCTGCGCCCCTTTGCCGCCCTCCACCGCTGCTGCCGCGCCCCGGCGCCGCCCCGCCGTGGCCTCGCCACTGTCGCCTCCGGTGGCCGGCCTCGCCGTGCCCTGCTGTCGTCGGCGCCCCCCCTGGTGGCCTGGGCAGACGCCCAAATGGGCTGGGCACCCGACACCATTTACACCCGCACCATGTGCCCGTTAAGCCCCGGGTCGCTGACGAACGGGGCCCACCAGCCCCAGAACGTTTTTTATAAAAAAGAATTAAAAAAATATAATAATGAACATAATTAATTAATTAACTAATTAACTTAATTAATTTTGATTAATTAAACTAAACTACTAATTAAACTAATTAATCATGATTAGTTAGTATAGTCAATGACGAACGGGACCCACATGTCAGTTTGACCAGTCAACACCCCTATTGACTGCTGATGTCATGCTGACGTCAGCGTGCACTATTCTGGATAATGTTGGATTAAATTAATTAATTAAATTCTAAAAATGATTTAAAACTTTAGAAAATCATATAAAATAAATCGTAGCTCAAATGAAAAAACTTTGTACATGAAAGTTGCTCAGAACGATGAGACAAATCCGAATACGCAGCCCGTTCGTCCGCCACACATCCCTAGCATAGCGAACACGCAACTTTCCACCTCCGGTTCATCTGTCCGAAAACGCGAAACACCGGGGATACTTTCCTGGATGTTTCCCCCCTTCGCCGGCATCACCTCTTACCGCGTTAGGGCACACCTGACACCGCTGTTTGCTTTGTCATGCATCGTTATGCATCTGTTTGCATTGTATTCATTGTTTCTCCCCCCTCTTCTCTCCGGTAGACTACGAGACCGACGCCGCTGCTGGTGCCCCGACCGACTACCCTGTTGAC
Organism: Triticum aestivum; assembly: GCF_018294505.1. NCBI lineage: Eukaryota > Viridiplantae > Streptophyta > Magnoliopsida > Poales > Poaceae > Triticum > Triticum aestivum. The sequence continues at coordinate 90,918,225 of NC_057808.1, forward strand.
GACCCCTCCTTCTTGCCAGAGCAACCAGGCAAGCCCCCCCTTGATCACCAGATATCGCCTATTCTTCTCTATACTCTTGCATTAGAGTAGTGTAGCATGTTACTGCTTTCCGTTAATCCTATTCTGCTGCATAACCTGTCTTTGCCACTACTGTTGTTACCTTTACCTGCAATCCTACATGCTTAGTATAGGATGCTAGTATTCCATCAGTGGCCCTATATTCTTGTCCGTCTACCATGCTATACTATTGGGCCGTGATCACTCGGGAGGTGATCACGGGTATATACTTATATACTTTATACATGATACATGTGGTGACTAAAGTCGGGTCGGCTCGAGGAGTACCCACGAGTGATTCACGGATTGGGGGCTGAAAGGACCTTTGTCCCGACGGCCCTCTGGGTGGATCTTTGTGGCTGAGCGATAGGGCAGGTTGAGACTGCCTAGGTGAGAGGTGGGCCTGGCCCTGGTCGGTGTCCATGGTTACTTCAAAATAACACGCTTAACAAGTTCTTGGTATTTGATCTGAGTCTGGCCATTTGGTCTATACGCACTAACCAACTACGCGGGAACAGTTATGGGAACTCGACGTCGTGGTATCAGCTGAAGCCTTCTTGACGTCAGCGACGGAGCGGCGCGCGCCGGATTGGACTAGAACGCCTGCTAGGCTTGGTCTGCTTCCGGCCGCCCTCGCAACGTGCAGGTGTGCAATGGGCGATGGGCCCAGACCCCTGCGCCATAGGATTTAGACCGGCGTGCTGACCTCTCTGTTGTGCCTAGGTGGGGCTGCGACGTGTTGATCTTCCGCGGCCGGGCATGACCCAGAAAAGTGTGTCCAGCCAAATGGGATCGAGCGTGTTGGGTTATGTGGTGCACCCCTGCAGGGAAGTTTATCTATTCGAATAGCCGTGTCCCTCGGTAAAAGGACGACCCGGAGTTGTACCTTGACCTTATGACAACTAGAACCGGATACTTAATAAAACACACCCTTCCAAGTGCCAGATACAACCCGGTGATCTCTCTCTAATAGGGCGACGAGGAGGGGATCACCGGGTAGGATTATGCTATGCGATGCTACTTGGTGGACTTACCATCTACTCTCTTCTACATGCTGCAAGATGGAGGTGGCCAGAAGCGTAGTCTTCGACAGGATTAGCTATCCCCCTCTTATTCTGGCATTCTGCAGTTCAGTCCACCGATATGGCCCTTTACACATATACCCATGCATATGTAGTGTAGCTCCTTGCTTGCGAGTACTTTGGATGAGTACTCACGGTTGCTTTTCTACCTCTTTCCCCCTTTCTATACCTGGTTGTCGCAACCAGATGCTGGAGTCCAGGAGCTAGAGATCCCGAGGATGATTCTACATGGAGTTCGGCTTCGAGGAGTAGTTAGGAGGTCCCAGGCAGGAGGCCTTGCCTTTTCGATCGTTGCTACTTTTGTGCTAGCCTTTTAAGGCAATCTTGTTTAACTTATGTCTGTACTCAGATATTGTTGCTTCCGCTGACTCGTCTATGATCGAGCACTTGTATTCGAGCCCTCGAGGCCCCTGGCTTGTATTATGATGCTTGTATGACTTATTTTCATTTTTAGAGTTGTGTTGTGATATCTTGCCGTGAGTCCTGATCTTAATCGTACACGTTTGCGTGTATGATTAGTGTACGGTCAAAACAGGGGCGTCACAAGTTGGTATCAGAGCCGACTTCCTGTAGGAATTCCCCCTTCCAACTCCTTGGCCGAAGTCGAGTCTAGTCATTGAAAAACTTTTACTAACATGGCTGTGTGGCTTACGGGCGCACGTCGCCATTGGGTGGTAGTACGATCTTTTATTCCTCGACCTTTACTCCGGGACTCTGAACTCTCTTCTATTCGGGTTAAATGATTTTGCTAAAATCTAACTTTAGGTTCTCGAAAATACTTCCTCCCGGAGAGCCCCTTCAGGCCAGATGATCGCCTGCTGCACCAGAAGATTCTGAAGACACTCTCTGATGCTTTCCCGAGACCCTTGTGCCCTTCGCCGTTGCGATCCCTACCACCGATAAAGCTTTATGAATGACTACATACTTTTTTCGTTCATACCTTCCTCCCCAGTTGCCCTTGTTATTACAAGGTGCCCTCAAATACTCCCCGATGTTCCAAGCATCCTTTATGCTTACTACCCCGCAGTTCCTTGCCGCATGAATACCCCTACGAATAATTCTTCACCCTTATCGAGGAACTGTTCATTACTAGTTGATCAATGATCCACAAGGTACATTGATATACTATCCGGTCTTCCGGTAATTCTCTGCCAGCTGTTGCTGTGCAAATACTTGGCTGCTTGCATTACGGTTGCGTTCCATATGTCTAGCAATATTCATTAGTATCCCTTGTCATCGTCGTTTTCAGCCTTTGATTTGATATGTGGTGAATGCTCGCAATCCTCAGTCGAAATCCTAGAATTCATTCTTCCGGATCAGACGTCATTTTAAACATGAACTGGTTCTCGACCAACCGAATTGCCGTCTGTTGTACCTTTAAGTCTACTCAACTTATCCATCCTTAATCAGAGCGTCTGCTTCTGATTCTTCGTTTTGGAAACCATAAATTCTTTATATTTAAGCATCAGACTAATCAGGTGATTCTTGAATCTGATGTCTCTGCATTCTTTCTTCCTCTGAGTGAGTACCGATACTCACATTAGCTCCGTTGCGGATCGCCCGATCCATTGTTGGATTGTTATCCGACAGTGTCATTCATATTCAATCACCTTGTGAGTTATTCCCCTGATACATAGTGCCTTTGGTAAAATTGTATCCTCTGCTTGGCCAACCATGCTTTGCTTTCGAGCTTGTGTATTTACTTTTGAAACTTGTGGTATATGTTTCTAAGATGCCCTGATGGGTTGAACCTACGCCTTACCTAATCCGTGTGAACCCGAAAGATTTCACGGGTCATACTTATCTGGTATTGCATCAGGTAAAAACTTTCAACAACTAATGTCATTTTCGAATACGAGAGGTGAATGAAAGGTTATGCGTTGAACAAGTGGGAGTCGACCTTGAACCCTGTGTTCATGCCCATGGACACGATGTATACCTTATCATGGAAGCTTCTCCTAAAATAATTATCCCCTTGTTATAAGTTCATCTTGTATCTGTGGACGTGGTTCCGACCATGTTTCTCCTTGAATCCATTTCTCATGCTAGTTTGAGCACTTGTCTTCTGCAGAGCAATACCCTAGTCCAACCTCTACTTTGATCTGTCGTCGAGTATTACCCCCCTGGTATCTCGAGATTATCATGGAACTGCATAAACTTCTTATGAGTTGTTCATCGAGTGCTACATTTTCACTGATTCCAATATTTCATGGGCTCTGAGTTATTAAACACTCAAAGACACCGATAACTGAATCGAGTTCGCACCACGATTAAACAACTCTTGGTAACCTTCATTACTTACAAATTTTAACTTGATCACGTAAGTCCTAGCCCGCTCGGCTATATCATTATTGTGCTAAATTTTAACTGTGCTACCTGGTCCTTCTTTCCGAAGCACAATTTTCAACGATGAGCTAACCTTACGTCAATCTTCCTCGTCATATCATTTCTCCTTGAATAGCAAACTTGATTTCGAGTTTGTGTCGTACCCATGGTTCCAATAACCTTTTGCTTCATCATTCCTTTGACTTGGTGTCATCGCCGATCGATTACATCTTCATGAAATCTCTTGACAAATGTGTCGTGATCATCATCATCAGTCTGAGCTCTTCCAGGATATCAATTGAATTCATGATGAGAAAGACCATCCTTGCCCTCGATGATTAGTGTTATCATCGACCACTCTACCGCCTTCCCTCCAACACAAACTTGTTCGTGTTTTGTGTTATACCTTGAGTTCCTTGCTATCCAGCATTTGTTCTTCTTTACCTTGGAGTATTACCATCTTTTATGTCAAGGATGTTGTGAGGACTGCTCCACCTCTTAAGGAATTCTTAGTATTGTGATACTTCTCACCCTCGCCATTCTTTCTTGGTCCCCGTGTTGACCCTAACCGGGATACCAACACGTGAACCATGTTGCTTGGATTCTGTACTTCTAGCAACCCTATTGCTTTGAAGTTAATGGTCGACATTTCATTCTTAGACCATTGGTTATCGAATCACCATTCTAACATTGATCCTGCTACCTAAGCCCACATTTAGGGTGCACCTTTCAACCAGTGATTAATTGTGTATGTTTCCCTCGAGCATACATCATTATATCATTTGATCTGTTAAATGTTATATCCTTGTTCACATAATTGTGGAGATCCATCTTTTGGAAATCTCGATGAATTGTCGCCGAGACCATCAGCCACCTCCTCATCCTCTCCTTGATTTAATGATGAACTCTTGTTTCGGAACTCGCTTCCATAGTTCAATTCCCGAGAATCTTACAACGTCATCTCGACAATTTGTGTTGCACCTCTCATCTCAGGCATCCTGAGTCTGAGGTATCCTGACACATTGGTCTTTATATGATGGTTGGAACATATTTCCAAGAGTTTTAACATTGGTCTTTATATCTCCCGGTAAGGTGATTGCCTAGCACACCTGGCTGGAGGACCTATTATTACAGTATCTCTTTTGGCAAGATTAACCATTTTCACATGAGGAAATTGTAAGACTTATTCTATAAGTTGTTTTCGATGGATCCTTTGTATCCAAAGTTTGACCTTTGCTTGAAGACCATGCTAATGCTATCTTGAAGCATGTCTGTGCTACTCTGATTATCAATAAGAACATTTGAAGCACAATGCTATAATTTCCTTTATCAACTTTTCAAACACCGTTGTTTGGGTAATGTCATGAACTTCCTCTCCCCTAACCTAAATGGTTTTCTACGTTATATCCTGTCATGGATATGATGCTCTGCTTGTCCTTGGGAAGGATATACCCCTGGTACATGTGTCAAACACATTTTCCTTTCCATTGTTATGTTTGATCTGATGATCACATTTTCCTTTCCATTGAATTGTTTAACCTTCCTTGTGATCCATATGATCTAAGAAGTAATATTCTTCTGCTTATGTAAACACCTTGGTGTACAACTGTGTTAGTAAGACCCTGTTGCATTTGTCGATAGCATTCTGGTAACCACCGATGGACGAGAACTTTGCCTATTGGTCCGCCTCGTTCAACGAGCAGGAAAATGGTTCTCTTCGTCCCTCGCCCTTGGTACCGATGTTGGCATTGACATAACTGACAGGCTTTCCTCTGACCTACATTGCTATCATGATCGTGCATGTGAAGGAAATATGCCCTAGAGGCAATAATAAAGTATTATTTATTTCCTTATATCATGATAAATGTTTATTATTCATGCTAGAATTGTATTAGCCGGAAACATAATACATGTGTGAATGCATAGACAAACAGTGTGTCACTAGTATGCCTCTACTTGACTAGCTCGTTAATCAAAGATGGTTATGTTTCCTAGCCATAGACATGAGTTGTCATTTGATTAACGGGATCACCTCATTAGGAGAATGACGTGATTGACTTGACCCATTCCGTTAGCTTAGCACCCGATCGTTTAGTATGTTGCTATTGCTTTCTTCATGACTTATACATGTTCCTATGACTATGAGATTATGCAACTCCCGTTTACCGGAGGAACACTTTGTGTGCTACCAAACGTCACAACGTAAATGGGTGATTATAAAGGTGCTCTACAGGTGTCTCCAAAGGTACTTGTTGGGTTGGCGTATTTCGAGATTAGGATTTGTCACTCCGATTGTCGGAGAGGTATCTCTGGGCCCACTCGGTAATGCACATCACTATAAGCCTTGCAAGCATTGTGACTAATGAGTTAGTTGCGGGATGATGTATTACGGAACGAGTAAAGAGACTTGCCGGTAACGAGATTGAACTAGGTATCGAGATACCGACGATCGAATCTCGGGCAAGTAACATACCGATGACAAAGGGAACAACGTATGTTGTTATGCGGTCTGACCGATAAAGATCTTCGTAGAATATGTAGGAACCAATATGAGCATCCAGGTTCCGCTATTGGTTATTGACCGGAGAGGTGTCTCGGTCATGTCTACATAGTTCTCGAACCCGTAGGGTCCGCACGCTTAACGTTACGATGACAGTTATATTATGAGTTTATATGTTTTGATGTACCGAAGGTTGTTCGGAGTCCCGGATGTGATCACGGACATGACGAGGAGTCTCGAAATGGTCGAGACATAAAGATTGATATATTGGACGACTATATTCGGACACCGGAAGTGTTCCGGAGAAGTTTCGGATAAAACCGGAGTGCCGGAGGGGTTACCGGAACCCCCCGGGGAAGTATTGGGCCTTAGTGGGCCTTGAGGGGAGAGAGAGGGCAGCAGCCAGGAGGTGGCGCGCCCCCTCCCATGAGGAGTCCTAATTGGACTAGGGGAGGGGGGCGCAGCCCCTCTTTCCCTCTCCCTCTCCCTCTCTTTCCTTCCCCCCTCTCTTCCTAGTTGGACTAGGAAAGGGGAGTCCTACTCCTACTAGGAGGAGGACTCCCCCCCTCTCCTTGGCGCGCCCAAGGCAGCCGGCCTCCCCCTTGCTCCTTTATATACGGGGGCAAGGGGGCACCTCTACACACAATTGGATATACGATATTTTAGCCGTGTGCGGTGCCCCCCCTCCACCATATTACACCTCGATAATATCGTTGCGGAGCTTAGGCGAAGCCCTGCGTCGGTAGAACATCATCATCGTCACCACGCCGTCGTGTTGACGAAACTCTCCCTCAACACTCGGCTGGATCGGAGTTCGAGGGACGTCATCGAGCTGAACGTGTGCTGAACTCGGAGGTGCCGTGCGTTCGGTACTTGATCGGTCGGATCGTGAAGACGTACGACTACATCAACCGCGTTGTGATAACGCTTCCGCTTTCGGTCTACGAGGGTACGTGGACAAGACTCTCCCCTCTCGTTGCTATGCATCACCATGATCTTGCGTGAGCGTAGGAATTTTTTTGAAATTACTACGTTCCCCAACAGTGGCATCCGAGCCTGGTTTTATGCGTTGATGCTATGCACGAGTAGAACACAAGTGAGTTGTGGGCGATATAAGTCATACTGCTTACCAGCATGTCATACTTTGGTTCAGCGGTATTGTGAGATGAAGCGGCCCGGACCGACATTACGCGTACGCTTACGCGAGACTGGTTTCACAGTTGGGAGCACTCGTTGCTTAAAGGTGACTGGCGGGTGTCTGTCTCTCTCACTTTAGTTGAACCGAGTGTGGCTACGCCCGGTCCTTGCGAAGGTTAAAACAGCACCAACTTGACAAACTATCGTTGTGGTTTTGATGCGTAGGTAAGAACGGTTCTTGCTAAGCCCGTAGCAGCCACGTAAAACTTGCAACAACAAAGTAGAGGACGTCTAACTTGTTTTTGCAGGGCATGGTGTGATGTGATATGGTCAAGACATGATGCTATATTTTATTGTATGAGATGATCATGTTTTGTAACCGAGTTATCGGCAACTGGCAGGAGCCATATGGTTGTCGCTTTATTGTATGCAATGCAATCGCCATGTAATTGTTTTACTTTATCACTAAGCGGTAGCGATAGTCGTAAAAGCAATAAGTTGGCGAGACGACAACGATACTACGATGGAGATCAAGGTGTCGCGCCGGTGACGATGGTGATCATGACGGTGCTTCGGAGATGGAGATCACGAGCACGGTGCTTCGGAGATGGAGATCACAAGCACAAGATGATGATGGCCATATCATATCACTTATATTGATTGCATGTGATGTTAATCTTTTATGCATCTTATCTTGCTTTGATTGACGGTAGCATTATAAGATGATCTCTCACTAAAATTTCAAGATAAAAGTGTTCTCCCTGAGTATGCACCGTTGCGAAAGTTCTTCGTGCTGAGACACCACGTGATGATCGGGTGTGATAGGCTCTACGTTCAAATACAACGGGTGCAAAACAGTTGCACACGCGGAATACTCAGGTTAAACTTGACGAGCCTAGCATATGCAGATATGGCCTCGGAACACAGAGACCGAAAGGTCGAGCGTGAATCATATAGTAGATATGATCAACATAGTGATGTTCACCATTGAAACTACTCCATCTCACGTGATGATCGGACATGGTTTAGTTGATTTGGATCACGTAATCACTTAGATGATTAGAGGGATGTCTATCTAAGTGGGAGTTCTTAAGTAATATGATTAATTGAACTTGAATTTATCATGAACTTAGTACCTGATAGTATCTTGCTTGTCTATGTTAATTGTAGATAAATGGCCCGTGCTGTTGTTCCGTTGAATTTTAATGCGTTCCTTGAGAAAGCAAAGTTGAAAGATGATGGTAGCAATTACACGGACTGGGTCCGTAACTTGAGGATTATCCTCATTGCTGCACAGAAGAATTACGTCCTAGAAGCACCGCTAGGTGCCAGGCCTCCTGCAAGAGCAACGCCAGAAGTTATGAACGTCTGGCAGAGCAAAGCTGATGACTACTCAATAGTTCAGTGTGCCATGCTTTACGGCTTAGAACCGGGTCTTCAACGACGTTTTGAACGTCATGGAGCATATGAGATGTTCCAGGAGTTGAAGTTAATATTTCAAGCAAATGCCCGGATTGAGAGATATGAAGTCTCCAATAAGTTCTATAGCTGCAAGATGGAAGAGAATAGTTCTGTCAGTGAGCATATACTCAAAATGTCTGGGTATAATAATCACTTGATTCAACTGGGAGTTAATCTTCCGGATGATAGCGTCATTGACAGAATTCTTCAATCACTGCCACCAAGCTACAAGAGCTTCGTGATGAACTATAACATGCAAGGGATGGATAAGACAATTCCCGAGCTCTTCGCAATGCTAAAGGCAGCGGAGGTAGAAATCAAAAAGGAGCATCAAGTGTTGATGGTCAGTAAAACCACTAGTTTCAAGAAAAAGGGCAAAGGGAAGAAGAAGGGGAACTTCAAGAAGAACAGCAAGCAAGTTGCTGTTCAGGAGAAGAAATCCAAGTCTGGACCTAAGCCTGAAACTGAGTGCTTCTACTGTAAGCAGACTGGTCACTGGAAGCGGAACTGCCCCAAGTATTTGGCGGAAAAGAAGGATGGCAAGGTTAACAAAGGTATATGTGATATACATGTTATTGATGTGTACCTTACTAATACTCGCAGTAGCACCTGGGTATTTGATACTGGTTCTGTTGCTAATATTTGCAACTCGAAACAGGGGCTACGGATTAAGCGAAGATTGGCTAAGGACGAGGTGACGATGCGCGTGGGAAATGGTTCCAAAGTCGATGTGATCGCCGTCGGCACGCTACCTCTACATCTACCTTCGGGATTAGTTTTAGACCTAAATAATTGTTATTTGGTGCCAGCGTTGAGCATGAACATTATATCTGGATCTTGTTTAATGCGAGACGGTTATTCATTTAAATCAGAGAATAATGGTTGTTCTATTTATATGAATAATATCTTTTATGGTCATGCACCCTTGAAGAGTGGTCTATTTTTAATGAATCTCGATAGTAGTGATACACATATTCATAATGTCGAAGCCAAAAGATGCAGAGTTGATAATGACAGTGCAACTTATTTGTGGCACTGCCGTTTGGGTCATATCGGTGTAAAGCGCATGAAGAAACTCCATACTGATGGACTTTTGGAATCACTTGATTATGAATCACTTGGTACTTGCGAACCGTGCCTCATGGGCAAGATGACCAAAACACCGTTCTCCGGAACTATGGAGAGAGCAACAGATTTGTTGGAAATCATACATACAGATGTATGTGGTCCGATGAATATTGAGGCTCGTGGCGGATATCGTTATTTTCTCACCTTCACAGATGATTTGAGCAGATATGGGTATATCTACTTAATGAAACATAAGTCTGAAACATTTGAAAAGTTCAAAGAATTTCAGAGTGAAGTTGAAAATCATCGTAACAAGAAAATAAAATTCCTACGATCTGATCGTGGAGGAGAATATTTGAGTTACGAGTTTGGCCTACATTTGAAACAATGCGGAATAGTTTCGCAACTCACGCCACCCGGAACACCACAGCGTAATGGTGTGTCCGAACGTCGTAATCGTACTTTATTAGATATGGTGCGATCTATGATGTCTCTTACTGATTTACCGCTATCGTTTTGGGGTTATGCTTTAGAGACGGCTGCATTCACTCTAAATAGGACACCATCGAAATCCGTTGAGACGACGCCTTATGAACTATGGTTTGGCAAGAAACCAAAGTTGTCGTATCTTAAAGTTTGGGGTTGCGATGCTTATGTGAAGAAACTTCAACCTGATAAGCTCGAACCTAAATCGGAGAAATGTGTCTTCATAGGATACCCAAAGGAGACTGTTGGGTACACCTTCTATCACAGATCCGAAGGCAAGATATTCGTTGCTAAGAATGGATCCTTTCTAGAGAAGGAGTTTCTCTCGAAAGAAGTGAGTGGGAGGAAAGTAGAACTTGATGAGGTAACTGTACCTGCTCCCTTATTGGAAAGTAGATCATCACAGAAATCAGTTTCTGCGACACCTACACCAATTAGTGAGGAAGTTAATGATAATGATCATGAAACTTCAGATCAAGTTATTACTGAACCTCGTAGGTCAACTAGATCAAGATCCGCACCAGAGTGGTACGGTAATCCTGTTCTGGAGGTTATGTTACTAGACCATGACGAACCTACGAACTATGAAGAAGCGATGGTGAGCCCAGATTCCGCAAAATGGCTTGAAGCCATGAAATCCGAGATGGGATCCATGTATGAGAACAAAGTATGGACTTTGGTTGACTTGCCCGATGGTCGGCAAGCCATTGAAAATAAATGGATCTTCAAGAAAAGACTGACGCTGATGGTAATGTTACTGTCTATAAAGCTCGACTTGTTGCGAAAGGTTTTCGACAAGTTCAAGGGATTGACTACGATGAGACCTTCTCACCCGTAGCGATGTTTAAGTCTGTCCGAATCATGTTAGCAATTGCCGCATTTTATGATTATGAAATTTGGCAAATGGATGTCAAAACTGCATTCCTGAATGGATTTCTGGAAGAAGAGTTGTATATGATGCAACCGGAAGGTTTTGTCGATCCAAAGGGAGCTAACAAAGTGTGCAAGCTCCAGTGATCCATTTATGAACTGGTGCAAGCCTCTCGGAGTTGGAATAAACGCTTTGATAATGTGATCAATGCATTTGGTTTTATACAGACTTTTGGAGAAGCCTGTATTTACAAGAAAGTGAGTGGGAGCTCAATAGCATTTCTGATATTATATGTGGATGACATATTGCTGATTGGAAATGATATAGAATTTCTGGATAGCATAAAGGGATACTTGAATAAGAGTTTTTCAATGAAAGACCTCGGTGAAGCTGCATATATATTAGGCATTAAGATCTATAGAGATAGATCAAGACGCTTAATTGGACTTTCACAAAGCACATACCTTGACAAAGTTTCGAAGAAGTTCAAAATGGATCAAGCAAAGAAAGGGTTCTTGCCTGTGCTACAAGGTGTGAGATTGAGTAAGACTCAATGCCCGACCACTGCAGAAGATAGAGAGAAGATGAAATATGTTCCCTATGCTTCAGCCATAGGCTCTATCATGTATGCAATGCTGTGTACCAGACCTGATGTGTGCCTTGCAATAAGTTTAGCAGGGAGGTACCAAAGTAATCTAGGAGTGGATCACTGGACAGCGGTTAAGAACATCCTGAAATACCTGAAAAGGACTAAGGATATGTTTCTCATTGATGGAGGTGACAAAGAGCTCATCGTAAATGGTTACGTTGCTGCAAGCTTTGACACCGTCCGGACGATTCTAAATCGCAAACCGGATACGTATTTACATTGAACGGTGGAGCTGTCAGTTGGTGTAGTTCTAAGCAAAGTGTCGTGGCGGGATCTACGTGTGAAGCGGAGTACATAGCTGCTTCGGAAGCAGCAAATGAAGGAGTCTGGATGAAGGAGTTCATATCCGATCTAGGTGTCATACCTAGTGCATCGGGACCATTGAAAATCTTTTGTGACAATACTGGTGCAATTGCCTTAGCAAAGGAATCCAGATTTCACAAGAGAACCAAGCACATCAAAAGACGCTTCAATTCCATCCGGGATTTAGTCCAGGTGGGAGACATAGAAATTTGCAAGATACATACGGATCTGAATGTTGCAGACCCGTTGACTAAGCCTCTTCCATGAGCAAAACATGATCAGCACCAAGACTCCATGGGTGTAAGGATCATTACTGTGTAACCTAGATTATTGACTCTAGTGCAAGTGGGAGACTAAAGGAAATATGCCCTAGAGGCAATAATAAAGTATTATTTATTTCCTTATATCATGATAAATGTTTATTATTCATGCTAGAATTGTATTAACCGGAAACATAATACATGTGTGAATACATAGACAAACAGTGTGTCACTAGTATGCCTCTACTTGACTAGCTCGTTAATCAAAGATGGTTATGTTTCCTAGCCATAGACATAAGTTGTTTTTTGATTAACGGGATCACCTCATTAGGAGAATGACGTGATTGACTTGACCCATTCCGTTAGCTTAGCACCCGATCGTTTAGTATGTTGCTATTGCTTTCTTCATGACTTATACATGTTCCTATGACTATGAGATTATGCAACTCCCGTTTACCGGAGGAACACTTTGTGTGCTACCAAACGTCACAACGTAACTGGGTGATTATAAAGGTGCTCTACAGGTGTCTCCAAAGGTACTTGTTGGGTTGGCGTATTTCGAGATTAGGATTTGTCACTCCGATTGTCGGAGAGGTATCTCTGGGCCCACTCGGTAATGCACATCACTATAAGCCTTGCAAGCATTGTGACTAATGAGTTAGTTGCGGGATGATGTATTACGGAACGAGTAAAGAGACTTGCCGGTAACGAGATTGAACTAGGTATCGAGATACCGACGATCGAATCTCGGGCAAGTAACATACCGATGACAAAGGGAACAACGTATGTTGTTATGCGGTCTGACCGATAAAGATCTTCGTAGAATATGTAGGAACCAATATGAGCATCCAGGTTCCGCTATTGGTTATTGACCGGAGAGGTGTCTCGGTCATGTCTACATAGTTCTCGAACCCGTAGGGTCCGCATGCTTAACGTTACGATGACAGTTATATTATGAGTTTATATGTTTTTATGTACTGAAGGTTGTTCGGAGTCCCGGATGTGATCACGGACATGACGAGGAGTCTCGAAATGGTCGAGACATAAATATTGATATATTGGACGACTATATTCGGACACCGGAAGTGTTCCGGAGAAGTTTCGGATAAAACCGGAGTGCCGGAGGGTTACCGGAACCCCCTGTGGAAGTATTGGGCCTTAGTGGGCCTTGAGGGGAGAGAGAGGGCAGCAGCCAGGAGGTGGCGTGCCCCCTCCCATGAGGAGTCCTAATTGGACTAGGAGAGGGGGGCGCAGCCCCTCTTTCCCTCTCCCTCTCCCTCTCTTTCCTTCCCCCCTCTCTTCCTAGTTGGACTAGGAAAGGGGAGTGCTACTCCTACTAGGAGGAGGACTTCCCCCTCTCCTTGGCGCGCCCAAGGCAGCCGGCCTCCCCCTTGCTCCTTTATATACGGGGGCAGGGGGGCACCTCTACACACAATTGGATATACGATATTTTAGCCGTGTGCGGTGCCCCCTCCACCATATTACACCTCGATAATATCGTTGCGGAGCTTAGGTGAAGCCCTGCGTCGGTAGAACATCATCATCGTCACCACGCCGTCGTGCTGACGAAACTCTCCCTCAACACTCGGCTGGATCGGAGTTCGAGGCACGTCATCGAGCTGAACGTGTGCTAAACTCGGAGGTGTCGTGCGTTCGGTACTTGATCGGTCGGATCGTGAAGACGTACGACTACATCAACCGCGTTGTGATAACGCTTCCGCTTTCGGTCTACGAGGGTACGTGGACAACACTCTCCCCTCTCGTTGCTATGCATCACCATGATCTTGCATGAGCGTAGGATTTTTTTTGAAATTACTACGTTCCCCAACAGCATGATCACAACGCCCTCCCTAATTTTTTTAACCCACATGGTGGGCCCATAACCCACAGTTCCACAGGATCAAAACCTGACTCTCCTATACAACCCCTGTTTCCAAAGAAATTCCTCATGCTTGGCTTCGTATGTAATTCACAAGCCACCTTCCCTATGATCATCAATTCTGGTATTAGAAACAATACTTATGCACATTGATCTGAACCCCTTTCACACTCTGTTTCAGGCAACAATTGATTGCCTATCCGCTTGAAACTTCTTATTGTACCTTCGTACCTTACTCTCGACGTATTTTATTGGTTCAACTCGAGAGATACTCTTATGCTCATTCATGGGGTAACCCCAGTTTGTTTCCGTCATAAGCATTCTGTCGTAGCCGAGCTGCCCCTTACCTATTCGTAAGTACGATGGAGTTCCCGAAGGGAGACAACTTCTTCATGACGCATTGGAATAAAGAATTGAAGACATCAACGAAAGGGATTAACTTCTTCGAGAAGATCCGTTAGAATATCGTAACTAAACCTTTCCCCCTTAGACCCCCTCTTAAATCTCGGGACGAGATTTCTTGTAGTGGAGGAGAATTGTGACGCCCGGATATTTAAGCTAGAGTGAACCTCTGCTAATGATGCCACGTCACCTCGATTACTGTTGCTAATCTCGTGTTAGTTCGAAACCGGTTCGAATTCAAATTCAAAATCAAGCAAACAATAAAAGTTTTTAAATATTAAAACTAAAATGTTCTGGTTGTGCCAAATAATGCGTAGGTAATTATGGAGAAGAAACCACACTTCTGTAAAGTATTCAAATGCACTAAAATAAATAAAACTGCAGCTAAGCCTATTATAAATGCCCTTTTGATTTATAAAAATGCGAACTAAATATTTTAAAATACCAAAATATATTGTGGCAGTGGGCTAGTTTGCAACCTCAATTTAGGTACTGGTCTTATAATTTTGCAAAACTAAAATAAAAGCGTAAATAAGATAAAAACAGAAAAGAAATAAAGTGAATAAAAACTAAAGGCAAAAGGTAAAAGAAACCCCCACCCCACTGGGCCAAGTGGCCTAACTGGGCCACCAGGTCGGCCCACCCCGCCTACTGCATAACCCCCCACCACAGCCTAATCCTAGATCGAACCCCCACCCCTCGCACTCATTCCCCCCTTTCCTCCCCATCTGGATCGGGCAAGCGCCCCGACCCCATCGCCCCACATCGCCAGCGCCCCGACCCCGTCGCCGGACTCCCCCACCGCCGCGACGCCCGCGTCGTCCCCCTCCCCCGCGGCCGCCGTCGCACCTTCGTCGGATCTCCACCAACACCGTCGCCGATTGTCGGGGCAACCCCACCGGAGCTCCTATGCCTCGACGTCGCCGTCGCCCGGAGCCCCTCCCGCTGCCGGACCGCTCCACCGTCGTCCCCCCGTCCTCAACCTCCCCCTCGACTTGGCTCCTACGAGCCTCGCCGCCCCGTGCATCGACGCCGCATGTGAGGCCCCCTCTGACCCTTCTTTCCTCCCGTCCGGTCACCACGCGTCGACCCCGCTCGCGCCGCTCAGTCCGCGCCGTAGCTCGTCGCACCTGCGACGGCCCTGCCCCTTGTGCCCGCACGCGCTCACCCAGTTGAGGCCGCGCCCGCGCCCCCGTTGCCCCGCGCTTGCAGTGCTTGTCCCGCACGCGTCGCGCCGCGCCGCTGCGCCCCTTTGCCGCCCTCCACCGCTGCTGCCGCGCCCCGGCGCCGCCCCGCCGTGGCCTCGCCACTGTCGCCTCCGGCGGCCGGCCTCGCCGTGCCCTACTGTCGCCGGCGCCCCCCCTGGTGTCCTGGGCAAACGCCCAAATGGGCTGGGCACCCGGCACCCTTTACACCCGCACCCTGTGCCCGTTAAGCCCCCGAG
Organism: Triticum aestivum; assembly: GCF_018294505.1. Lineage (NCBI taxonomy): Eukaryota > Viridiplantae > Streptophyta > Magnoliopsida > Poales > Poaceae > Triticum > Triticum aestivum. Next base: position 90,934,149 of record NC_057808.1, read on the forward strand.
TCGCTGACGAACGGGGCCCACCAGCCCAGAACGTTTTTATTAAAAAAAGAATTAAAAAATATAATAATGAAAATAAATAAATAATTAACTAATTAATTACTTAAATAATTAATTAATTTTGATTAATTAAACTAAACTGCTAATTAAACTAATTAATCATGATTAGTTAGTATAGTCAATGATGAACGGGACCCACATGTTAGTTTGACCAGTCAACACCCCTGTTGACTGCTGAAGTCATGCTGATGTCAGCGTGCACTATTCTGGATAATGTTGGATTAAATTAATTAATTAAATTCTAAAAATGATTTAAAACTTTAGAAAATCATATAAAATAAACCGTAGCTTAGATGAAAAAACTTTGTACATGAAAGTTGCTCAGAACGATTAGACGAATCCGAATACACAGCCTGTTCGTCCGCCACACATCCCTAGCATCGCGAACATGCAACTTTCCACCTCCGGTTCATTTGTCCGAAAACGCGAAACACCGGGGATACTTTCCCGGATGTTTCCCCCCTTCGCCGGCATCACCTCTTACCGCGTTAGGGCACACCTGACACCGCTGTTTGCTTTGTCATGCATCGTTATGCATCTGTTTGCATTGTTTCTCCCCCTCTTCTCTCCGCTAGACTACAAGACCGACGCCGCTGCTGGTGCCCCGACCGACTACCCTGTTGACGACCCCTCCTTCCTGCCAGAGCAACCAGGCAAGCCCCCCCTTGATCACCAGATATCGCCTATTCTTCTCTATAATCTTGCATTAGAATAGTGTAGCATGTTACTGCTTTCCGTTAATCCTATTCTGCAGCATAACCTGTCTTTGCCACTACTATTGTTACCTTTACCTGCAATCCTACATGCTTAGTATAGGATGCTAGTATTCCATCAGTGGCCCTACATTCTTGTTCGTCTGCCATGCTATACTATCGGGTCGTGATCACTCGGGAGGTGATCACGGGTATATACTTATATACTTTATACATGATACATGTGGTGACTAAAGTCGGGTCGGCTCGAGGAGTACCCGCGAGTGATTCACGGATTGGGGGCTGAAAGGACCTTTGTCCCGACGGCCCTCTGGGTGGATCTTTGTGGCGGAGTGACAGGGCGGGTTGAGACTGCCTAGGTGAGAGGTGGGCCTGGCCCTGGTCGGTATCCGTGGTTAATTTAAAATAACACACTTAACGAGTTGTTAGTATTTGATCTGAGTCTGGCCATTTGGTCTATACGCACTAACCAACTACGCGGGAATAGTTATGGGCACTCGACGTCGTGGTATCAGCTGAAGCCTTCTTGACGTCAGCGACGGAGCGGCGCGCGCCGGATTGGACTGGAACGCCTGCTAGGCTAGGTTTGCTTCCGGCCGCTCTCGCAATGTGCAGGTGTGCAATGGGCGATCGGCCCAGACCCCTGCCCCATAGGAATTAGACCGGCGTGCTGACCTCTCTGTTGTGCCTAGGTGGGGCTGCGACGTGTTGATCTTCCGCGGCCGGGCATGACCCAGAAAAGTGTGTCCGGCCAAATGGGATCGAGCGTGTTGGGTTATGTGGTGCACCCCTGCAGGGAAGTTTATCTATTCGAATAGCTGTGTCCCTCGGTAAAAGGACGACCCGGAGTTGTACCTTGACCTTATGACAACTAGAACCGGATACTTAATAAAATACACCCTTCCAAGTGCCAGATACAACCCGGTGATCGCTCTCTAACAGGGCGACGAGGAGGGGATCGCCGGGTAGGATTATGCTATGCGATGCTACTTGGTGAACTTACCATCTACTCTCTTCTACATGCTGCAAGATGGAAGTGGCCAGAAGCGTAGTCTTCGACAGGATTAGCTATCCCCCTCGTATTCTGGCATTCTGCAGTTTAGTCCACCGATATGGCCCTTTACACATATACCCATGCATATGTAGTGTAGCTCCTTGCTTGCGAGTACTTTGGATGAGTACTCACGGTTGGTTTTCTCCCTCTTTTCCCCTTTCTATACCTGGTTGTCGCAACCAGATGCTGGAGTCCAGGAGCTAGAGATCCCGAGGATGATTCTACGTGGAGTTCGGCTTCGAGGAGTAGTTAGGAGGTCCCAGGCAGGAGTCCTTGCCTTTTCGATCGTTGCTACTTTTGTGCTAGCCTTTTAAGGCAATCTTGTTTAACATATGTCTGTACTTAGATATTGTTGCTTCCGCTGACTCGTCTATGATCGAGCACTTGTATTCGAGCCCTCGAGGCCCCTGGCTTGTATTATGATGCTTTTATGACTTATTTTTATTTTTAGAGTTGTGTTGTGATATCTTCCCGTGAGTCCCTGATCTTGATCGTACACGTTTGCGTGTATGATTAGTGTACGGTCAAAACGGGGGCGTCACAATTACCTCCATAGAGAGGGCCCGAACCTGGGTAAACATTGTGTCCCCCGTCTCCTGTTACCATCGATCCTAGACGCACAGTTTGGGACCCCTACCCGAGATCCGCCGGTTTTGACACCGACATTGGTGCTTTCATTGAGAGTTCCACTGTGCCGTCGACAAAACGTGTGATGGCCCCTTCAATCGTCGATGATGACGCTGTCCGGGGAGAAACCTTTCTCCCCGGACAGATCTTCGTGTTCGGCAGCTTCGTACTGTGGGCCAACTCGCTTGGCCATCTGGAGCAGATCGACAGCTACGCCCCTGGCCATCAGGTCAGATTCGGAAGCTTGAACTACGTTGCGGACATCCGTGGAGACTTGATCTTCAATGGATTCGAGACCGCGGCAATCGCTCCCCGCCGCCCGAAGGACATGGCTTAAACCTGTCATCGGGCCGCATCCAGGAGAGAGCTCCTACAGCAACTCTGGCCTTAGATCCGGAGCAGATCAAGTCCCCCGAAGATGGGAAGCTCAACCCCATCGTGGGGGCTACCGATTCTGCGGCATTGGAGCCGCTCGCAGATTCCACTGCGTACGGCATCTGCATCAACGGAACCCCCAGGCTCTTCTCCAGTGTCGAGTTCCGAACCCTGCGAGCCTGCGGATACCGAACTCGATCAGTTACCGATCTTCAAGTCCAGCGCCGCAGATGTCTTCCAACACTCGCCCATGGGCGACCTACTAAACTCATTAAAAAACCTATCCCTGGCAGATGACTCGTCACCGAACTATGTTCGGTTCGAACTTACGGCGAATGATGGAGAATTTTGCTTCCCGCCCGCCACCCACCTTATAGCCACTGTCGAAGACCCAACCAACATGCCTGACCCCCGCTCCGAAGACATCGTCGGTATGGACGACGATGAGGGGTAGGGCCAGAGCTTTCTACCCGCTAGACACGGGATGGTCGCTTCCTGGTATGACGTGTGTATGATAGACACACCCGACGACGCTCTCGACGATGACAAGGAAGATCCAGTCGAGAATAAACCTCTTGGTACATAGTCCGAACACCGGCGCCCACGGCGCCGCTCCAAGTCACATCGCCCAAAAGAAAACACTGCTAGCACCAGAAAAGACAACACTCCGGACAATGAAGACCCTGTTGAGGTAGAATCCGAACAGGAGGAACAGGAAAGCGGGCAAGACAGCCCTGATGAACAGGCCACATATGGAGACTCGGAGGACAGCAATTATCTCCCACTCTCCGAGGAAGAGGAGATCCTCGGCAGCGAGGATTTTATCATGCCTAAGGAACCTCTCGAGGAGGAACGCTTTAAACGCCGGCTTATAGCCACTGCAAGGAGCCTATGGAAGAAGCAGCTGCAGCTTCAAGCAACCCAAGATTTGCTCAATGATAGATGGACCGAGGTCTTGGCCGCCGAAGAATACGGCCTTAGTAGCCCAGACAAAAGCCACCCCAAGGGTAGGTGGCTCCCTCAATACGATGGCAGGGCGTTGGAGCCCACACCACCATCGAACAATGCGGCGGGCCGACCACAGTTCGGTCCAGACAAAGCAACAGCCCAAGCAGAGCAACATACCAACCCATCCGGCCGTCAAATCAAGAGCAAAACTGCTCGAGGGAACACTCGTGACATCAACCAAGACCCAGAGGATAGAGCAGGGCGTACAAGATCGATGTACAGATCACGGAGATACACCACGACCGACGATGACGGTCAACCATTCGGACACTACAGAGCCGACCATGCCCGGTCCGAACTCTGTAAACGGAGTCCGCCAGAGGTACTTCACAGTGTGGCCCAACATAGAGGAGCCGCACACCCTCTCTGCTTCACCGATGAGGTAATGGAGCACGAATTCCCAGACGGGTTTAAACCCATTAACATCGAATCATACGATGGAACAACATATCCCTTTGTATGGATTGAGGATTACCTCCTCCATATTCACATGGCTCGTGGAGACAACCTTCATGCCATTAAATACATACCTCTCAAGCTTAAAGAGCCAGCTCGCTACTGGCTAAACAGTTTACCAGAAAATTCTATTGGTAGCTGGGAAGACTTGGAAGATGCCTTTCGAGACAGCTTCCAAGGAACATATGTCCGGCCACTAGATGCTGATGACTTAAGTAATATTGTCTAGAAGCCCGGCGAGTCAGCCAGGGAACTCTGGACTAGGTTCTTAGTTAAAAAGAACCAAATTGCCGATTGTCCGGACGCAGAAGCCCTCGCAGCCTTCAAACATGGCGTTCGGGATGAATGGCTAGCGCGTCACCTCGGCTAGGAAGGACCCAAGTCCATGACAACCCTTACCGCTCTAATGACTCGCTTTGGTGCGGGAGAAGACAACTGGCTTGCTCGTAAAAGCAACAACGCCAGCGACCCGGGCACTTCCGAAATTCGAGACGGCAACGGTAAGCCATGACGAACCGAACACAACAGTCGCAGTAATATATGCGACACAGCGGTGAACGTCGGAATTCACAATGCGAAGCCCAGTCAACGGAAGAAGCCACTAAAGGCAAACTAGGATGGACCATCCACCCTTGACAGGATATTGGACCGACCTTGTCAGATTCACAGTCACCCTGATAGGCCAGCTAATCATACCAACAGAAACTATTGGGTCCTCAAGCAGGCAGCCAAGCTCAATGCCGATCACAAGGGGAGGAGGCCACCAGGCGATACAGACGATGGGTCGGCTCGCCAGCCGAACACCAGGGGCCAGAAACACTTTCCCTCTGAAGTTCAACCACTCCCAGAACGGAAATAGCAGTTCGGCTTCCGCCACCCACCTACCGTACTGCCAAAGTTTACACCACGCTTACATCACTACGCACTCAAGATACCATGGGCATCGGCGGAAGCACAATATGGACAACCCTGCAAGAATCCCCGTAACGTTTTTATCCGTTTTTCTTATTTTTCTGTATCATTTCTTAAAAACAGGTGATCATCAGGACAGCATCTACATCGGACTCTATAGGAGTTCGGATCCGCACACTCACCTAAGGGGCCACTCCCATTAAGGATTCCCCTCCCGGAGGACGGGCGGCGCAGACGTGCGACAGGAGGTCCAAAATAAGCTTTTGTAGACCACACTCTTTCTTTTGAGCCTGTACCATGCCCTTTTCCTCTGTTCCCAACCCCGAGCATGTCAAATAGCGGGGTTGTGGTTTCTACTCTTTATATATATTTATCATTGGCATATTGCTCCGCTCCCAGTAAACTTTATCCAAACTAATCTTTCATGCTCTTTCTACAATGAGTCCGGTCGTAACGGCTGCCTTACAAGACGTGCCTCGGCATAACTTGCCAGGGGCCCGGTATGGGAACAAACGAGTTGCCAGTAAAAGTCCGAACAGCTCTATAGCGTACTTCGGCGTCGCGAGCTTTGGCCTTATATGCATCAGCTCTGAATCATTGTCTTTGGTCAATAGTTGGGTTGCCCGGCTCCTGTGCTTGCTACCCTACGTTCCGCTCTATCGGCTAGGGTAGTAAAGGGAGAACTACTGCGATTGTGCCCTGGCCTAGACCGGATGAGCACCTCAGTAGAGAAAGTCGAAAACTGACTGTCATGATGCGGTGAGAGCTGGTCAACCACTCGACGATTTATTCGAATCTTTAGCGATTCTCCGTGTCACACGGGGGATCTTTTTTAGATCAACATATGTAAGGCACTATGTGCCGTATACATACCAGGGGCTATGTCATAGCCCTACCATAAAACTCCCATGGCTAATTGAAAGTGTTAACGCCCTATAGTCTGATTGCCTGGTTCGCCGCATTATCACCTCCTTTACGGACCAAGACGTTGGATAAAGAGTGATTAAATGCTTTTCCGAACACCCCCGTACTTCCTACGAGGGGGCTGAAGCCGACGACTGGAAAACTTCCAGATTATACTAAAACGGCTGCACAGGAGGAATTCAAGCTTTTGAGCAAAATATAAATAGACTAACTATAAAGTTGTCTGTTACACCATTATATAAATCACTCGAACATTATGTCTTTCGAGCTTTGACCCTCTATCAAGCGGGCGGCATCTAAGCTGTCTTCAAAATAGTGCTCCGGCTCATAACGGTCCTGGCCCTTGGGTGGACTCCTCGCCGCAACATCAATGGCCTTCATCTTTCCCCAAAATGTTTTGACTCAGGCAAGGGCCATCTGTGCACCCTCAATGCATGCCGACCGCTTCACAGCGTCGATATGTGGCACCACGTCAACAAGCCGCCGCACCAGGCCAAAATAACTACTCGGAATAGGCTCACTTGGCCATAACCGAATTATGACGTTCTTCATGGTGTCGCCAGATATCCTATGAAGCTCGGCCCACTTGGACATCTGTTCATTGAGCAACAGAGGGTGCTTTGACGCGCCGAATTGTGACCAGAAAAGCTTCTTCGTTGCATATCCCTCTTGTGCGTGGTAAAACTGAGCCGCATCGGAAGAACTCTTCATAAGTCCAAAAATTTGTCCGGAGAACTCCATACTTGGTTAAGCTGAACATAGTTCGGATCGCCGAACTTAGTCTGCAGCCAAAAGGGCTTGCCAGCCGCAATCTCCCCAGCTTATCGGATCTCATCACGGGCCGCTTTGGATTCAGACCGTGCTTCTCTCGCCTCTCGTAAGGCCTTGTCAAGTTCAGCCATTTTGGCTTTATTTTCCTTCTCAAGAAGTTTACAGCGGCCAGCCGCATTCTCTAACTCATGCGCCATGGTGGACATCTTCTCTTTGTCTTGGCGCCGTGCAGCTTGTTCGGCTTTCAACTCAGCTGATGCCTTTTCGGCAGCCGCATTACTAAGCCGGGCCTGCTCCTTGGCCCGGGCCAGCTCTGCCCGAAGGGCCTCCACGGCGGCAGCACCATCTGCATTCATGCACATTTCATATAAAACTCTTTTTAGAGTCAGGCTTAAATTACAAGCACATTGGTGTAAGGAATGCTCGGAATATATACCTTGCGAGTCGTCAAGACTATAACACCCCGCATGTAACTTTCCATAATTGTAACTCCAACTCTTGCCATTTTCGGCTATGTCTTATGATATTCCCTCCGTGGTCGGGTTTTTGTCTTTCGTTTTGTATTTTGTTCATGTCATGCATTTCATATCATGTCATCATGTGCATTGCATTTGCATACGTGTTCGTCTCATGCATCCGAGCATTTTCCCCGTTGCCGTTTTCCATCCGGCGCTCCCATCTCCTCCGGCGCACCCCTCTTGTTTTCTTTCGTGAGCGGGTGTCAAACATTCTCGGAATGGACCGAGGTTTGTCAAGTGGCCCTGGTATACCACCGGGAGACCACCGGTCAAGTTTCGTTCCATTTGGAGGTCGTTTGGTACTCCAACGGTTAACTGGGCAACCGCAAAGCCCATTTGTGTGTTCCAGCAAAACCCCCCTAAAAACCAGCCCAAAACCCACCAAACTCTCTTCCATGCTCTGGTCGTTCGATCACGATCGTGTGGGCGAAAACCGCACCTCATTTGGACTCTCCTAGCTCCCTCTAGCTATATAAGTGCATCCCCTCCCGAAAATAATCGCAGACGAAACCCTAACCTCGCCCTCCGGCGCCGCCGGACATTTCTTCCACCGACGGACGTGTCCGTTTTCACCGCCGCCGCCACATGTCGCCTCCGGATTCGCCGCCGCCGCGCCCACTTCGCCGTCGCCGCCGGCCCTCCCGAGCCCGCGGGAGGCCCTCCCGGGCCCGAGCGCCCCGCGCCTCCCTCCGCGCCTGCCCCGCCGTCCACCGCGCCATACCTCGCCGCCGCCGCCGCCAGCGGCGGCCCCGCCTCCGCGCGCTGCCCCGGCCGGCACCGCCCTCCTCCTCCGCCACCGCCGCTGTCGCCTCCTCCGCCCCGTGCCCCGTCGCCGGCCTCCTTCTTCCTCTCCCGTCGCCGGCGAGCTCCATCGAGGCCGAGCCCCGATCTGGATCCAGTAGATCGCTACGTGCGTTGACTTTCCCGAACCCCGAATTTTCCTAAGTTTTTTGCAGTTTGACATTATGTGCACCTATTCATCTTGGCATAACTCTCTGCATGTAGCTCCGTTTCGCGCGTTTAATATATCGAATTGTTCGTCTCATGATGCTATTCATTTTGTTCAATTGCAACATGTTCATTACAGGCCATATTGATGCCCAAATCTCTGGTGCAAGAGTGCTAGTTGCTATTATCTGCTGGTTCTTATCAGAACTTAGAGATTTGTCATTTTTGTATCATTTAATCTGTGCATCTTATGGGCATGAGCTCTACATGTGTTTTGTTGTATGCTATGCCATCTTTCCAAGGGTGTATGCCATGTATTTTTGTGGTCTCTGTGGTGACTAGTACAATCATGCAAACTAGGCCCCGTAATGTTTCTGATTTCAGGGACTTCGTGAATTCTCTAAGTCTTTGTCTGCTATTATTTTGTTGCCATGTAAACTTGATGCTACAGAGAGATACATGCCTATTTTGGAGATGTTTAGTAAGGATGTTTTGTAGATATTGTTGTAGTTGATCCATTCCTACCCTTGTTTTCAATTATGGAGTGTCATAGCATGACTCAATCTTGCTCTACTTTTGCTATAAAATATTTCTGGCAGATTCTTGACATGATATTCATTTTTGCCAAGCTTATTGTAGTTGATCCATACATGCTATGTATTTGCTCTTGCCATGGATAGGTTCATAAACATGCCATCTTGCTGTAGGTATGCTTTGTTTTGTCATGAATTGCCTTGTGGTGTGTGCATCAAGCTCACCAAGATGCCTTCATATTATTATTTCTGCCATGCTCTGTTTTCTGCGAAGTCTGAAACCTGTTAACGAAACTTGCTATGTTTACGGGGTTGCCATCATATCTTCTTGTCCTTTTTGGCTTATGGTCAGTAAGGGACTTTTGTCATATGAATTTAGTACAATACTTCCATGGCTTGTTTTGCCATGTTAAGTTCCTGTAGCATGTTGATTTCGTGCTCTGAACATTGCTACCTGATGCTGTTTCAGTCATGTCCAGTAATTTCACTAAGTCTGTGAACCTGTTATCTTTTGCACATTTGCCATGCTTGTTTTAGCTTGTTATATTGTGATCTAGCCGTAGCTCAGTGTTCATATTTTGTCAAGCATCTCCTGTAGATTACTGCCATATGCTTTGTTGCTATGTTGGCGTGCTCTAGAATTGTTACTTGTTGTGTTCTAAGTGCTATCTTGCTGTTAATCGCAGATTCGTGTCATTCTTGTTTTTGCTTGCCATTTGCAAACCGTGCATCCGTTTCCGGTGATCTTTATATCGATTTCGACCGAAATCATCTCATCTTTCCAGTGGCATGCTTGGTTTGCCAAGTTACTGTCTTGTTCACCATTTTCCTTCCGGAGCACGCATATGCATCGCATATCATATCTCACATATCATACATGTTTTGCATCATGTTGCTTGTGCATTTCTCATGATTGATTGTGGTTCCGTTGCTTGTGTTCTTGTCTTGGGTAGAGCCGGGAGACGAGTTCGTGAACGAGGAACCTGTTGAGTACGCTTACGAGGATCAAGCTTTCGACAACTCTGAGAACCTTGCAGGCAAGATGACCACCCCTCGAAATCACTTCTATCTTTGCTTTGCTAGTTGTTCGCTCTATTGCCATGCTGCGCTACCTATCACTTGCTATATCATGCCTCCCATATTGCCATGTCAGCCTCTAACCATCCTTTCCTAGCAAACCGTTGTTTGGCTAAGTTACCGCTTTTGCTCAGCCCTTCTTATAGCGTTGCTAGTTGCAGGTGAAGTTGAAGTTGGTTCCATGTTGGAACATGGATATGTTGGGATATCACAATATCTCTTATTTAATTAATGCATCTATATATTTGGTAAAGGGTGGAAGGCTCGGCCTTATGCCTGGTGTTTTGTTCCACTCTTGCCGCCCTAGTTTCTGTCATACCGGGATTATGTTCCTTGAGTTTGCGTTCCTTACGCGGTCGGGTGATTTATGGGACCCCCTTGACAGTTCGCCTTGAATAAAACTCCTCCAGCAAGGCCCAACCTTGGTTTTACCATTTGCCACCTAAGCCTTTTCCCCCGGGTTTTCGCGAGCCCGAGGGTCATCTTTATTTAAACCCCCGGGCCAGTGTTCCTCTGAGTGCTGGTCCAAACTAGAGCCACTTGCAGCGCCACCTTGGGGAAACTCGAGGATTGGTTTTAGTTGTACGTAGTGTTCATCCGGTGTGCCCTGAGAACGAGATATGTGCAGCTCCTATCGGGATTTGTCGGCACATTCGGGCGGCTTTGCTGGTCTTGTTTTACCATTGTCGAAATGTCTTGTAAACCGGGATTCCGAGACTGATCGGGTCTTTCCGGGAGAAGGTTTATCCTTCGTTGACCGTGAGAGCTTATGATGGGCTAAGTTGGGACACCCCTGCAGGGTATTATCTTTCGAAAGCCGTGCCCGCGGTTATGAGGCAGATGGGAATTTGTTAATGTCCGGTTGTAGAGAACTTGTCACTTGACCCAATTAAAATACATCAACCGTGTGTGTAGCCGTGATGGTCTCTTCTCGGCGGAGTCCGGGAAGTGAACACGGTTTGAGTTATGAATGACGTAAGTAGGAGTTCAGGATCACTTCTTGGTCATTGCTAGATGACGACCGTTCCGTTGCTTCTCTTCTCGCTCTCTTTTGCGTATGTTAGCCACCATATATGCTTATTGCCTGCTGCAGCTCCACCTCATTACACCATCCTTTCCTATAAGCTTAAATAGTCTTGATCTCGCGGGTGTGAGATTGCTGAGTCCTCGTGACTCACAGATTCTACCAAAACAGTTGCAGGTGCCGACGATGCCAGTGCAGATGATGGGATCGATCTCAAGTGGGAGTTCGACGAGGAACGTGGTCGTTACTATGTGTCTTTTCCTGATGATCAGTAGTGGAGCCCAGTTGGGACGATCGGGGATCTAGCATTTGGGGTTATCTTATTTTCATTTGGATCTTGACCGTAGTCGGTCTATGTGTGTATTTTGGATGATGTATGAATTATATTTATGTATTGTGTGAAGTGGCGATTGTAAGCCAACTCTTTATCCCATTCTTGTTCATTACATGGGATTGTGTGAAGATGACCCTTCTTGCGACAAAACCACTATGCGGTTATGCCTCTAAGTCGTGCCTCGACACGTGGGAGATATAGCCGCATCGTGGGCGTTACAAGTTGGTAATCAGAGCCATCCCCGACTTAGGAGCCCCCTGCTTGATCGAATCGCTGGCGTTGTTGAGTCTAGAACAAAAATGTTTTGAGTCTTAGGATTATATATATCGGAGAGTAGGATTCTTTTTACTCCTCAGTCCCTTCGTCGCTCTGGTGAGGTCTCCTGACGTAGAAGTTTTGACTCTTCTCTCCTCAAATTTCACTAAAAAATTTTTAGGATCACGCGGGTATCTTGGAATCGTTCCGATGGTTTTGTGACGAGAACATTGTTCTTGGTGCCTCCTGACATTTAGGGGTTGTGGCAGTGTCCCGGGGAGTTGAGCTCCGAGGTGTTGTCGTCACAATTTTATCGTTGCAGTTCTGGAATACCTGAGTTTCGCCGACATCGAAATCTCTTTTATGCAGTTGTTGGTGAGATCACCTCGACGCCACCCAGTACTGGGGCGGGAGTTCGGGAGTATTGCCATAACTCGTATAACGGATGTTTTTCGAAGGTTGAGGTAAACGATTTCCGAAGGTTTCTTGGTTATGTGTTGACGGATGGATACAGCTGGATCTAGGGATTGCTAGTTTGGGTGATATATTTTGTGTCCCCTGTATCCCCAACACCAGATTGCATAACCAGAAAGTTTCGGGAGTTTATAAGTGGGAATTCAAGTAGCCTTAGGATATCTTTCCGACAGACGCATGATATGAGATTGGGGTTCGACGTCTAGTGGTCCGCCTGTACATGGTTGGTTTTACAGTGGTCTCGTAGTGTCTTAAAGAGTCCTTGGCTATGCCAACTCAGGGACGCTTCGTATGTCATGTGCACAGCCTTGTACATGATGGTGCTGTACGATCGAGCCCGTGTGGGCCCCACCACGAAAACTTCGGACGAAATTTCTATCATATGTTTGTTCCGGCTTATTCTGCAAGCCAATACTTTGTTTTTTTGTATTGTGGTATTCTAGTTGCTTCGAAGTCAAATGTTGATTCCATATCTTTTTCAAGTGGCTTCTCAACTTAATGGAAGTGTGATGAATTACTATGGAATTCATTCATTCATCCTCGTTCGAATGTTTATTGTGAAGACTATATGTTGCAATTTCTATCCGTTGATTCTACTTGTCTATTTGTCTATCAAGATGCTAACGGATGTCACCCTCTTCAGGATGACTCCGCCAACGCGTCAGAATCCGGATCGCAATGAAGGGAGTCAAGCGAACCCTCCGCCACCACCTCCGCCTCCGGAGGCATTGCAAGCTATCATGGCAGCCACCAACGCCAATGCTCAGATGATTCTGCAAATCTTGCAAGAACGCACCCAAGGGCAAGGCAATCAAGGTCAAGGCAACAATCAGCCTCACTTCGCTACACTCAACCAGTTTCTCGCAAATCAGCCCAAGTCTTTCAGCTACTGTGCCGAGGCCACGGATGCCGATGATTGGCTCGTGGACATCAACAAGCATTTTGAATGTAGCAATGTCAGGCCTGAGGACTATGTCAAGTTCGCTTCTTTTCAGCTCAAGGACCAAGCTGCTGATTGGTATCAACAATACAAAGATTCCAGAGGAGGTCGTGTGATCACTTGGACTGACTTCTGTCGGGACTTCAAAGCGCACCACATTCCACAAAGTGTTGTTGAGAGCAAGCGTGAGGAGTTCCGCAATCTCAAGCAAGGCAACATGTCTGTGTATCAATACAACATCCAGTTTCAGAAACTTGCTCGCTTCGCTAAACAAGACGTTCCTGATGAAAAGAGCATGATCTATCACTTCAGAGGTGGCCTTAGAGAGGATCTGCAGTTAGCTCTCGTTCTTGTTGAGCCTACTCAGTTTGATCAATTCTACAATATGGCACTGAAGCAAGAGGCTGCTCAGCTCAAGTGTGAGGCTTCTAAGAAGAGAGTCAGAGACGCAGTTCAGTCTTCTTCTTCCTCACTTGTGGCAGCTAAGCAACAGAAGTTCTGGTTGCCTCCTCCTCCTCCGTTTCGTCAGCCTTACCAGCAGAAGAACAAAGGTGGCCATGGTTCTTCCAACTCTTCCAACTCTGGCTATCAGAACAAGTCTCAGAATCAAGCTCCAAAGTCCAATGCTCCTTTTCATCGTCCACTCTCAGAGGTGACTTGCAACAAGTGTCAGCAGAAAGGTCACTATGCTAACAAGTGCTTCAACCAAAGGCGTCTTCCGCCTCCTCCTCCTGTCAGATCTTCCAGCAATGCAGTGGTCAAGCATAATCCAAAGTCTGCAAAGGTGAACATGATGAATGCAGCTCAAGCGGAGGAATCTACTGATGTGATAATGGGTAATCTTCCTGTTAATGATATTCCTGCAAAAGTTCTTTTTGATACTGGTGCATCTCTTTCTTTCATTTCAAGACCTTTTGTTGCCAAGCATGAGTTTGTGACGGAAAAGATTCCTATCCCATTGAAGGTTGTGTCTTCGGGCAAGCAAATGACATCTAATAATTGTGTTCCGGATGTTTCCATCAAGATGGGGAACTATAAATTTCTGTCTTCTCCAGTTGTTCTCGGTGACTCGGATATTGATCTTATTCTCGGGATGGACTGGCTTTCTAAGCACAAGGCTCAACTTGATTGTGCAGCCAGGGAAATTCAATTGACACACTCTTCTGAGGATGTGATTATTTATGCCGCTCATGATGAAACCATTCGGTTTTTTCTCTCAATGAGAAGGGCGAATTGAATGCCATCTCTCAAATTCCAGTCGTTTGTGAGTATCAAGATGTCTTTCCAGAAGAGCTTCCGGGTATGCCTCCTCATCGGCCAGTTGAGTTCGTTATCGATCTTGAGCCTGGCACTGAACCCGTTTGCAAGCGTCCATACAAGCTTGGACCCAACGAGCTGAAGGAATTGAAGAAACAGCTCGATGAACAAGAGCGTCTGGGTTTGATCAGACCGAGTTCATCTCCATGGGGTTGTGGTGTTCTTTTTGTAAGAAGAAGGATGGCACGGACCGACTTTGTGTCGACTACCGTCCATTGAACAAGAAGACAATCAAGAACAAGTATCCACTTCCCAACATCAATGAGCTATTCGAGCAACTCAAAGGTGCTAAAGTATTCTCCAAGCTTGACCTTCGTATGGGTTATCATCAGATTCGCATTCGTGAAGAAGATATTCCCAAGACAGCATTCAGAACAAGCTTTGGTTCTTATGAATATACTGTCGTGTCTTTCGGCCTTGTCAATGCTCCTCCAGTATTCTCTCGGATGATGAATTTCATCTTCAACCCCTATACCAATGAATTCGTCCTGGTGTATCTCGATGATATCTTGGTCTTCTCCAAGAATAAGAAGGATCATGCCAAACATTTGCGATTGGTGCTCGACAAGCTCAGAGAGTATCAATTCTATGCGAAGTTCTCCAAATGTGAGTTTTGGCTCGATGAAGTTCTTTTCCTTGGTCACATCATCTCTGCCAAGGGCATCGCTGTTAACCCCGAGAAGGTGTCCGCAATTGTGAATTGGGAACCTCCTCAGAATGTCAAGCAGCTCCGCAGTTTTCTTGGTCTTGCAAGCTATTGCCGAAGATTCGTTGAGAATTTCTCTAAGATTGCAAAGCCTCTTTCCAACCTCCTCCAGAAGCATGTGAAGTATGTCTGGTCTCCTGAGTGTGACGTTGCTTTCAACACTCTCAAAGAGAAACTAGTCACAGCTCCTGTCTTAACTCCTCCTGATGAATCCAAGCCATTTGAAGTTTTCTGTGATGCTTCTCTCCAAGGTCTCGGTGCTGTGTTAATGCAAGAGAAGAAAGTTGTGGCCTATACCTCTCGTCAGTTGAAGCCCAATGAGAAGAACTACCCCACTCACGATCTTGAGTTGGCGGCAGTTGTCCATGCATTAATAACGTGGAGACATCTCTTGTTGGGAAGACAAGTGGACATTTTCACCGATCACAAGAGTCTCAAGTACATCTTCACTCAGCCCAACCTCAACCTCAGGCAGACTCGATGGGTCGAAATGATTCAAGAGTACAATCCGAGTATTGAATATACTCCAGGCAAGGCCAATGTCATTGCAGATGCTTTAAGCAGGAAGGCTTATTGCAACAGCTTAATTCTCAAGCCATTCCAACCGGATCTTTGTGAAGCTTTCCGCAAGCTGAATCTCCAAGTTGTTCCTCAAGGCTTTCTTGCCAACCTCATAGTCTCTCCTACTTTGGAAGATCAAATTCGTGAGGCACAACTTCTTGATGCCATGGTGAAGAAGGTGAAACGTGGTATCGACAAGGGTCTTTCCAAATACAAGTGCTATCGCATTGATGACAGAGACACTTTATTCTTCGAGGACCGGATTGTGGTTCCTAAAGGTGATCTAAGGAAAGTCATAATGAACGAGGCGCACAATTCTCTTCTTTCCATTCATCCTGGAAGTACGAAGATGTACCATGACCTCAAGCAGTCGTATTGGTGGACTCGAATGAAGCGAGAAATTGCTCAATTCGTGAATGAATGTGATGTCTGTCGAAGAGTGAAAGCAGAACACCAACGACCAGCTGGTCTCCTCCAACCTCTTGCTATCCCAGAATGGAAGTTTGATCATATCGAAATGGACTTCGTGACTGGATTTCCAAAGTCCAAGCGCGGAAATGATGCTATCTTCGTTGTCATCGACAAGCTTTCTAAAGTGGCTCATTTCCTTCCAATCAAAGAATCCATCACAGCAGCTCAGTTGGCAGAGCTATACACCTCCAGAATTGTCTCCTTGCACGGCATTCCACAATTGATTTCTTCAGATCGTGGAAGCATCTTCACCTCTAAGTTCTGGGACTCCTTCCAGAAGGCCATGGGCACAAACATTCGCTTCAGCACAGCTTTCCATCCTCAAACTAGTGGCCAAGTCGAGCGAGTCAATCAAATTCTTGAAGATATGCTCAGGGCTTGTGTCATTTCCTTTGGCATGAAATGGGAAGATTGTCTTCCATATGCTGAATTCTCCTACAACAACAGCTTCCAAGCAAGTTCGGGCAAGGCCCCATTCGAGATTCTCTATGGCAGAAAGTGCCGTACTCCTCTCAATTGGTCAGAGACTGGTGAACGCCAACTTCTTGGCAATGACTTAATCACTGAAGCTGAAGAAATGTGTAAAGTCATCCGTGATAATCTCAAAGCCGCGCAATCGCGCCAGAAGAGTTACTATGATAGTAAGCACCGTGATGTGGCTTTCGAGATCGGAGACCATGTCTACCTCCGCGTCTCTCCAATGAAAGGCACTCGTCGCTTCGGTATCAAAGGGAAGCTTGCCCCTAGATACGTGGGTCCTTTCAAGATCATTGGCAAAAGAGGCGACCTCGCCTATCAACTTGAGCTTCCTTCCAACTTCGCGAACGTGCACGATGTGTTCCACGTGTCACAGCTCCGCAAGTGCTTCAAGACGCCTGAGCGCACTATCAACTTCGAAGAGATTGACCTCCAAGAAGATTTGTCTTATCATGAGCACCCCGTTGCTATTCTTGAAGAAACTGAGCGCAAGACTCGCAACAAGTCAATCAAATTCCTGAAAGTGAAGTGGTCGCACCATTCCGACCGGGAAGCCACCTGGGAACGCGAGGACCATCTCCGTTCCGAATATCCAGAGTTCTTTCAGTCCTAGATCTCGGGACGAGATCCTCTCGTAGTGGTGGAGTGTTGTAACACCCCGCATGTAACTTTCCATATTTGTAACTCCAACTCTTGCCATTTTCGGCTATGTGCTTATGATATTCCCTCCATGGTCGGGTTTTTGTCTTTCGTTTTGTATTTTGTTCATGTCATGCATTTCATATCATGTCATCATGTGCATTGCATTTGCATATGTGTTCGTCTCATGTATCCGAGCATTTTCCCCGTTGTCCGTTTTGCCATCCGGCGCTCCCATCTCCTCCGGCGCACCCCTCTTGTTTTCTTTCGTGAGCGGGTGTCAAACATTCTCGGAATGGACCGAGGCTTGTCAAGTGGCCCTGGTATACCACCGGGAGACCACCGGTCAAGTTTCGTTCCATTTGGAGGTCGTTTGGTACACCAACGGTTAACCGGGCAACCGCAAAGCCCATTTGTGTGTTCCAGCAAAACCCCCCTAAAAACCAGCCCAAAACCCACCAAACTCTCTTCCATTCTCTAGGTCGTTCGATCACGATCGTGTGGGCGAAAACCGCACCTCATTTGGACTCTCCTAGCTCCCTCTAGCTATATAAGTGCATCCCCTCCCGAAAACAATCGCAGACGAAACCCTAACCTCGCCCTCCGGCGCCGCCGGACATTTCTTCCACCGACGGACGTGTCCGTTTTCACCGCCGCCGCCACGTGTCGCCTCCGGATTCGCCGCCGCCGCGCCCACTTCGCCGTCGCCGCCGGCCCGCCCGAGCCTGCGGGAAGCCCTCCCGGGCCCGAGCGCCCCGCGCCTCCCTCCGCGCCTGCCCCGCCATCCACCGTGCCGTACCTCGCTGCCATCCGCCGAGCCCGACCGCCGCCGCCGTCGCCACCGGCCGCCGCTGCCGCCAGCGCCGGCCCCGCCTCCGCGCGCTGCCCCGGCTGGCGCCGCCCTCCTCCGCCGCCGCCGCCGTCGCCTCCTCCGCCCCGTGCCCCGTCGCCGGCGAGCTCCATCGAGGCCGAGCCCCGATCTGGATCCAGTAGATCGCTACGTGCGTTGACTTTCCCGAACCCCGAATTTTCCCAAGTTTTTTGCAGTTTGACATTATGTGCACCTGTTCATCTTGGCATAACTCTCTATATGTAGCTCTGTTTCGCGCGTGTAATATATCAAATTGTTCGCCTCGTGATGCTCTTCATTTTGTTCAATTGCAGCATGTTCATTACAGGCCATATTGATGCCCAAATCTCTGGTGCAAGAGTGCTAGTTGCTGTTATCTGCTAGTTCTTATCAGAACTTAGAGATTTGTCATTTTTGTATCATTTAATCTGTGCATCTTATTGGCATGAGCTCTACATGTGTTTTGTTGTATGCTATGGCATCTTTCCGAGGGTGTATGCCATGTATTTTTTTGGTCTCTGTGGTGACTAGCACAATCATGCAAACTAGGCCCCGTAATGTTTCTGATTTCAGGGACTTCGTGAATTCTGTCTTTGTCTGCTGTTATTTTGTTGCCATGTAAACTTGATGCTACAGCGAGATCCATGCATATTTTTGAGATGTTCAGTAAGGATGTTTTGTAGATATTATTTTAATTGATCCATTCCTGCCCTTGTTTGCAAGTATGGAGTGCCATAGCATGACTCAATCTTACTCTACTTTTGCTATAAAATATTTCTGGCAGATTCTTGACATGATATTCATTTTTGCCAAGCTTATTGTAGTTGATCCATACATGCTATGTATTTGCTCTTGCCATGGATAGGTTCATAAACATGACATATTGTTGTAGGTATGCTTTTTTTGTCATGAATTGCCTTGTGGTGTGTGCATCAAGCTCACCAAGATGCCTTATATTATTATTTCTGTCATGCTCTGTTTTCTGCTAAGTCTGAAACCTGTTAACGAAACTTGCTATGTTTACGGGGTTGCCATCATATCTTCTGGTCCTTTTTGGCTTATGGTCAGTAAGGGACTTTTGTCATACGCATTCAGTAGAATACTTCCATGCCTTGTTTTCCCATGTTAAGTTCCTGTAGCATGTTGATTTCGTGCTCTGAATACTGCTACCTGATGCTGTTTCAGTCATGTCCAGTAATTTCACCAAGTCTGTGAACCTGTTATCTTTTGAACATTTGTCATGCTTGTTTGAGCTTGTTATGTTGTGATCTAGCCGTAGCTCAGTGTTCATATTTTGTCAAGCATCTCCTGTAGATTACTGCCATATACTTTGTTGCTATGTTGGAGTGCTGTAGCATTGTTACTTGTTGCGTTCTAAGTGCTATCTTGCTGTTAATCGCAGATTCGTGTCATTCTTGTTTTTGCTTGCCATTTGCAAACCGTGCATCCGTTTCCGGTGATCTTTATATCGATTTCGACCGAAATCATCTCATCTTTTCAGTGGCATTCTTGGTTTGCCAAGTTACTGCCTTGTTCACCATTTTCCTTCCGGAGCACGCATATGCATCGCATATCATATCTCGCATATCATACATGTTTTGCATCATGTTGCTTGTGCATTTCTCGTGATTGATTGTGGTTCCGTTGCTTGTGTTCTTGTCTTGGGTAGAGCCGGGAGACGAGTTCGTGAACGAGGAACCTGTTGAGTACGCTTACGAGGATCAAGCTTTCGACAACTCTGAGAACCTTGCAGGCAAGATGACCACCCCTCGAAATCACTTCTATCTTTGCTTTGCTAGTTGTTCGCTCTATTGCCATGCTCTGCTACCTACCACTTGCTATATCATGCCTCCCATATTTCCATGTCAGCCTCTAACCATCCTTTCCTAGCAAACCGTTGTTTGGCTAAGTTACCGCTTTTGCTCAGCCCTTCTTATAGCGTTGCTAGTTGCAGGTGAAGTTGAAGCTGGTTCCATGTTGGAACATGGACATGTTGGGATATCACAATATCTCTTATTTAATTAATGCATCTATATATATTTGGTAAAGAGTGGAAGGCTCGGCCTTATGCCTGGTGTTTTGTTCCACTCTGGCCGCCCTAGTTTCTGTCATACCTGGATTATGTTCCTTGATTTTGCGTTCCTTACGTGGTCGGGTGATTTATGGGACCCCCTTGACAGTTCGCCTTGAATAAAACTCCTCCAGCAAGGCCCAACCTTGGTTTTACCATTTGCCACCTAAGCCTTTTCCCCCGTGTCGGGAATATACCCCGTGGAATGACCCGGCCAGAAGTCTGACCCGGCCGGACTTGGCGCTTCACCGTGACCCGCCGGAGGACTGGCGACTCACGGGTCTGGCAGCTCACAGCTAGACGACTCATGAGCCTGACGACTCACGGATGACTATCACGGCGGGTCAGATAGAAGACTAGGCCCAAGGCCCAGAAGGCCAGCTCATGTTTATGATGGGCCGGCTTAAGAAGAAAGGGATGACGAATATTTCCTTTACGAGGAAGCAAGACCCGGACTTGTAATTAACTTGTAAGAGAAGATAGACTAGTCCTAGTCCTACTAGACTCCACATGTAACCCGCCCCTCTAACTTATATAAGGAGGGGCAAGGCACCCCAAAAGGGGGGAGGGGCAACAAGAAACAATCTCTAGGGCTAGACACGAAGAGCCGGCTTACCGGCGACTCTCTGATAAGCATAATGAGACCTAGCCTCAACAACTTGTAGGGTTATTACCGGATGATGTTTCCCGGGGCCCGAAGCTGTCTAAACCCTTGTCTTGTGCGTTGATCCGCCCTGCGTCTCTCATCCCAACCAACCCCTCTCAAGCTACTACATAGATGCGCTGGCCTCACAACTAAGTCCTCACGCTAAGGACATCTGCCGTGATAATTCCACGACAGTTGGCGCCCACTGTGGGGCCTGTGCACGGTGGTGTTGATTTCTTGAAGGGGTCTCATCTAGGGATCGACGAGCTCGCGATTTTGTCAGATGAGAAAGAGCTGGCAAGTTTGTTGTTTTTTGATCGGGAGCATAATTAATTTTGGGGCCGGCAGTACCAGCTAGTGCGATCCGGCGAAACCGAGACCGACTTAGAGTACTGCACTATTCAATTGCCGTTTTATACTATAAAAGCCGGTGCGTGTGAAGGAAATTGTATCCACGGCAGTCGACGTATGCAGATTTTCTTCAAAGTCCCGAGGACGCTGCCTGGCTGCTGTTACTACGCACTGTGTCCAAACATCAAATCAGAATCAGTACTAAGTACTTGTGGCCGGTTTAGTACTCACGTGAAGGCCAAAGATCAATTCATCTACCGAGCATTACTTTTTGCTCCTCGCATGTTGAAGCAAATAAAGCAAAGATTCAGAGGCAACTCACGATCAGACCAACCACCATGTGAAAGCACCAAGGGGGATTTTTTCCAAGACAACCGTGACCCGGAAACAGATTTGGACACCGAGTTGTTCTCTGACCTCACGTAGAGTCAACACCTCCGCTACTGCGATTCAACCACGGCCGGTGCACCGTTCTGCAGTGACGGCCTCTGCCGGTGCACCAAGCCACCGATGTGGCCTCGCCTGAAGCTGCCTCCGCGCTCAGCCTCCCGTGCCCTGAGTCGCCCGGTCCTGCAGCCGCCTCCACCTTGCTGCTGCACTGCCGGGTCTCCCGCGCCTTGAGTCGCCTCTGCCTCGGGGTTGCCTCTGCTCGCTCCGAGCCGCTTGCTGCAGCAGCCGCGGCGCCTTTCCGTGAAACAGTCCCGTAGTCGCACTGGCCATCGCCGCCGATCGCCTCTTACTCAACCTCGCCGCGTTGTGCCGGATCTTACCGGTCGTTCATCCCGGCGCTGAGATGCCTCTCCTGCTCCGCCTTGTTTTCACAGTGGCCGCACCGAGCCTCCCATGGTGCGAGCCGCCCTTGAGGTCTCGCCCTCGCCCGGCTTTTGCACGAGCTGCGGTGAGCCGCCATTGATTTCAATCCGCCCCTATTACATCAGCCTCGCGTTAAGCCGCCACTCCAGTGGGCTCCGCTTCTTTGCCTCGTGCTCACTTCCAAACTGCCGGCGCCCTGCATCCAGACCGGCCTGGCATGCTGCAGGCCGCCGGGTTTTGCTCTTGCTTCATTTTTTGCTGGTTTGCTACTCCTGTTTCGCCGGTCGCCCGCCATGCCCACTGCTGTGTTCATAAGACCAGCAGACAGATGGAGGAGGAAGAGACAGGGGGCTGGCTGTTCGTGAGACAGATGTGAAGTTGAAAAAAAAATGGGGGCGCGTGCTGCCGTCGAAGTCCCATCAATCATTGTTGTTCTGGTGCGCCAAAGAAGGATCCAGAGATTCAATGGAACATCAGTACTAATACAGTACAGCTCAAAAATTTGCTTAGTCGTTGTCACACGGAGAATTCGTTTTGCTTGCGTCGACGAAAAATACCAGGTGCTATTTACCCCATTTATTTCTAAGCACATATTATTTCATCCGAACAAAATTACTTTGCCCTGCTATATTTTATATGCAGGAGAATTATCCACTACAAAATGGTATTACACCACGGAGATGGCACAGGTGGTCGTCCTTATTCAACGGACTCCCGCACCGGCTTACAATACCATGGCCAGCTTACTCGTTCGCACCGGCTTACAACACCGCGGCCGACTTGCCCGCGTCCATGCCGTTTTCAACGCCACGGCCGACTCTTTCATCCGTGCCGGTTTACAATGCCGCGGCCGACTCACCCGTCTGCACCGGTTTACCACGCCGCGGCCGGTTCACCCGTGAGCGACTTCAACTTCACCTAGCAATCGTTAATTTCATGGCGGGTTATTTCCGGCCTGGCACATCAGGTGATATCCATCTAAAATATATTTTATTGGTGCATATTATTTTTTTTATCAAAGTGCAGTTTATCTTTTGTATTGGTCTGCAATATTGTTGATGCAGGACAATTGTTCACTACATCAAAACGATGTGGTTAACTCGCTCATCCGCACTGGCTTACAACGCCACGGCCGGCTCATCTGTCTGTGCCGCCTCTGATGCTACGTTCGTCTTTACCGTCCGTCTCTCGCGGCCTGGTCTACCTCAACCCACCGGGCTGTACCTGTCTGCATGAGTTGTTATTGAATATGAGCAAGTCACTGCTTGGGAAGCCCGGTTTTCTTCCAACAACTTGGAGGAAAATTATCATGTCTTATCAGCCGCTGTCTGCACTGGACAGCTCGATGGGCAGGCGCACAAGTCGCCGCCACTACGGTTTGGTTAACTTCAAAACATCCAGTTGGAAGGAACCATTGGCCGAGTTGCTGACACGGCTCATATGGGATCCTTTATAACCAGCCGCAGTCACTTCAATCTTCTGTGGATTCACATCGCGCTATCAATACCAATGATATACACCTTATGCTATGATCAATATGGAGAATCTCAAAGCCAACTCCTCGAGTCGACTTGAGACTCGGGGGCTACAATGATATGACTCGGCAGCATTGGTCGGTTTCAATGCATTCAAGAGCTCCGGGTCATTGGAGGGAAAAATAACCCGGTTCCGGAGGCTGCTACCATATTGATGAAAATTTAAAGGCCGTCAGAATAAAGATTCTGGTTTAAAATCCGGTTCAAGAGATATCTCTCTCCCGCAAAGTTTTGAAGCTTTCAAATCCGGTTCAAACATCCGGCTCAAGGTAAATTTATATCTTATAAAGCTTTGAAGCTCTCAATATCCGGTTTACAAATTTCCGGTTCAAAAAGAGGTTGTCTCTCGCAAAGTTCGAGTTCTCAGGAAAAATTAAAGGGACCAAAGAGAGTCTGTTACAAAGCACAACTCAAATATAGGTACCCTGCTTTAATGACCATCGGGAGCTGATCGTATTCGAATTTAGCTTAACCCTTTTGGTGTGACCCTGATCGTATTCGAATCGGAGTCGTTAAATATTCTCATGATCACTAGGGGGCTTCCTGTTCAAACATAGGTCGTATTCGAACCAAAGAGAACATAGCTGTCGATACCCTTTTGATCGGCATACTGCCGAGCTCATTGGGGAGTTTCTTGGTCATATTTGAACCATAGCTCAACCCCCTTTGGGAACCGACCTGGATCGTATTCGAATCAGCGTCGTTAAACAAATCTCAAGGTCATTTGGGGGCTTCCTGTTCAAACATAGGTCGTATTCAAACCAAAGAGAACATAGCTGTCGGTACCCTCTTGATCGGCAACGCCAAAGCCACTGGGGGCTATATGATCGTATTCGAATCTTAGCTTAACCCCTTTGGGACGGTTTTCTGATCATATTCGAATCAGAAGCCTCAAAAATTTTTGAAGTTTCTTTTTGCAAATAAATTTTGGGATTTTATTTGAAGCTCTTTTGAACACATCTAAAGTGTATATGAGTGGTTTCTATTTAAACCCGGCTTGATTTTTGATGATAAGTCGCCAGCTTATGACAATCATCATCTATGTGGAAGCATTGGCTTCTAAGGTTTGGGTTATCACACTTACTGCACAGGTATCATAAGCCGGCGGTACAGTTCAATATCACAGGTATGATATTGTTTATACATAATTATGTTTAAACTAGCCCTGGCTATGGGCTTTAAGCCGCCGATATGTTTTGAATTGCGCCATTGGAATCATGCGCGTATCAAAGATTAGGTTATCACCCTTATTGTGCAGGTCATATAAACCGACAAATGCAAATTCAATATCACAAGTATGATATTATTGTTATGTTTCAAAGTTATGATTCATAACAGGCTTATCTGTGACTCCTTTTTTACACATCAGTGGTCATATGTAAGATATTATGACCCGCCCTGCGGTAAACCGCCAAGGTGTCTTGTGATCTACTTGTGTGCAAGATAAGACTACATTTGGGTGGTTACCCGCCCTGGCTTTTGACGTTAAGTCGTCAGGGCATATGTTGTTTAAACTCTGTGCAGGATTTACAGAACTATGACTTATATAAATGTTTAAGTCCAAGCTCGTCATCGAAAGATTGACATTGGTGTCTCAAAAGGGTTATCAATTCTTGATTTTCTCAAAAGGCTATAAATAGCCGGGTTATAAAATTTCCGGCTTACAATGGAGGCGTAATAAATTGCCATCGGCCAAGAGCCGCCGGGTATCTAAACTCCGGATTTACTTGTCAACAGATAAGGTATTTGAAATCTTTAAATAGCCAAACTTGGCTGGATTTTCATTATGATTTGAATGATTGAGGTTTTCAAACCGGGTTAGTCAAATCTTTAATTGCCAACATGGCTGGATTTTTATTATGGTTATCAGAAACTAATATTATGATTGAGGTTTTCACAGTCGCTTCAGCGCAATGGCTATTATTTTATCAATGGATATGATTTATTCTACAATGATAGGAATAGTCCCGAGTCGCTGTAGGCTTATAACCCAGCACTTGGGGGCTACATTATTCAAATTGAGATTACATCAAATATGCAAGTCCCATGTCACTGCCAGCATGCACCATGGCACTTGGGGGCTAATGCAAAGTCATTTTTACTAATCTTATTGAAGACCCGACTCATCATATCATAATGAGCCGACCCTTGGGGACTACTAATTGCTCCTGTCAAAAATTCAAGACAATTCTAGGATAACCCGGCTACACTACTATGACTATAGCCAACTCATGGGGGCTACACAACTGGATTTTATTTAAAGCCATGGTGATAAGTCCCGGCTTATTCATGCTGATTAAACCGGCCCTTGGGGGCTACAGGTAATATGGATATAAGGGAGAAATATCTTCAAATTCTCAGTTTTGAGTAAATCGGATTGACCTGGTGTCTGCAAAAACCATAAACCGGCGTCGGCGACAATTATGACTTGGCATCATCTATTTATAACCCGGCAATTTTGGTACTCATAAACCGACAAGTTTTATATCTTTAAGCCGGATGAATATAAGTTGAATATTTTAAGACCAATATTTTTGTCAAGTCAGAGCATTGAAAGCCGACTCAAGTGGATTATCTCTTACAATATTTCTCAACAAAGAGACCAATGTCAGCAAATTGACTCTGAAGCTGGCCTATTGACCCGGATTTTTCAAAGGAAGTATCTGGATTTTTTGCATTGGCAAAATTTGAACATATCTGCTAAAGAGATTTGCTATGAGATTATGGATACATATCAAGAAGGAAGATGACAAGGACTTAAGGATGATCAAGTGCCGGCTTACCAAGAATATTTAACCCAGAACACAACCTGTCAAATTGGTTCTTGTGTTTATATTGCAGATTAGTTTAACATGGATAAATCCAAATTAAATTGGGGGCTAATGTCGGGGATATACCCCGCGGAATGACCCGGCCGGAAGTATGACCCGGCCAGACTTGGCGCTTCACCGTGACCCGCCGGAGGACTGGCGACTCACGGGTCTGGCGGCTCACAGCCAGACGACTCATGAGCCTGACGACTCACGGATGACCCCGACGGCGGGTCAGATAGAAGACTAGGCCCAAGACCCAGAAGGCCGGCTCATGTTTATGATGGGCCGGCTTAAGAAGAAAGGGATGACGAATATTTCCTTTACGAGGAAGCAAGACCCGGACTTGTAATTAACTTGTAAGAGAAGATAGACTAGTCCTAGTCCTACTAGGACTCCACATGTAACCCGCCCCTCTAACTTATATAAGGAGGGGCAAGGCACCCCAAAAGGGGGGAGGGGGCAACAAGAAACAATCTCTAGGGCTAGACACAAAGAGCCGGCTTACCGGCGACTCTCTGATAAACATAATGAGACCTACCCTCAACAGCATGTAGGGTTATTACCGGATGATGTTTCCCGGGGCCCGAAGCTGTCTAAACCCTTGTCTTGTGCGTTGATCCGCCCTGCGTCTCTCATCCCAACCAACCCCTCTCAAGCTACTACATAGATGCGCTGGCCTCACGACTAAGTCCTCACGCTAAGGACATCTGCCGTGACAATTCCACGACACCCCGGGTTTTCGCGAGCCCGAGGGTCATCTTTATTTAAACCCCCGGGCCAGTGTTCCTCTGAGTGCTGGTCCAAACTAGAGCCACTTGCAGCGCCACCTTGGGGAAACTCGAGGATTGGTTTTAGTTGTACGTAGTGTTCATCCGGTGTGCCCTGAGAACGAGATATGTGCAGCTCCTATCGGGATTTGTCGGCACATTCGGGCGGCTTTGCTGGTCTTGTTTTACCATTGTCGAAATGTCTTGTAAACCGGGATTCCGAGACTGATCGGGTCTTTCCGGGAGAAGGTTTATCCTTCGTTGACCGTGAGAGCTTATGATAGGCTAAGTTGGGACACCCCTGCAGGGTATTATCTTTCTGAAGCCGTGCCCGCGGTTATGAGGCAGATGGGAATTTGTTAATGTCCGGTTGTAGAGAACTTGTCACTTGACCCAATTAAAATACATCAACCGTGTGTGTAGCCGTGATGGTCTCTTCTCGGCGGAGTCTGGGAAGTGAACACGGTTTGAGTTATGAATGACGTAAGTAGGAGTTCAGGATCACTTCTTGGTCATTACTAGATGACGACCGTTCTGTTGCTTCTCTTCTCGCTCTCATTTGCGCAAGTTGGCCACCATATATGCTTATTGCCTGCTGCAGCTCCACCTCATTACACCATCCTTTCCTATAAGCTTAAATAGTCTTGATCTCGCGAGTGTGAGATTGCTGAGTCCTCGTGACACAGATTCTACCAAAACAGTTGCAGGTGCCGACGATGCCAGTGCAGATGATGGGATCGACCTCAAGTGGGAGTTCGATGAGGAACGTGGTCGTTACTATGTGTCTTTTCCTGATGATCAGTAGTGGAGCCCAGTTGGGACGATCGGGGATCTAGCATTTGGGGTTATCTTATTTTCATTTGGATCTTGACCGTAGTCGGTCTATGTGTGTATTTTGGATGATGTATAAATTATATTTATGTATTGTGTGAAGTGGCGATTGTAAGCCAACTCTTTATCCCATTCTTGTTCATTACATGGGATTGTGTGAAGATGACCCTTCTTGCGACAAAACCACTATGCGGTTATGCCTCTAAGTCGTGCCTCGACACGTGGGAGATATAGCCGCATCGTGGGCGTTACAAAGACGCCTGTTGATCAATGCAATGTCATCCTCCGCAATATCCAGCTTTCGCTGCAGTTCGGCCACTTCCGTATTTCGGGTAGCCGTAGGAGGGGAGGCAGCCTGTATTCCAAGTAAAATCAAGGTTAGTACCTAAGCATATCTTTTCGATCCTCCGATCGCTTCCTTTGGAAGGCAATCCGAGTCTCGGGGGCTACTTCATATACAACAGGTGCACTCTATCAATAAAATTCCATTGGCAAAATTACATCACAAACCTCAAAACCCTTTAGGAGGCTCGTGAAGGCCTCGTTCAACCCGCTCTTCGCGGATAGAACCTTTTCGACCACCGTAACCATCAAGGCACGGTGCTTCTCTAAAATGGACGCTCGCCGCAGCATGTCCGTCAGCATTTCCGGCGCTCCGGGGTCTTCGGAAACCGCCACCGGAGTACGGCATTCCTTTGAAGGAATCCGCTTACTCGCCTCCAGAATTTTCCGGCGCTCCGGGGCCATCATTCTTGATTCCCGAACCCTGAGTAACAGAGGCACCACCTTCGGGTAACGCCTTTTTCGCTTCCTGCGCTGCTTGACGATCGGGAGGATCCCTTCGGGACGATACCTCGGTATCATCCCCCCTGTTTGGCGAGGAGGCCGGAGATGGCGTGTCACTCTCCATCATCTCCGGAAGAAGGTCTCCCGAGGAGGAGGACGATTGGGAGACACCAGGCGTTAACCTGCGTGGATGTGCATATGTCGGGTGGTTACTTCACTAATAGGAAAAGAATGAGGTACGTTTAAAGTGCCCCAGCCTCACTTACGGTTTGGCCAGAGGTTTGCCCTCGCCGGAAAGCCTTATGGCAGCATCGCTCGCCTGGCCCAAACTGCCCGACGATGGCGTTTTTCCTCTCTTGGAAGGCTTCCCCTCCTGATCTTCGGAAGCAGCCCTCTTTTTGCCATGGAGAGTTTCCTTCGCACCTGTGCCCTTGGGCAAAAGAGTTTCGGTTTCCCCGAACACAGCGTCTAATTCGTCCTTAGGACGGGTATCGCCTTCGGGCTCCCCGCTCTCGCCCCCCCTCTGCAGACACCTGGTACGGTGTGGGAATCAGCATTCTCGTCAGCAGGGCGGTTGCGGAGTCTTCGGGAAGGGGTGCCGGACACCAGATTAACACCGCCTTCTTTATCCAGTTCTGTATAGAGACAGATTGTTCAGTATCTTGTCAAGAGATGCTTGAATGGAAGGTGTTCGGAGTTTGAGTACTTACCGCGGTGTCCGGATGATTGCAGTCAAGGCCGACATCTTCGGTGATGTCCGGCCATTGCTCTCGTTCCCCGAAATATAATTTCCACATTCCTTCATGCGTGGTGCCGAAGAAGTGCTGAAGAGGCCGCCACCCTTCTGGATTAAACTCCCAGATACGGAGAGGCCGCCGCTCACATGGTAGGGTCCGGCGGACTAGCATTACTTGAACGACGTTCACAAGACCGATGCCCTTCTCGGTAAGGCTTCGGATGCGATCTTGCAGGGTTTGCACTTCATTGACGGATCCCGAGTCTAGGCCCTTATTGATCCATGAAGCAAGCTGGATTGGAGGACCGAGTCGGACCGCAGGCGTAGCCGCCCACTTGGAGCCCTGCGGCTCATTGATATAAAACCACCCCTGCTCCCATAGGTCAGAAGACTTGGCGAAAGATCCTTCAAACCAAACCGCGCTGGCAAGCTTGCCTATTGTGACGCTGCCGCACTCTGCCTGCTCCTCCTCTGCCACCTGCGGCCTCACGTCAAAGGTCTTGAGCCATAAACCAAAGTGTGGAGGAGTTCGGAGGAAGGCCTCACACGTGACGATAAATGTTGAGATGAGGAGAATAGAGTCCGGGGCCAGATCGTGAAAGTCCAGCCCATAGTAGAACATGAGCCCTCGGACGAAGGGGTTGAGCGCGAACCCTAACCCGTGGAGGAAGTGGGACACAAACACTACCCTCTCGCCGGATTTGGGGGGTAGGAACGACCTTCCCCTGTGCAGGAAGCCGATGAAGGATTTCCGGGGTCAGATACCTCGCCGCGCGGAGCTTCGCAATATCCTCCTCTATGACAGAAGAAGCCACCCACCGGCCTTGACGGCTGGATCCGGACATGATTAGGGCTGGTGGCGATGGGAACCCGAGGGTTGGAACTTGGGGTGGCTAGGGTTGAGGAAGAAGCAAGCGCAAAGGAAGAAGACGAGTCTGAGATCCTATATAAAGACCCCAAATACTAAGCGTATCCACCTGGGTCTCGAAACTTACCAATCTCCAGAGAGTTGTACCCAGGGGACGGTTGGGTTACCCACGCTTGAATTAATAAAGATCCCGTGAATAAGGGGACACGATCTCTGCCTCGGCAAAGACGAGCCAGTAAAACCGCGTCCCGAGACGTGGGGCGACGTGCCAGCCAATGGTTGGAAATAGTAACCGGGCAGGCGTGATGCGATGTCATAAACAGTTATCAATAACTTAGACTCGTGGAATATTTTATTTTCTGCGATTATATACACAGGTCCGGATATACCTACTACATCCGAAGACTATTCCGGAGTTCGGAAGGAGGGAACCCACCTTGCAATGCCGAAGACAATCTGCGCGCCGGACTCCTCGTCATTGAAGCCAGGTTCAGGGGCTACTGAGGGAGTCCTGGACTAAGGGGTCCTCGGGTGTCTGGCCTGTTATTCATTGGGCTGGACTGATGGGCTGTGAAGACATGAAGACCGAAGACCATACTCGTGTCCGGATTGGACTCTACTTGGCGTGGAAGGCAAGCTTGGTGACCAATTATGAAGATTCCTTCTTATGTAACCGACTCCATGTAACCCTAGATCTCCCCGGTGTCTATATAAACCGGAGAGCATAGTCCGGATAGGGGACATTCATTACCATATACACATAGGCTAGACTTCTAGGGTTTAGCCATTACGATCTCGTGGTAGATCAACTCTTGTAATACTCATATTCATCAAGATCAATCAAGCAGGAAGTAGGGTATTACCTCCATAGAGAGGGCCCGAACCTGGGTAAACATCGTGTCCCCCGTCTCCTATTACCATCGATCCTAGACGCACAGTTCGGGACCCCCTACCCGAGATCCGCCGGTTTTGACACCGACACCAGCCAACGCCCCTCTCTCTATGTGTGATGCAGACCTTCGGGCCAACGCATCAGCTCCGTCCACCTCCAGCCGCCCCATGCGCACATGATCTCACCCATGACCACACATGTTGGCCATGTCCTCCACTTCTCTTTCATGCACACATGAGCCCCCTAAGACCCTCTGTAAATACCCCGACACCCCCTTTCACATTTCCCAGCACACGCACCACCTCTCTGTTGCAAGGATACTCAGAATCGAGCTCAAGTCGGCAACTCCAACGAGAGATCCTGACACCTTCAATGAACCCCAGCCTTCCCTTTTGCGCTTATACTATCATGGGGATATGATAACCCACAAGTATAGGGGATCGTTTGTAGCCTTTTTCGATAAATAAGAGTGTCGAACCCAACGAGGAGCTAAAGGTAGAACAAATACTCCTTCAAGTTCTATCGACCATCGATACAACTCTATGCACACTTAACGTTTGCTTTACCTAGAACAATAATGAAAGTAGAAGTACTTTGTGAGAATAAAAATAAGAATAAATTGCAAGACAATAAAAGTAGATAGCTTCTGTCACACAAGAAAGTCATTTGTCCCTAGGTGATCGATAACTAAACCGGTGATCATTGTTGCAATTTTATATGAGGGAGAGGCATGAGCTAACATACTTTCCGTACTTGGATCATATGCACTTATGATTGGAACTCTAGCAAGCATCCGTAACTACCAAAGATCATTAAGGTAAATCCCAACCATAGCATTAAGTATCAAGTCCTCTTTACTCCCATACAAAACAACTCACTTACTCAGGTCTGTGTATTCTGTCACACAAGCCACCCACCATAAGCGAATCATGAACATATTTCAACACCCTACAACGGGGATCCCTCATGTTTGCACGACATGGAGGGCACCATAGGACAGCACCAAAATAAAACATACAACTCACACCAATCACGATCATCTATCAACCCATAGGACAAAACAGATCGAATCAAACATCATAAGATAGCGATAGATCATTGGGAAATAATATATAGCGTTGAGCACCATGTTCAAGTAGAGATTATAGCGGGCACAAGAGAAGTTACACCGCTGCATAGAGGGGGAGAAAGTGAAGGAAATATGCCCTAGAGGCAACAATAAAGTTGTTATTTATATTTCCTTATATCATGATAAATGTTTATTATTCATGCTAGAATTGTATTATCTGGAAACTTGATACATGTGTGAATACATAGACAAAACACAGTGTCCCTAGTAAGCCTCTACTAGACTAGCTCGTTAATTAAAGATGGTTAAGTTTCCTAACCACAGACATGTGTTGTCATTTGATGAACGGGATCACATCTTTAGGAGAATGATGTGATGGACAAGACCCATCCGTTAGCTTAGCATAATGATCTTTAAGTTTTATTGCTATTGCTTTCTTCATGACTTATATATATTCCTTTGACTATGAGATTATGCAACTCCCGGATACCGGAGGAATACCTTGTGTGCTATCAAATGTCACAATGTAACTGGGCGATTATAAAGATGTTGTACAGGTATCTCCGAACGTGTTTGTTGGGTTGGCATAGATCGAGATTAGGATTTGTCACTCCGAGTATCGGAGAGGTATCTCTGGGCCCTCTCGGTAATGCACATCATGATAAGCCTTGCAAGCAATGTGACTAATGAGTTAGTTATGGGATGATGCATTACGGAACGAGTAAAGAGACTTGCCGGTAACGAGATTGAACTAGGTATGAAGATACCGACAATCGAATCTCGGGCAAGTAACATACCGATGACAAAGGGAATAACGTATGTTGTCATTGCGGTTTGAAGGAAGATCTTCATAGAGTATGTGGGAGCCAATATGAGCATCCAGGTTCCGCTATTGGTTATTCACCGGAGTGGTGTCTCGGTCATGTCTACATAGTTCTCGAACCCGTAGGGTCCGCACGCTTAACGTTCGATGACGATTTGTATTATATGAGTTATGTGATTTGGTGACCGAATGTTTTTCAGAGTCTCGGATGAGATCACGAACATGACGAGGAGTCTCGAAATGGTTGAGAGGTAAAGATTTATATATTGGATGATAGTATTCAGACACCGGAAGTGTTCCGGAATGTATCGGGTACATATCAGAGTATCGGGGGGTACCGGAACCCCCCAGGGGAAGATATGGCCCATATGGGCCTTAGGAGGAAGCACACTAGCCCACATAGGGGTGGCGCCCCCACCCCCAAGGAAGGAGGCCAAGTTGGATTAGTAGGAGGGGGCGGCGCCCCCCTCTTTCCTTCTACCCCCTCTCTTCCCTTCTCCCCCTTCCGGTAAAAGGAAAGGGGGGAGGCCGACTTGGACTAGGAGCCCAAGTAGGATTCCTCCTACTTGCGCGCGCCTAGGGCTGCCCCCCCTCCCTCCTTTATATACATGGGGAGGGCGTGCCTAGAACACACATAAAACATTGTTAGCCGTGTGCGGCGCCCCCTCCATAGTGTACGCCTCCGGTCATATTCACGTAGTGCTTAGGCGAAGCCCTGCGCGAATCACTTCCCCATCACCACGCCGTCGTGCTGACGGAACACTCCCTCAACACTTTGCTGGATCAAGAGTTCGAGGGACGTCATCGAGCTGAACGTGTGCAGAACTCGGAGGTGCCGTATGTTCGGTGCTTGATCGGTTGGAACGAGAAGAAGTTCGACTACATCAACCGCGTTAACAAACGCTTCCGCTTTCGGTATACGAGGGTACGTGGACACACTCTCCCCCTCTCGTTGCTATGTATCTCCTAGATAGATCTTGCGTGAGCGTAGGAAATTTTTTGAAATTGCATGCTACGTTTCCCAACAGTGGCATCCGAGGCAGGTCTATGCATAGATGATATGCATGAGTAGAACACAAAGAGTTGTGGGCGGTGATAGTCATACTGCTTACCACCAACGTCTTATTTTGATTCGGCTGTATTGTTGGATGAAGCGGCCCGGACCAACCTTACATGATCACGTTCATGAAACCGGTTCCACCGATAGACATGCAACTAGTTTTGCATAAAGGTGGCTGGCGGGTGTCTGTTTCTCCAACTTTAGTTGAATCGAATTCGACTGCGGCCGGTCCTTGTTGAAGGTTAAAACAGCAAACTTGACGAAACACCGTTGTGGTTTGGATGCATAGGTAAGAACGGTTCTTGCTAGAAGCCCATAGCAGCCACTTAAAACTTGCCAACAAAGTAGAGGACGTTTAACTTGTATTTGCATGGCATGTTGTGATGTGATATGGTCAAGACATGATGTGATATACATTGTTGTATGAGATGATCATGTTTTGTAAAAGTTATCGGCAACTGGCAGGAGCCTTATGGTTGTCGCTTTATTGTATGAAATGCAAACGCCATGTAATTGCTTTACTTTATCACTATGCGTTAGCGATAGTCGTAGAAGCAGTAGTTGGCGAGACGACCACGACGCTACGATGGAGATCAAGGTGTCAAGCCAATGATGATGGAGATCATGACGGTGCTTTGGAGATGGAGATCAAAGGCACAAGATGATGATGGCCATATCATGCCACATAATTTGATTGCATGTGATGCTTATCTTGTATGCATCTTATTTTGCTTAGTACGGCCGTAGCATTATAAGATGATCCCTTACTAAAATTTCAAGGTATAAGTGTTCTCCCTGAGTATGCACCGTTGTGACAGTTCGTCGTGCCGAGACACCACGTGATGATCGGGTGTGATAAGCTACATTCACATACAACGGGTGCAAGACAGTTTTGCACATGCAGAATACCCAGTTTAAACTTGACGAACCTAGCATGTACATACATGGCCTCGGAACACTGGAGACCGAAAGGTCGAGCGTGAATCATATAGTAGATATGATCAACATAGAGATGTTCGCCATTGAAAACTACTCCATCTCACATGATGATCGGACATGGTTTAGTTGATTTGGATCACGTGATCATTTAGATGACTCGAGGGATGTCTATCTAAGTGGGAGTTCTTAAGTAATATGATTAATTGAACTTAATTTATCATGAACTTAGTCCTGATAGTTTTTGCATATCTATGTTGTAGATCAATGGCATGTGCTACCGTTCCCTTGAATTTTAATGCGTTCCTAGACAAAGCTAAGTTGAAAGATGATGGTAGCAACTACATGGACTGGGTCCGTAACTTGAGGATTATCCTCATTGCTGCATAGAAGAATTATGTCCTTGATGCACCGCTAGGTGTGCCACCCCCCGAGCAACTGCAGATGTTGTGAACGCCTGGCAGTCGCGTGTTGATGACTACTCGATAGTTCAGTGTGCCATGCTTTACGGCTTAGAATCGGGACTTCAAAGACGTTTTGAACGTCATGGACCATATGAGATGTTCCAGGAGTTGAAGTTAATATTTCAATCAAATGCCCAAGTTGAGAGGTATGAAGTCTCCAACAAGTTCTATAGCTACAAGATGGAGGAGAATAGTTCTCTCAGTGAACACATACTTAGAATGTCTGGGTATCATAACCACTTGACTCAGCTGGGAGTTAATCTTCCAGATGATAGTGTTATTGTCAGAGTTCTTCAATCACTGCCACCAAGCTATAAAGGCTTCATGATGAACTATAATATGCAAGGGATGGAGAAGATTATTCCCGAGCTCTTCGCAATGCTCAAAGCTACGGAGGTAGAAATCAAGAAGGAGCATCAGGTGTTGATGGTTCATAAGACCACTAGTTTCAAGAAATAGGGCAAAGGAAAGAAGGGGAACTTCAAGAAGAATGGCAAGCAAGTTGCCACTCCCAGGAAGAAGCCCAAGACTGGACTTAAGCCTGAAACTGAGTGCTTCTGCTGCAAAGGGATTCATCACTGGAAGCGGAACTGCCCCAAGTATTTGGTGGATAAGAAGGATGGCAAAGTGAACAAAGGTATATTTGATATACATGTTATTGATGTGTACCTTACTAATGCTCATAGTAGTGCATGGGTATTTGATACCGGTTCGGTTGCTCATATTTGTAACTCGAAACAGGGATTATGGATTAAACAAAGATTGGCTAAGGACGAGGTGATGATGTGCGTCGGGAATGGTTCCAAGGTCGATGTGATCGCTGTCGGCACGCTACCTCTACATCTACCTTCGGGATTAGTTTTAGACCTGAATAATTGTTATTTGGTGCCAGCGTTGAGCATGAACATTATATCTGGATCTTGTTTAATGCGAGACGGTTATTCATTTAAATCAGAGAATAATGGTTGTTCTATTTATATGAGTAATATCTTTTATGGTCATGCACCCTTGAAGAGTGGTCTATTTTTGTTGAATCTCGATCGTGGTGATACACATATTCATAATATTGATGCCAAAGATGCAAAGTTGATAATGATAGTTCAACATATTTGTGGCACTGCCGTTTAGGTCATATTGGTGTAAAGCGCATGAAGAAACTCCATGCGGATGGACTTTTGGAATCACTTGATTATGAATCATTTGATGCTTGCGAACCATGCCTCATGGGCAAGATGACTAAAACTCCATTCTCCGGAACAATGGAGCGAGCTACTAACTTATTGGAAATAATACATATCGATGTATGCGGTCCAATGAGTGTTGAGGCTCGCGACGGGTATCGTTATTTTCTGACCTTCACACATGATTTGAGCGGATATGGGTATATCTACTTAATGAAACACGAGTCTGAAACATTTGAAAAGTTCAAAGAATTTCAGAGTCATCGTAACAAGAAAATAAAGTTTCTACGATCTGATCGCAGAGGCGAATACTTGAGTTACGAGTTTGGCCTCAATTTAAAACAATGTGGAATAGCTTCACAATTCATGCCACCTGGAACACCACAGCGTAATGGTGTGTCCGAACATCGTAACCGTACTTTATTAGATATGGTGCGATATATGATGTCTCTTACCGATTTACCACTATCGTTTTGGGGTTATGCATTAGAGAGAGCTGCATTCACTTTAAATAGGGCACCGTCTAAATCCGTTGAGACGACATCGTATGAACTGTGGTTTGGCAAGAAACCTAAGTTGTTGTTTCTTAAAGTTTGGGGTTGCGATGCTTATGTGAAAAAGCTTCAGCCTGATATGCTCGAACCCAAATCGGAGAAGTGTGTCTTCATAGGATACCCAAAAGAGACTGTTGGGTACACCTTCTATCACAGATCCGAAGGCAAGATCTTTGTTGCTAAGAATGGGTCCTTTCTAGAGAAGGAGTTTCTCTCGAAACAAGTGAGTGGGAGGAAAGTAGAACGTGATGAGGTAATTGTACCTTCTCTCGAATTGGAAAGTAGCTCATCACAGAAAACCGTTCCCATGATGCCTACACCAACTAGTGAGGAAGCTATTGATAATGATCATGAAACTTCGGATCAAGTTGCTACCGAATCTTGTAGGTCAACCAGAGCACGTTCCACACCAGAGTGGTATGGTAATCCTATTCTGGAAGTCATGTTACTAGACCATCACGAACCTATGAACTATGAGGAATCAATGATGAACCCGGATTCCGCAAAATGGCTTGAAGCCATGAAATCTGAGATGGGATCCATGTATGAGAACAAAGTATGGACTTTGGTTGACTTGCCCGATGATCGGCAAGTCATACAGAATAAATGGATCTTCAGTAAGAAGACTAACGCTGATGGTAACATTACTGTCTACAAAGCTCGACTTGTCGCGAAAGGTTTTCGACAAGTTCAAGGAGTTGACTACGATGAGACCTTCTCACCAGTAGCGATGCTTAAGTCTGTCCGAATCATGTTAGCAATTGCCGCATTTTATGATTATGAAATCTGGCAAATGGACATCAAAACTGCATTCCTTAATGGATTTCTTAAAGAAGAGTTGTATATGATGCAACCAGAAGGTTTTGTCGATCCTAAAGGTGCTAACAAAGTGTGCTAGCTCCAGCGATCCATTTATGGACTGGTGCAAGCATCTCGGAGTTGGAATATACGCTTTGATGAGGTGATCAAAGCATATGGTTTTATATAGACTTTTGGAGAAGCCTATATTTACAAGAAAGTGAGTGGGAGCTGTGTAGCATTTCTAATATTATATGTGGATGACATATTGTTGATTGGAAATGATATAGAATTTCTGGATAGCATAAAAGCATACTTGAATAAAAGTTTTTCGATGAAAGACCTCGGTGAAGCTGCTTATATATTGGGCATCAAGATCTATAGAGATATATCGAGACGCTTAATTGGACTTTCACAAAGCACATACCTTGATAAAGTTTTGAAGAAGTTCGAAATGGATCAGTCAAAGAAAGGGTTCTTGCCTGTATTACATGGTGTGAAGTTGAGTCAGACTCAATGCCCGACCACTGCAGAAGATAGAGAGAAAATGAAAGTCATTCCCTATGCCTCAGCCATAGGTTCAATCATGTATGTTATGCTATGTACCAGACCTGATGTGTGCCTTGCTATAAGTCTAGCAGGGAGGTACCAAAATAATCCAGGAGTGGATCACTGGACAGTGGTCAAGAACATCCTGAAGTACCTGAAAAGGACTAAGGATATGTTTCTCGTTTATGGAGGTGACAAAGAGCTCATCGTAAATGGTTACGTTGATGCTAGCTTTGACACTGATCTGGATGACTCTAAGTCACAAACTGGATACGTATTTATATTGAATGGTGGGGCTGTCAGTTGCTGCAGTTCCAAGCAAAGCGTCGTGGCGGGATCTATGTGTGAAGCGGATTACATAGCTTCTTCAGAAGCAGCGAATGAAGAAGTCTCGATGGAGTTCATATCCGATCTAGGTGTAATACCTAGTGCATCGGGTCCAATGAAAATCTTTTGTGACAATACGGGTGCAATTGCCTTGGAAAAGGAATCCAGATTTCACAAGAGAACCAAGCACATCAAGAGACGCTTCAATTCCATCCGCGATCAAGTCAAGGAGGGAGACATAGAGATTTTCAAAATATATACGGGTCTGAATGTAGCAGACCCGTTGACTAAGCCTCTTCCACGAGCAAAATATGATCAACACCAAGACTCCGTGGGTGTTAGAATCATTACTTTGTAATCTAGATTATTAACTCTAGTGCAAGTGGGAGACTGAAGGAAATATGCCCTAGAGGCAATAATAAAGTTGTTATTTATATTTCCTTATATCATGATAAATGTTTATAATTCATGCTAGAATTGTATTAACCGGAAACTTGATACATGTGTGAATAGATAGACAAAACACAGTGTCTCTAGTAAGCCTCTACTATACTAGCTCGTTAATCAAAGATGGTTAAGTTTCCTAACCATAGACATGTGTTGTCATTTGATGAATGGGATCACATCATTAGGAGAATGATGTGATGTAGGAGAATGATGTGATGGACAAGACCCATCCGTTAGCTTAGTATAATGATCGTTAAGTTTTATTGCTATTGTTTTCTTCATGACTTATACATATTCCTTTGACTATGAGATTATGCAACTCCCAGATACCGGAGGAATGCCTTTTGTGCTATCAAACTTCACAATGTAACTGGGTGATTATAAAGATGCTCTACAGGTATCTCCGAAGGTGTTTGTTGGGTTGGTATAGATCGAGATTAAGATTTGTCACTCCGAGTATCGGAGAGGTATCTCTTGGCCCTCTTGGTAATGCACATCATAATAAGCCTTGAAAGCAATGTGACTAATGAGTTAGTTGCGCGATGATGCATTACAGAATGAGTAAAGTGACTTGTCGGTAACGAGATTGAACTAGGTATGAAAATACCGACGGTCGATTCTCGGGCAAGTAACATACCGATGACAAAGGGAATAACGTATGTTGTCATAACGATTCGACCGATAAAGATCTTTGTAGAATATGTGGGAACCAATATGAGCATCCAGGTTTCGGTTATTGACCGGAGAGGTGTCTCAGTCATGTCTACATAGTTCTCGAACCCGTACGGTCCGCACGCTTAACGTTCGATGACGATTTGTATTATATGAGTTATGTGATTTGGTGACCGAATGTTGTTCGGAGTCCCGGATGAGATCACGGACATGACGAGGAGTCTCAAAATGGTTGGGAGGTAAAGATTGATATATTGGATGATAGTATTCGGACACCAAAAGTGTTCCGGAATGTATCGGGTACATATCGGAGTACCGGGGGGGTTACCGGAACCCCCCCCCCCCCCCAGGGGTAGATATGGGCCATATGGGCCTTAGGAGGAAGCACACCAGCCCACATAGGGGTGGCACCCCCCCCCCAGGAAGGAGGCCGAATTGGATTAGGAGGAGGGGGCGGCGCCCCCTGATAAGCCACAAGTATAGGGGATCGCAACAGTTTTCGAGGGTAGAGTATTCAACCCAAATTTATAGATTCGACACAAGGGGAGCCAAAGAATATTTGAAGGTATTAGTAGTTGAGTTGTCAATTCAACCACACCTAGAGATTAATTATCTGCAACAAAGTGATCAGTAGCAAAGTAGTTTGATAGTTTTGATAGTAGTAACAGCAGCAATGGTAACAGTAACAGTGATAGCAGTAATTTTGTAGCAAGTGTAACAGCTATGATAACAGTAGTAACTTAGCAAAAACAATATAAGATAAATTCGTAGGCATTGGATCGGTGACTTGTTGGATGATATTCATCATGTGACAGTTATAACCTAGGGCGATACGGCACTAGCTCCAGTTAATCGATATAATGTAGGCATGTATTCCGTAGATAGTCATACGTGCTTTATTCAAAAGAACT
Organism: Triticum aestivum; assembly: GCF_018294505.1. Taxonomy (NCBI): domain Eukaryota; kingdom Viridiplantae; phylum Streptophyta; class Magnoliopsida; order Poales; family Poaceae; genus Triticum; species Triticum aestivum. Next base: position 90,975,070 of record NC_057808.1, read on the forward strand.
CATGACATCTTTTGTCCTACCCTCCCGTGGCAGCGGGATCCATATTGGAAACTAAGGGATATTAAGGCCTCCTTTTAATAGAGAACCGGAACAAAGCATTAACACATAGTGAATACATGAACTCGTGAAACTACGGTAATCACCGGAAGAATTCCCGGTTATTGTCACTCCGGGGTTACCGGATCATAACACGTAGTAGGTGACTATAACTTGCAATGTCGGATCTAACACATGGATATAATGATGAATTCATAAACGATTCAGATCTAAGTTCATGGCACCCGGCCCAAAGTGACAAGCATTAAGCATAGCAGAGTCATAGCAACATCAATCTAAGAACATAGTGGATACTAGGGATCAAGCCCTAACAAAACTAACTCGATTACATGATGAATCTCATCCAACTCCTCACCGACCAGCGAGCCTACGAAGGAATTACTCACTCCTGGTGGGGAGCATCATGGAATTGGCGATAGAGATGGGTTGGTGATGACGAAGAACGAAGATCCCCCTCTCCGGAGCCCCAAACGGACTCTAGATATGCCCTCCCGAGGAAGAACATGGCTTGGTGGCGGCTCCGTCTCGTGGAACGCAATAATTCTTTGTCCTTGATTTTGTCCTGGAATAATGTGATTTTATAGTATTAGGGGGGTCGTCTGCGGGGCCACCAGGTGGGTACAACCCACCTGGGCGCGCCAGGAGAGGGGGGCACGCCCTGGTTGGTTGTGCCCACCCAGGTGCCCCTCTCCGGCAAGTCTTGGCTCCAGAAATTCTTATTATTGATATAAAAAATCCTCGCAAAGTTTCGCTTCATTCCGAGAACTTTTATTTCTGCACAAAAACAACACCATGGTAGTTCTGCTGAAAATGGCGTCAGTCCAGGGTTAGTTTCATTCAAATCACGCAAATTAGAGTCCAAAACAAGAGGAAAAGCGTGAGAAAAAGTAGATACGTTGGAGATGTATCATCTCCCTCTTTCCTCCCCCCCCCCCCCCCCGTTCCCTTCCCCCCCTTCTGGTAAAAGGAAAGGGGGGAGGCCGAATTGGACTAGGAGCCCAAGTAGGATTCCTCCTACTTGGGCGTGCCTAGGGCTGCCTCTCTCCCCCTCCCTCCTTTATATACGTGGGGAGGGGGTGCCTAGAACACACATAAAACATTGTTAGCCGTGTGCGGCGCCCCCCTCCACAGTTTACGCCTCCGGTCATATTCACGTAGTGCTTAGGCGAAGCCCTGCGCGGATCTCTTCACCATCACCATCACCACGCCTTCGTGCTGACGGAACTCTCCCTCGACACTTTGCTGGATCAAGAGTTCTAGGGACGTCATCGAGTTGAACGTGTGCAGAACTCGGAGGTGTCGTACGTTCGGTGCTTGATCGGTCGGAACGAGAAGAAGTTCGACTACATCAACCGCGTTAACAAAAGCTTCCACTTTCGGTCTACGAGGGTACGTGGACACACTCTCCCCCTCTTGTTGCTATGCATCTCCTAGATAGATCTTGCGTGAGCATAGGAATTGTAAGTGCATCTAGTGCCACCCCTAGTTGGTTTTGGAGTATTGACGACAAACTTGGTTGAGGGACTAATGTGTTTGTGAGAATTGCAGGATAACACAGGTAGTAGTCCCCCATTGATTCGGTTTACCTACCGGAGATGACCCCTAAAAATGTGTGAAGACATTGAAGACAATGGTGGTATGTGAAGATATTCACAACGAAGATTATGACTTGAGAAGACATTCACGTGAAGACTATGGAGTGCGAAGACATAGTTGTTTCGTAGTTTCCTTTTCTTCTTTGTTGAGTCATAGGAACCACCGTACTGTTAAGTGGGGTCCAAGTGAACAAAGTCAGAGTGACTAATGTGATGCTCAACCAAATCCTATGTCTTCGAGCGAAGACCATGAGAGCAAATCTTATCCAGAGCTGGATGAGACAGCTTTACTTGTAGCCCAAGTCAAGCTGTCACGTGTGTTTGAAATCTGACCGTTAGACACGTGTCAGTTCCTTAGTGACTGATACGTCCATTTTGCATCATGCTTTTATATCGATATTTATTGCATTATGGGCTGTTATTACACATTTTGTCACAATACTTATGTCTATTCTCTCTTATTTTATAAGGTTTACATGAAGAGGGGGAATGCCGGCAGCTGGAATTTTGGGCTGGAAAAGGAGCAAATATTAGAGACCTTTTCTGCACAGCTTCAACAGTCCTGAAACTTCACGGAAGCAGTTTTTGGAATTAATAAAAAATACTGAGCGAAGAAAGTACCAGAGGGGGCCACCCACCATCCACGAGGGTGGGGGCGCGCCCTGCCCCCCTGGGCGCGCCCCCTGCCTCGTGGGCCCCATGGCAGGCCTCCGATGCCCATCTTCTGCTATATGAAGTCTTTTACCCTGGAAAAAATCATAAGCAAGCTTTCGGGAAGAAACACCGCCGCCACGAGGCGGAACCTTGGCGGAACCAATCTAGGGCTCTGCCAGAGCTGTTCTGCCGGGGAAACATCCCTCCGGGAGGGGGGAATCATCACCATCGATCCTCTCAATGGGAGGGGGTCAATCTCCATCAACATCTTCACCAGCACCATCTCATCTCAAACCCTAGTTCATCTCTTGTATCCAATCTTTGTTCCAAAACCTCAGATTGGTACCTGTGGTTTGCTAGTAGTGTTGATTACTCCTTGTAGTTGATGCTAGTTGGTTTATTTGGTGGAAGATCATATGTTCATATCCTTTATGCATATTAATACCCCTATGATTATGAACATGAATATGATTTGTGAGTAGTTACGTTTGTTCCTGAGGGCATGGGAGAAGTCTTGCTATAAGTAGTCATGTGAATTTGGTATTCGTTCGATATTTTGATGAGATGTATGTTGTCTTTCCTCTAGTGGTGTTATGTGAACGTCGACTACATGACACTTCACCATTGTTTGGGCCTAGAGGAAGGCATTGGGAAGTAATAAGTAGATGATGGGTTGCTAGAGTGACAGAAGCTTAAACCCTAGTTTATGCGTTGCTTCGTAAGGGGCTGATTTGGATCCATATGTTTCATGCTATGGTTAGGTTTACCTTAATACTTCTTTTGTAGTTGCGGATGCTTGCAATAGGGGTTAATCATAAGTGGGATGCTTGTCCAAGGAAGGGCAGCACCCAAGCACCGGTCCACCCACATACCAAATTATCAAAGTAACGAACGCGAATCATATGAGCGTGATGAAAACTAGCTTGACGATAATTCCCATGTGTCCTCGGGAGCGTTTTCCTTCATATAAGAGTTTGTCCAGGCTTTTCCTTTGCAACAAAAAGGATTGGGCCACCTTGCTACACCTTATTTACCTTTGTTACTTGTTACCCGTTACGAATTACCTTATCACAAAACTATCTGTTACCGATAATTTCAGTGCTTGCAGAGAATATCTTACTGAAACCCGCTTGTCATTTCCTTCTGCTCCTCGTTGGGTTCGACACTCTTACTTATCAAAAGGACTACGATAGATCCCCTATACTTGTGGGTCATCAAGACTCTTTTCTGGCGCCGTTGCCGGGGAGTGAAGCGCCTTTGGTAGGTGGAATTTGGTAAGGAAAGATTTATATAGTGTGCTAAAATTTACTGTCACTTGTTACTATGGAAAGTAATCCTCTGAGGGGCTTGTTCGGGGCATCTTCGCCCCGACCAGTAGATCAAAGAGTTGCTCCTCAACCTACTGAACCTACTGAAAATGTTTACTTTGAAATTCCTTCGGGTATGATAGAGAAACTGCTAGCTAATCCTTTTACAGGAGATGGAACATTGCATCCCGATTTACACCTAATCTACGTGGATGAAGTTTGTGGATTATTTAAGCTTGCAGGTATGGCCGAGGATGTTATCAAGAAGAAGGTCTTCCCTTTATCTTTTAAGGGAAAGGCATTGACATGGTTTAGACTATGTGATGATATGGGATCATGGAACTACAACCGATTGAAATTGGAATTTCATCAGAAGTTTTATCCTATGCATCTTGTTCATCATGATCGTAATTATATATATAATTTTTGGCCTCGCGAAGGAGAAAGCATCGCTCAAACTTGGGGGAGGCTTAAGTCAATGTTATATTCATGCCCCAATCATGAGCTCTCAAGAGAAATTATTATTCAAAAAATTTATGCTCAGCTTTCTCTCAATAATCGCTCCATGCTCGATACTTCTTGTACTGGTTCTTTTATGATGAAGACTATTGAATTCAAATGGGATTTATTGGAAAGAATTAAATGCAACTCTGAAGATTGGGACCTCAACGAAGGTAGGAGTCAGGTATAACACCTAAGTTTGATTGTGTTAAATCTTTTATGGATACCGATGTTTTCCGTGAATTTAGCACTGAATATGAACTTGACTCTAAGATAGTAGCTTCTTTCTATGAATCATTTCCTACTCATGTTGATCTCCCTAAGGAGAAGTGGTTTAAATATAATCCTCCCATTGAAGTAAAAGTAGTTGCACCTATTAAAGTTGAAGAAAAGACTATCACTTATAATGATCCTATTGTTCCTACTGCTTATATTGAGAAACCACCTTTCCCTGTTAGAATAAAGGATCATGCTAAAGCTTCAACTGTGGTCAACAAAAGTAATATTAGGACACCCAAACCCCCTGAGAAAATTATAGTTGAACCTAGTATTGCTATGGTTAAAGATCTCTTGGCTGATAATATTGATGGGCACGTTATTTACTTCTGTGATGAAGCTTCTAGAATTGCTAGACCCGACACTAAAAATAAACATAGACCTGTTGTAGGCATGCCTGTTATTTCTGTTAAAATAGGAGATCATTGTTATCATGGCTTGTGTGACATGGGGGCTAGTGCAATACCTCATTCCTTATACAAAGAAATTATGCATGATATTGCACCTGCTGAAATAGAAGAAATTGATGTTACAATTAAGCTTGCCAATAGAGATACTATTTCACCAGTTGGGATAGTTAGAGATGTTGAAGTCTTGTGTGGGAAAGTTAAATATCCTGCTGATTTTCTTGTTCTTGGTGCCCCACAAGATAACTTTTGTCCCATTATATTTGGTAGACCCTTCTTGAATACTGTTAATGCTAGGATAGACTGCGAAAAGGATGTTGTTACTATTGGTTTGGGTGATATGTCTCATGAGTTTAATTTTGCTAAATTTCGTAGACAACCCGGTGATGAGGAATTGCCTAGTAAAGATGAAATTATTGGTCTTGCTTCTATTGCCGTGCCTCCTAATGATCCTTTAGAACAATATTTGCTAGACCATGAAAATGATATGTTTATGAATGAAAGAAGGGAAATAGAAGAAGTATTCTTTAAACAGGGACCTATTTTGAAACACAATTTGCCTATTGAAATCCTAGGGGATCCTCCTCCACCCAAGGGTGATCCCGTGTTTGAGCTTAAACTATTACCTGATACTCTTAAATATGCATATCTTGTTGAAAAGAAGATATATCATGTTATTATTAGTGCTAACCTTTCAGAGAAGGAAGAAGAGAAATTATTGAAAACTCTGAAGAAGCACCGTGCTGCTATTGGATATACTCTTGATGATCTTAAGGGCATTAGTCCCACTTTATGCCAGAACAAAAAAAATTGGAGAAAGATGCTAAACCAGTTGTTGATCACCAACGACGGTTAAATCCTAAGATGAAAGAAGTGGTAAGAAAAGAAATACTAAAGCTTCTGGAGGCAGGTATAATTTATCCCGTTCCTGATAGTCAGTGGGTAAGTCCTGTCCATTGTGTCCCTAAGAAGGAAGGTATTACTATTGTTCCTAATGATAAAGATGAATTGATCCCACAAAGAATTGTTACAGGTTATAGGATGGTAATTGATTTCCACAAATTAAATAAAGCTACTAAAAAGGATCATTACCCTTTACCTTTTATTGATCAAATGCTAGAAAGATTATCCAAACATACACATTTTTGCTTTCTAGATGGTTATTCCGGTTTCTCTCAAATACCTGTGTCAAAAGAGGATCAAGAAAAGACCACTTTTACTTGCCCTTTCGGTACCTTTGCTTATAAACATATGCCTTTTGGTTTAGGCAATGCACCTGCTACTTTTCAAAGATGCATGATGGCTATATTCTCTGATTTTTGTGAAAAGATTGTTGAGGTTTTCATGGATGATTTCTCCGTATATGGAACTTCTTTTGATGATTGCTTGAGCAACCTTGATCGAGTTTTGTAGAGATGTGAAGAAACTAATCTTGTCTTGAATTGGGAGAAGTGCCACTTTATGGTTAATGAAGGTATTGTCTTGGGGCAAAAAAAATCTGAAAGAGGTATTGAAGTTGATAAAGCCAAAGTTGATGCTACTGAAAAGATGTCGTGTCCCAAGGACATCAAAGGTATAAGAAGTTTCCTTGGTCATGCCGGGTTTTATAGGAGGTTCATTAAGGACTTCTCAAAAATTTCTAGGCCTCTGACTAATCTCTTACAAAAAGATATCCCTTTTGTCTTTGATGATGATTGTGTAGAAGCATTTGAAATACTTAAGAAAGCTTTGATTTCTGCACCTATTGTTCAGCCACTTGATTGGAATTTACCCTTTGAAATTATGTGTGATGCTAGTGATTATGCTGTAGGTGCTGTTCTAGGACAAAGAATTGATAAGATGTTAAATGTTATTCAATATGCTAGTAAAACTCTAGACAGTGCCCAGAGAAATTATGCTACTACTGAAAAAGAATTTTTAGCGGTTGTATTTGCTTGTGATAAGTTCCGACCTTATATTGTTGACTCCAAAGTAACTATTCACACTGAAATGCTGCTATTAAATATCTTATGGAAAAGAAAGATGCTAAACCTAGACTTATTAGATGGGTTCTCCTACTACAAGAATTTGATTTGCATATTATTGATAGAAAGGGAGCTGAGAACCCCATTGCAGACCACTTGTCTAGGTTAGAGAATGTTCTTGATGACCCACTACCCATTGATGATAGCTTCCCTGATGAACAATTAGCTATCATAAATGCTTCTCGTACTGCTCCATGGTATGCTGATTATGCTAATTACATTGTTGCTAAATTTATACCACCTAGTTTCACATACCAGCAAAAGAAAAGGTTTTTCTATGATTTAAGACATTACTTCTGGGATGACCCACATCTTTATAAAGAAGGAGTAGGTGGTGTTATTAGACGTTGTGTACCTGAGCATGAACAGGAACAGATCCTACGCAAGTGCCACTCCGAGGCTTATGGAGGACACCACGCTGGAGATAGAACTGCACATAAGGTATTGCAATCCGGTTTTTATTGGCCTACTCTCTTCAAAGATGTCGGTAAGTTTGTCTTGTCTTGTGATGAATGTCAAAGAATTTGTAATATTAGTAGACGTCAAGAAATGCCTATGAATTATTCACTTGTTATTGAACCATTTGATGTTTGGGGCTTTGATTATATGGGACCGTTTCCTTCCTCTAATGGGTATACACATATTTTAGTTGTTGTTGATTACGTTACTAAGTGGGTAGAAGCTATTCCAACAAGTAGTGCTGATCATAACACCTCTATTAAGATGCTTAAAGAAGTTATTTTTCCGAGGTTTGGAGTCCCTAGATACTTAATGACTGATGGTGGTTCACATTTTATTCATGGTGCCTTTCGTAAAATGCTTGCTAAGTATGATGTTAACCATAGAATTGCATCTCCATACCACCCACAGTCTAGTGGTCAAGTAGAACTTAGTAATAGAGAGCTCAAATTAATTTTGCAAAAGACTGTTAATAGGTCTAGAAAGAATTGGTCCAACAAACTTGATGATGCATTATGGGCTTACAGAACTGCATATAAAAATCCTATGGGTATGTCTTCGTATAAAATGGTTTATGGAAAAGCTGTCACTTACCTCTCGAACTAGAACATAAGGCATATTGGGCCATTAAAGAGCTCAACTATGATTTTGAACTTGCCGGTCAGAAGAGGCTATTTCACATTAGCTCACTTGATGAATGGAGAACTCAAGCCTATGAGAATGCCAAACTATTTAAAGAAAAGGTTAAAAGATGGCATGACAAAAGGATACAAAAGCATGAGTTTAATGTAGGTGATTATGTGTTGCTATTCAACTCTCGTTTAAGACTTTTTGCAGGAAAGCTCCTCTATAAATGGGAAGTTCCTTATGTTATCGAGGAGGTCTATCGTTCCGGTGCCATAAAAATTAACAACTTCGAAGGCACAAATCCGAAGGTGGTAAACGGTCAAAGAATCGAACATTATATCTCAGGTAATCCCATAAATGTTGAAACTAATGTTATTGAAACCGTAACCCCGGAGGAATACATAAGGGACACTTTCCAGAACGTTTCAGACTCCGAAAAGGAATAGGTATGTGGTACGGTAAGTAAACCGACTCCAAAACATTTCTAATAGCAATTTTTCTCCGTTTTGGAATATTTAAGAAAATAGGAAAATAAGATGCAGTCCAGGAAGGACACGAGGCGTCCACGAGGGTGGAGGGCGCGCCCTACCCCCTGGGCACGCCCCCTGCCTCGTGGGCACCTTGTGTGCTCTCGGGACTCCGTTTTCTTGCACGATACTTCTTTTGGTCGGTAAAAATTCATTATTTAATCTCCCAAAGGTTTTGACCCTCGTATCACGCAAATATCCTCTGTTTTTGTTTTGAGCTGTTTTCTGCCAGAGTTGTCAAGGCCAGGCATCATGTCGTCCCCCTCCTCCAACAATGAGGGCAACGATGCTTGGCTAATGAAGATAGAGTTGAAGAGAGAAGAACCCGGGGTGATCAACAAGGATGATGGAATCAAGAGGGCCATGGAGGATCAAGCTCCGGCAGCAGAAGAAGAAGACATCCTTCAACCGCACCACAATCTTCTTACCCCAACTGAGATTGAAGCTTTCAAGATGATTGAGTTAGCTCGTATACAAAACAAGTATCTCACATGTGAAAATATTTTGTTGAAGGAGCATATCACCGCACTCAAGGGCATTATCCGCAAATTGGAGGATCTCCTACGCTCGATGTGCGACTATCCATCATCACCACCATCTTCTTCACCACCAAAGGGGAACTAATCACATGGGTATGGGCACTCCCCTTGGCAACTGCCAAGCTTGGGGGAGGTGCCCCGGTATAGTATCACCATCACACTGCTATCTTTACCGTTTCACTTAGTTCGATCCTTTTGGTAATATCTTTATCTAGTAGAATAAAGTTTTAGTATGATCTAGTTTTGAGTTTTGCTTTATGATCCCTCTATGTAATCGAGTCCGTGAGCTATATATAATAAAGATTAGTGTTGAGTCAAGGGCTTGATTATCCTGCTATGATCTTGAGGGAATTAAAGAAAAAGAAAGAATAAAAAGAAATAAAGAGATCATATTGATCTTATGGAGAGTAATGACTTCACATATAAAGAGTATGATGAATAAAAGTTATTGAGAGTTGACAAACATAGTTTTGGTCATCATTGCAATTAATAGGAAGTAATAAAGAAAGAGAGGTTTTCACATATAAATATACTATCTTGGACATCTTTTATGGTTGTGAGCACTCATTAAAATATGACATGCTAAAGAGTTGATGTTGGACAAGGAAGACAACATAATGGGTTATGTTTTCTTATATCCGAAATAAAGTATATTGTCGTGGATCATCCAACATGTTGAGCTTGTCTTTCTCCCTCATGCTAGCCAAACTCTTTGCACCAAGTAGAGATACTACTTGTGCTTCCAAATATCCTTAAACCCAATTTTGCCATGAGAGTCCACCATATCTACCTATGGATTGAGTAAGATCCTTCAAGTAAGTTGTCATTGTTGCATGCAATAAAAATTTCTCTCTAAATATGTATGATTTATTAATGTGGAGAAAATAAGTTTTAACGATCTTGTGATGTGTAAGAAATAAAATCGACGGACTGCATAATAAAGGTCCATATCACAAGTGGCAACATAAAGTGACGTTCTTTTGCATTAAGATTTTGTGCATCCAACCATAAAAGCACATGACAACCTCTGCTTCCCTCTGCGAAGGGCCTATCTTTTACTTTTGTCTTATACCTTATGCAAGAGTCATGGTGATCTTCACCTCTCCTTTTTATATTTTATCCTTTGGCAAGCACATTGTGTTGGAAAGATCCTGATATATATATATATATATATATATATATATATATATATATATATATATATCCAATTGGATGTAAGTTAGCATGAACTATTATTGTTGACATTACCCTTGAGGTAAAAGGTTGGGAGGCAACACTATAAGCCCCTATCTTTCTTTGTGTCCGATTAAAACTCCATAACCATAAGTATTGCGTGAGTGTTAGCAATTGTGAAAGACTAAATGATAGTTGAGTATGTGGACTTGCTGAAAAGCTCTTATATTGACTCTTTCCGATGTTATGATAAATTTCAATTGCTTCAATGACCAAGATTATAGTTTGTTAGTTTTCAATAAAGTTTCTGATTCATACTTTACATTGTGAATAGATTGTTACTTGAGCATAAGAAATCATATGGCAATATATATATATATATATATATATATATATATATGTTGCTATTATAAGAATGATCATGATGCCCTCATGTCCGTATTTTATTTTATCGACACCTCTATCTCTAAACATGTGGACATATTTATCGTTATCGGCTTCCGCTTGAGGACAAGCGAGGTCTAAGCTTGGGGGAGTTGATACGTCCATTTTGCATCATGCTTTTATATCGATATTTATTGCATTATGGGCTGTTATTACACATTTTGTCACAATACTTATGCCTATTCTCTCTTATTTTATAAGGTTTACATGAAGAGGGGGAATGCCGGCACCTGGAATTCTGGGCTGGAAAAGGAGCAAATATTATAGACCTATTCTGCACAGCTCCAAAAGTCCTGAAACTTCACGGAAGCAGTTTTTGGAATTAATAAAAAATACTGAGCGAAGAAAGTACCAGAGGGGGGCCACCCACCATCCACGAGGATGGGGAGCGCGCCCCTGCCTCGTGAGCCCCCTGGCAGGCCTCCGGTGCTCATCTTCTGCTATATGAAGTCTTTTGCCCTGGAAAAAATCATAAGCAAGCTTTCGGGAAGAAACACCGCTGCAACGAGGCAGAACCTTGGCGGAACCAATCTAGGGCTCTGGCAGAGCTGTTCTGCCAGGGAAACATCCCTCCGGGAGGGGGAAATCATCACCATCGTCATCACCATCGATCCTCTCAATGGGAGGGGGTCAATCTCCATCAACATCTTCACCAGCACCATCTCATCTCAAACCCTAGTTCATATCTTGTATCCAATCTTTGTTCCAAAACCTCATATTGGTACCTGTGGTTTGCTAGTAGTGTTGATTACTCTTTGTAGTTGATGCTCGTTGGTTTATTTGGTGGAAGATCATATGTTCATATCCTTTATGCATATTAATACCCCTATGATTATGAACATGAATATGATTTGTGAGTAGTTACGTTTGTTCCTGAGGACATGGGAGAAGTCTTGCTATAAGTAGTCATGTGAATTTGGTATTCGTTCGATATTTTGATGAGATGTATGTTGTCTTTCCTCTAGTGGTGTTATGTGAATGTCGACTACATGAAACTTCACCATTGTTTGGGCCTAGAGGAAGGCATTGGGAAGTAATAAGTAGATGATGGGTTGCTAGAGTGACAGAAGCTTAAACCCTAGTTTATGCATTGCTTCGTAAGGGGCTGATTTGGATCCATATGTTTCATGCTATGGTTAGGTTTACCTTAATACTTCTTTTGTAGTTGAGAATGCTTGCAATAGGGGTTAATCATAAGTGGGATGCTTTTCCAAGGAAGGGCAGCACCCAAGCACCGGTCCACCCACATACCAAATTATCAAAGTAACGAACGCGAATCATATGAGCGTGATGAAAACTAGCTTGACGATAATTCCCATGTGTCCTCGGGAGCGTTTTCCTTCATATAAGAGTTTGTCCAGGCTTTTCCTTTGCAACAAAAAGGATTGGGCCACCTTGCTACACCTTATTTACCTTTGTTACTTGTTACCCGTTACGAATTACCTTATCACAAAACTATCTGTTACCGATAATTTCAGTGCTATCATACTGAAAGCCGCTTGTCATTTCCTTCTGCTCTTTGTTGGGTTCGACACTCTTACTTATTGAAAGGACTATGATAGATCCCCTATACTTGTGGGTCATCAGTGACCATGGTCATTTCGGACAAATCAGGTCGGGTTGCCTCCTGGCTATAAATAGCCCACCCCCTACATCATAAATTGGTGGCTGCTCAGAGTTAGTGCACGGCTTTTGTCGTTTGAGAGCAACCCACCTCCGAAGCATTTGAGAGAGAGATCCTTGCGAGGACAAAGCCGAAAACACCCAGAGCCAAAGAGTGTTAGGCATCACTGAAGTCTTTCTGTCCGCGTGATCTGAAGACTTATTACACTTGAGGACTGTGTATCCTCCAGCCGGTTAGGCGTCGCGTTCTGAGCATCCAAGAGTCATTGTGGATTGCCGGTGAACGAAGTCTATGAAGGTTTGGAAGTCTACCTTGAAGACTTACCAGAGTGATTGGGCGAGGACTAAGTGTCCTTAGCTCAAGGGGGATAAGGTGAAGATGCGGTCTTCTGAGTTGAATCTCAGCCTCCCCAACCAGACGTACAGTTGTCATAGCAACTGGAACTGGTCCAACAAATCCTTGTCCTCTCCAAGCTACTGGTTCTATCTTTTCCCTCTCTTTACTTACAGTTTGTCTTCGTGAAGTCATCGACTGCTTGCTTGATCTGTTTGACTTCACTTTGCGACGACTATTGTTGTTTGGCTTCATACTATCTTCCATCCTGATCTATACTACCTAGCTGCTAATAGTCTTCGTGCTTTCACTTCATTACTCTCTTGACTATGGCTTGTCTAGTGTAGTCTACCTTCCGCTGCATATCAATAGGTTCATTTCTATTGTTTGTCTTCAAAGCCCATGTGTTTTGAAGACTTTCATAAAAATCGCCTATTCACCCCCCCCCTCTAGTCGATAACTAGCACTTTCAATTGGTATCAGAGCAAGGTGCTCCCTTGTTCTGTGTGATTCGGTTTAACCACCTGGAGTTTTAGCTATGTCGACTGCAGGGATAATCAAAGTCTCCACTGCGTGCCCTGTCTTCAATGGCACTGATTACCCCTACTGGAAGAATAAGATGTGCATGCATCTTGAAGCCATTGATGTCAACCTCTGGTATGTCATCAAGATCGGCGTTCCCAAGGCCGGTGAAGGTGTCACCCCTGCTGATGTCAAGAAGTTCATTCAACTGGATTCTACTGCCAAGAACATCATTTGTGGTCATCTGACCAAAGGATAGTATGGCCGTGTGAGTGCTCTGGAAACTTCGAAGCTAGTCTGGGACTGGCTCTCCAAGGTCAACAAAGGCGTATCAACCCAGAGAGACTCAAGGATCAGTGTTCTTCGCAACCTCTTCAATTCCTTCAAGAGAAACGACAATGAGAATGTCCAGCTCACGTTTGATCGCCTCACTTATATCACAAATGAGCTTCATGCACTTGGCGCCACTGAGATCACCAAGCATGAAATCGTCAAGACACTCCTGAGATCACTTGACAGCTCATTTGACACCCTAGCCCTGATGATTCAAGAACGCCCTGACTACAAGACTATCAATCCGTTTGACATACTTGAGAGGCTCAACACACATGAGTTCTAGTTATCTGAGAAAAGAGATATTTATGGTCCCAACTATGGCCGAACTCGCACTTTGAAGGCAAAGGATGTTTGCTCATCTGAAGAAGAATCTGACCACGGTTCTGGGGATCCAGAAGACATTGGAAAGGAGCTTGCTATGCTTGTGAAGAAGTTCCAGAAATTCACCAAGAAGAAAGGCTTCAGAAAGTCTTCAAGATCCATCTCAAGAAATGATGAAGCTTATACTCATGACCACAAGAAGAGAGCATGCCACAAGTGCAAGAAACCTGGTCATTACATCTCTGAGTGTCCACAGTGGGACAATGAGAACAAGAAGAAGAAGAGCAAGGAATATGATTCTGATGACAAGAAGAAGAGGAAATCCTCAAAGTCTTCTTTCAAGTCTTTGTCCAAGTCTTCATCACACAAGAAAAGTTCATCTGGCAAGGCTCGTGCTTTTGTTGGCAAGGAGATGGATTCAGAGGAGGAGTCAGCTTCTGAGGAGACTGAGGTGGAGTCTGAGGAGGAGTCCGACTCTGGCGTTGCAAGTCTGGCTCTAGCCACAGCCTACGTTGCCAAGTCCATTTTCAACACTGAAGACAATGGCTCCGTCACCAACGCTGATGCTAATGACAAGGACGACTCTGCCCCCACCTACTGCTTCATGGAACGTGGTGCCAAGGTAAACTCACGCGATGCTTACTTTCAAACATCAAGTGAAGATGACTCTGATTGTGAATCCAAACCTAGCTACAAAACACTTGCTAAAATTGCAACTGAACAACAGGAAAAAAAATGGAACATATTCAAAAACTGTTAGACAAAAGCGATGACCTGTTGGACGCGGAAATGACCCGATCTCAGTCCTTAATTGAAGAAATCAAAAATCTTCATGTTAAATACGAGGAACTTGAAAGTCATCATGAAACGCTCTCAACAACTCATGAAAAGCTTTCCTACGATTATCTTCAAAGGAAGCAAGAACTTGAGAAATTGAGAGCTGCTCATGAAGATCTTCAAAAAGAGAACGAGTCACTTCACGCTCAACAGATCAGTCCCGCTCAGGAAGGATTTGAACCACCATGTCTAAAATGCCTTGAGCATGATAACGCTACTTCTGTTGCTGAATGTTCCACTACTGCTACTGTTGCAATATCTTCAACTACTGATGTGGTAACTAACCCCTCTACTGAGGATGCCACTACTATTGCTGATGAAAATGCCAGGCTGAAGACATTGCTTGAGACAGTAATGTACAAAAGTCTCAAAGGGCATCAGACACTATGTGATGGCCTCAAAAAGCAGATTTTGAACCGAAACCCTAGGAAAGAGGGTGTTGGGTTCGAGAGGAAAATGAATGTTGATGGTTCTTACTGGAAGCCTGAGCAGTACCCCAAAACCACATGGGTTGCTGCAAAGGGACCTTCAGTGGATCCATCCACCTTATCTGGCTTCACTAGTGCTAACCCGATTATCATTGATGAATCCTTTGATGCAAACTATAAACTGTTTAAGAATCAGAATGGTGAAGTGTTTGCCAGGTATATTGGTACTAACTGTAGGAATGGGCCACCTATGAAGAAGATCTGGGTACCCAAAAGTTGTCTTGAGAATCTTCCTGTGAATGTCATCATGACACCACCTGGGAAGAAGACAAACCCCGGACTAAAGGCTTCATATGGTCCAAAGGCTTCATACAGACAGAGGACTCAACAGAGTCACCCTAACACCAATATTTTGCAGGGAAATCATACTCAGACCTATGAATATGAGTGTGTTTCCTCAAACCGCTATGTTCATAAAACTAAGAACTTTTCTGCTTATTCATATGAGTATTATTCACCTCCTGCAAGGCTATTTGCTAGGGCTCCAAATCCGAAGTTCTCAGATGCTGCACTTAGACTCATTGCTTCAAAGCCACCCCTTAAAAATTGGGTGGTTAAGAAAACTTAACTCTCTTTTGCAGGGAAAGGTCTCCAGCCGGAAATCAAAGGCGTCTGATGCTTATGCTGGGGACCTAAAACACCTTGTGGGGCGCAAGATAAAATGCCCAAACGGTCTTACTATGTATTTTGTTCCTGAATCGCTTGCCAATCATCCTATCAGCCCTAACCTGGATCTGAGCTTTGATAATCCACTTGTTCGTCAAATGTTTATGCTTCACAATACCCTTGGTGAATCCTATCCCCCTAACTGTACTGTAGGGTATGACACCACATGCTTCAGAATGGATTACGGACAGTGGATGCACTAATCACATGACTGGTGATCGAAGTCTTCTCATGGACTTAACCTTACGTCCATCTGACAAGAGTCACATCACATTTGCTAACACTGGTAAAAGCAAGGTATTCGGTCTAGGTAGAGTTGCAATCTCAAAGGATCAACACATGGATAAAGTGATGCTTGTTGAATCCCTTGGTTTCAACTTAATGCCTGTTATGCTTTGTGATTTGAACTTGATTGTGATATTTGGAAAATATCATTGCCTTGTTCTAATGGAATCTGGCAAGTCTCTAGTCTTTGAAGGATATCGGAAAGATGATCTGTATATGGTAGATTTCTCAGCAGGACCACAGTTGGCCGTATGTCTTCTAGCAAAAGCTTCAGAGTGCTGGCTCTGGCATCGGAGGCTAGGGCATGCTGGCATGAGGAACTTGTACACTCTCGTGAAGAAGAAACATGTCGTTGGCATCGAGGGCATCAAGTTCAAGAAAGATCATCTGTGTGGTGCCTGCGAAGCTGGAAAGATGACAAGGGCCAAGCATCCCTCGAAGACAATCATGACGACATCTCAACCCTTCGAGTTGCTTCACATGGACTTATTTGGTCCTACTCACTACTCTAATCTTACTACCACTGCTTGCCTCTATGGCTTCGTCATTGTTGATGATTATTCAAGATATACATGGGTGCATATAATCCTCTACAAGAATGAAGTGCAGGATGTCTTCAGACGTTTCGCCAATCGTGCGATGACGAACTATGTCATCAAGATCAAGCACATCAGAAGTGACAACGGCACAGAGTTCAAGAACACCAGCCTCGACCTTTACCTTGATACATTAGGCATCACTCATGAGTTCTCTGCTCCATACGCACCTCAGCAGAATGGCATCATGGAGCGCAAGAACAGAACACTCATTGAGATGGCTCGAACGATGCTTGATGAGTACAAGACTCCAAGGAAGTTCTGGCCTGAAGCTATTGATACGGCATGCCACGTCATCAACCGTGTTTATCTTCACAAGCTTCTGACGAAGACATCCTATGAGCTCCTAACTGGTAAGAAGCCAAACGTAAGCTACTTTAGAGTATTTGGTGCTAGGTGTTGGATCAAGGATCCACATCACACTTCAAAATTTGCACCGAAAGCACATGAAGGTTTTATGCTTGGTTACGGAAAGGATTCGCACTCCTACAGAGTCTTCAACCTCTTTCACTATAAAGTGGTTGAAACTATGGATGTGCGGTTCGATGAGACTAACGGCTCGCAAAGAGAGCGTCTGCCAATGTGCTAGATGAAGTCCCACCTAGTGAATCCATCAAGCTCATGGGAACTGGAGAAATCATACCTTCAGTGGCACAGGCTGAAGAGGAACTTATCATTTCTGCGCCTAATCAACCCGAAGACACTGCTCAGCCTGAAGCCAATGCTCAAAATGAAGACAATGATCAGCAAGAGCAAAATCTTCGTCCAGTTCATCCCCGTGTTGCAAATGAAGTACAGATTGAGAAGATAATTGATAGCATCAATGCACCTGGTCCACTCACTCGTTCAAGAGCAACACAGCTAGCAAATTTCTGTGGGCACTTTGCATTTGTCTCAATATCTGAACCCAAGAAAGTTGTTGAAGCCTTCATGGAACCTGAATGGATTCAAGCTATGCAAGAAGAGCTTAAACAGTTCAAGCTGAACAATGTGTGGGAATTAGTCAAGCGTCCTGATCCTCGCAAGCACAACATCATAGGCACCAAATGGATCTATCGCAACAAACAAGATGAGCATGGTCAAGTTGTCAGAAACAAGGCTCGTCTTGTTGCTCAAGGATACACTCAAGTTGAAGGGATTGACTTCGATGAAACATTTGCTCCTGTGGCTGGGCTTGAAGCCATTCGCATACTGCTAGCCTATGCAAACCATCACAACATTCTTCTGTATCAAATGGATGTGAAGAGTGCCTTCCTCAATGGCAAGATTGAAGAAGAAGTGTATGTTGCACAACCACCTGGTTTTGAAGATCCAAAACATCCTGATATGGTATACAAGCTCAACAAGGCACTGTATGGCCTCAAACAAGCCCCTCGTGCTTGGTATGACACACTCAAAGACATTCTGTAGAGCAAAGGCTTCAAACCTGGTTCTCTAGATCCTACACTCTTCACGAAGACATATGATGGAGAACTGTTTGTGTGCCAAATCTATGTGGATGACATTATCTTCGGCTGCACCGACAAGAGATACAGTGATGAGTTTGGGCACATGATGCAAGAGCAATATCAGATGTCCATGATGGGTGAGCTGAAGTTCTTCCTTGGTCTTCAAGTTCGTCAACAGAGCAATGGCATCTTCATATCTCAAGAGAAATACCTCAAAGATTGCCTGAAGAAGTTTGGAATGCAAGATCGCAAAGGATACATGACACCAATGCCAACCAAAAGTCATTTGAGTCCCGACGCCAAAGGTAAAGAGTTCGATCAAAAGGTATACCGCTCCATGATTGGTTCTTTACTATACTTATGTGCATCTAGGCCAGATATAATGCTCAGTGTTTGCATGTGTGCCCGATTCCAAGCGACACCAAAGGAATCGCATCACTTAGCTGTGAAGAGAATTCTTCGATATTTGGCTTACGCCCCAACGCTAGGGTTATGGTATCCAAAGGGCTCAGAGTTTGATCTAGTTGGATTCTTAGATGCTGATTATGCTGGTGACAAGGTTGATCACCAGTCCACATCAGGCACATGTCACTTTCTGGGACGATCACTTGTCTGTTGGTCTTCAAAGAAGCATAACTGTGTATCTCTCTCCACTGCTGAATCTGAATACATTGCTGCTGGATCTTGCTGCGCTCAGCTTCTGTGGATGAAGGAAACTCTCAAGGACTGTGGTATCCACCTGAAGCATGTGCCACTCTACTGCGATAATGAGAGCGCCATCAAGATTGCCAACAACCCAGTTCAGCACTCGAAGACAAAGCACATTGAAATTCGTCATCACTTTCTCAGAGATCACGTCATGAAGGAAGATATTGATATCATTCACGTCAACACTGAAGAGCAATTGGCAGATATCTTCACAAAGCCCTTGGATGAGAAAAGGTTTTGCAAGTTGCGGTGTGAGCTAAATATCTTAGAATCCTCAAATGTCCTGTGATTGGACACACATCCTAACATTTATGCATGTTGATGACTTAGATGTGCAACACACGAAGTAACGTATATCTTCAATCAATGAAGACATACACTCTAAGTGTGAATACATTAATGCGGAATTTGACTTTGGAGCGCCACGATAATTGTGCGCCATGTCTGGGTCTAATACTTCCTATACGGTGGGTAACGCCACCACCAAACCTTTGTTTGAAGTATTTCTTTTGGCGTCTCATTTGCAAAGTCTTCGCATTTGATTTGTCAGTTCCTTAGTGACCCAGGGTCATTTCGGATAAATCAGGTCGGGTTGCCTCCTGGCTATAAATAGCCCACCCCCTACACCATAAATTGGTGGCTGCTCAGAGTTAGTGCACGGCTTTTGTCGTCTGAGAGCAACCCACCTCCGAAGCATTTGAGAGAGAGATCCTTGCGAGGACAAAGCCCAAAACACCCAGAGCCAAAGAGTGTTAGGCATCACTGAAGTCTTTCTGTCCGCGTGATCTGAAGACTTATTACACTTGAGGACTGTGTATCCTCCAGCCGGTTAGGCGTCGCGTTCTGAGCATCCAAGAGTCATTGTGGATTGCCGGTGAACGAAGTCTGTGAAGGTTTGGAAGTATACCATGAAGACTTAACAGAGTGATTGGGCGAGGACTAAGTGTCCTTAGCTCAAGGGGGATAAGGTGAAGATGCGGTCTTCTGAGTTGAATCTCAGCCTCCCCAACCAGACGTACAGTTGTCACAGCAACTGGAACTGGTCCAACAAATCCTTGTCCTCTCCAAGCTACTGGTTCTATCTTTTCCCTCTCTTTACTTACAGTTTGTCTTTGTGAAGTCATCGCCTGCTTGCTTGATCTGTTTGACTTCACTGTGTGACGACTATTGTTGTTTGGCTTCATACTATCTTCCATCCTGACCTATACTACCTAGCTGCTAATAGTCTTCGTGCTTTCACTTCATTACTCTCTTGACTATGGCTTGTCTAGTGTAGTCTACCTTCCGCTGCATATCAATAGGTTCATTTCTATCGTTTGTCTTCAAAGCCCCCGTGTTTTGAAGACTTTCATAACAATCGCCTATTCGCCCCCCC
The DNA here is from genome assembly GCF_018294505.1 of Triticum aestivum. Classification (NCBI taxonomy): domain Eukaryota; kingdom Viridiplantae; phylum Streptophyta; class Magnoliopsida; order Poales; family Poaceae; genus Triticum; species Triticum aestivum. The sequence goes on from NC_057808.1 coordinate 90,995,199, forward strand.
CCCTCTGGTCGATAACTAGCACTTTCAGGATTTTTTTTGAAATTGGATGCTACGTTTCCCAATAGAAAGTTGGTGTTGACGGTAGCAAGATTGTTTATGTAGATCGCCATCACGATCCTTGCCCCGGCGGCACTCCGGTGCCACCGGGAGAGAGGGGGAGAGAGCCCCCCTCCTTCTTCTTCTTCCTTGACCTCCCCCCTAGATGGGAGGAGGGTTTCCCCTCTGGTCCATGGCCTCCATGGCGGCGGAGGGGCGGGAGCACCTTCGAGATTGGATCTCTCTCTCTCTCTCTCTCTCTCTCTCTCTCTCTCTCTCTCTCTCTCTCTCTCTCTCTCTCTCTCTCTCTCTCTCTCTTAGTTATCTTCTGTTTCGTGTTCCTATTTTCTGGCCGAAACCCGCTTCTTAAATATCCGGAGATCCGTAACTCCGGTTGCGCTGAGATTTTAACATGATTTTTTTCCGGATATAAGCTTACTTGCACCCGAAGTTAAGCCCCAACCGACTCACGTGGTGAGCATAACCCACCATCGCGCGCCTGGGGCCTGGGCCGCACCCTGGTGTCTTGTGGGGGTTGTGGGCATCCTTTTGTGGTTATTTCACCTCCCAAAAATCACATACATTCCAAAATAATTCTCCGTAAATTTTTATTGCATTTGGACTTCGTTTTATATGGATATTCCGTGAAACAAAAAACATGCAACAAACAGGAACTGGCACTGGGCACTGGATCAATATGTTTGTCCAATAAATCATATAAAATGTTGCCAAAAATATGTGAAAGTTGTATAATATTGGCAAGAAACAATCAAAAATTATAGATATGACGGAGACATATCAGCATCCCCAAGCTTAATTCCTGCTCGTCCTCGAGTAGGTAAATGATAAAAAAGATAATTTTTGATGTGTAATGCTACCTAGCATAATCTTGATCATATATCTAATCATGGCATGAATATTAAGACATGAGTGATTCAAAGCAATAGTCTATAATTTGACATAAAGACATTAATACTCAGGCATCCCAACAAACAATCATGTCTTTCAAAATATCAATGCTAAAGAACGTTATCCCTACAAAATCATATAATCTTGTCATGCTCCATCTTCTTAACACAAAGTATTTATCCTGTACTACCCCAGTGTCAGCCAAGCAATTGGTTCATACTTTTTAACGCGCTTTAACTTTTTCAACCCCCACGCAATACATGAGCACAAGCCATGGATATAGCACTATAGGTGGAATAGAATACGGTGGTTGAGATTAATTTGGAGAAGACAAAAAAGAAGATAGTCTCGCATCGACGCGGCAAATCAACGGGCTATAGAGATGCCCGTCAATTGATATCAATGCGAGGAGTAGGGATTTCCATGCAACGGATGCACCAAGAGCTACAAGTGTATGAAAACTCAACATGAAAACTAAGTGGGTGTGCATCCAACTCTATAATGAAAAAATCCCACTAGGATATGAAAGTGACAACATAGGAGACTCTCTATATGAAAAAATGGTGCTACTCTGAAGCACAAGTGTGGTATTTGCATGCCCCTTCTCTCTTTTTCTCTCATTTATTTCTTTTTCTTGGGCTCTTTTTGGCCTCACTTTTTTCTTTTTTTTCTTTTTGTCTGGAGTCTCATCCCGACTTGTGGGGGAATCATAGTCTCCATTATCCTTTCCTCACTGGGACATGCTCTAATAATCAATAATGATGATCATCACACTTCTATTTACTTACAACTCAAAAAATACAACTCGGTACCTAGAACAAAGTATGACTCTATATGAATGCCTCTGGCAGTGTACCAGGATGCGCAATGATCTAGCGTAGCAAGGATATCAAAAGATGGACAAGCCATGGAAATATCATGCTAGCTTTCTTACGATCAAGCAAAGCAATATGACAATGAATGCTCAAGTCATCAAAACGGAAGTGGTGGAAGTTGCATGGCAATATATCTCGGAATGGCTACGGAAATGCTATAATAGGTAGGTATGGTGGTTGTTTTGAGGAAGATATAATAAGGCTTATGTGTGATAGAGCGTATCATATCACGGGTTTGGATGCACCGACGAAGTTTGCACCATGTCTCGAGGTGAGAAAGGGCAATGCACAGTACCATAGAGGCTAGCAAATTGCGGAAAGGTAAGAGTGCGTATAATTCGTGGACTCACATTAGTCATAAAGAACTCATATACTTATTGCAAAAGTTTATTAGCCCTCGAAGCAAAGTACTACTACACATTCCCCTAGGGGGGGTGGTAGGAGTTAACCATCGCGCGCCCCCGACCTCCACACAAAGGAATACAATCAATAATAAATCATGCTCCAACTTCATAGCATAACGAGAGACTGTACGTGCATGCTTCGGGAATCACAAACCTTAACACCTATATTCTTACTAACCACAACCGTTTACTAGTACCTCCCACATATTATCATCTCTATATCGCAAAACTATTGCAAGGAGTCAAACATATCATATTCAGTGATCCACAAGTTTTATGTAGGATTTTATTACTAACCATGCAAATGACCAATTCCTATGACTTTCTAAATAGATATAAGTGAAGCAAGAGAGTTTAATTCTTTCTACAAAATATCATGATCTTAATAAATATAAGTTAAGCAAATGAGCATTCTACAAATAATGGTTTTCCATGTGAAGAGAAACAGGCAATCCAAACTTCAAATGGTATAAGTGAAGCACATGAAGCATTCTATAAAGCCATACTCAAAAGATATAAGTGAAGTGCAATGAGCATTATATAAATCAACCATGGACTGTCTCATACCAGCATGGTGCAGAAAAGAAAAATAAAAAATAAACACAAAAGACGCTCCAAGATTTACGCATATCACGTGGACGAAACGAAAACCGAAACATACCGATACTTGTTGAGGAAAGATGGGATGCCTTCTGGGGCATCCCCAAGCTTAGATGCTTGAGTCTCCTTGAATATTTACTTGGGGTTCCTGGCATCCCCAAGCTTGAACTCTTGCCTCTCCTCCTTCTCCTCATACCGAGACCTCCTCGATCTTTGAACACTTCATCCACACAAAACTTAACAGAAAGCTCAGTAAGATCCGTTAGTATAATAATGCAAATCACTACTTTAAGTACTGTTGCAAACCCATTCATATTTTGTTTTTGTATTGTATCTATTGTATTATAACTTCTCCATGGCTTATACCACCGATATAATCGATAGTTTCATCAAAAAGAGCAAAACAATGCGTCAAAAACAGAATCTGTCAAAAACAGGACAGTCTGTAGTAATCTGAACATTGACCATACTTCTGTAAATCCAAAAATTCTGGAAAATTAGGACAAAAAATCATATCAGTACTGTGTAAAAATTTCAGAAAGTATTGACGTTCCAGTAAAAATTGAAAATCACGCACTATAGCCAAAGTTTCTGTTTTTGCACCGCACATACCAACAAGCTATCTAATCATCCTAAAGGCAAACCTTGGCACATTATTTTTATAATACAATGGATTTGTACAAGGTAATAATTATTTTTGTTGAAAAGTTTCTGTAATTGAGATTCACAAAGTTTCCATGGGCATGAACAAAGTTCAAGGACGTCCCCCACTTCAACGGTGTTCGTCTTTCTCACTTTCACTTTTCTTTTTGAAAAGTTTTAGGTTCCCCTCTATATTTTTTTGTTTTTAAACTTTATAAAAGCACACAATAGAATAAAATGACTCTCTAAAACTTCCGGGTTGTCTCCCTAGCAGCGCTTTCTTTAAAGTCATTAAGCTAGGCATAAAGTGCTCAAGTAATGGATCCACCCGGATCCCAAGGTATATCAAAGCCAATTTTAATTAACAATGATTTGGAATTTAATAGTGAGCACAAAGAAACATATATCATGCAATGACGAAGTCTAACTCTCTTCCTATGCATTGGCATGTCATAAAAGAACAATTCATGCACATCAAGTAAAGGCCAATACAGAGCATAAGCAGTTTCTTGCAATTTTATCGTGTTGGAAACATAGAGAGGCGGAGATGTAGTTCCTCTCTCATAATAATTGCAAGTAGGAGCAGCAAGCACATGCATATTATATTCATCAAAATCATCATGTGCAACGGTAAAAGGCAACCCATCGACGTAATCCTTAGTAAGTGCAAACTTCTCCGATATAGTGTAGTTGGCAGAATTCAAAAAGATAATAGGACTATCATGTTTGGGTGCTATAGCAACAATTTCATTCTTAACATAAGGAACTATAGCAAGTTCATCTCCACAAGCACAATTCATATTGGCATCTTGGCCACAAGCATATCAAGCATCAATGTCATCAAAAAGGGATATTTCAAATGAATCAATGGGATCATAGCAATTATCATAGCATTCATCCTTCGGTAAGCACAAAGGGAAATTAAGTATTGTATGAGTTGAAGAGCTACTCTCATTAGAAGGTGGGCGTGGGTGATCGATCCGCTCTTCCTCCTTTTGTTCTTCGCTCTCCTCATCATGTTTTTCATCCAATGAGCTCACAGTTTCATCTAATATTTCTTCTTCCATAGTTTCCTGCAAAATATTAGTCTCTTCTTGGACAGTGGAGACTTTCTCAATAAACGTATCAATATCGGCATTGTATTTATAATTTTTATAGCAATATTTAAGTATAGCAAAAAATTTAGGTCTATAAACAGAATCATCATAATCTTCATACTTCTCAAATAGAGATTCAATTTCATAAGCACCCTTAAAAGCAACAAATTCTTCTATTCGTTCCACATCATAGTAATCATATCTACCATTAGCATAAGAAGCCAAGGTTTCATTATCACTAAATTCACATGAAAAGGGAAGGTGTCGAGCCTTCATCCTAGAGCAACAAGTATAATGATATTACGAGCATAAATTCCAAGCATACCATTGCAACATTTCAATTTGATCCCATAAAAGTTTTCCTTTTTGAGTCAAGCGACAATCCCTAAAGTATTCACGTTGATCCAACTTTACTCCCATTATCAAGTTGAAAGGGGTTTTCTCGGGATTATCAAAGTAGAGTTTAATATTTTTCACATAACAAGCATTGAGGGTTTTAGGAGGTTTCCCATCTCCGTGAGTAGCAAGTACAACTTTTTTTGGTATTTCGTGTTCCATATCCATAATTAAAGATAGAGAACAACTTAGAATAGAAAATAAAATCTACTTAGTGATAAAGCAAACAAGCACATATGAGAATATTCACCCCACGCTATTGCTCCCCGGCAACGGTGCCAGAAAAATGTCTTGATAACCCACAAGTATAGGGGATCGTTTGTAGCCTTTTTCTATAAACAAGAGTGTCGAACCCAACGAGGAGCTAAAGGTAGAACAAATATTCCGTCAAGTTCTATCGACCACCGATACAACTCTACGCACACTTAACGTTTGCTTTATCCAGAACAAGAATAAAACTAGAAGTACTTTGCGAGAATAAAACTATGAATAAATTGCAAGACAATAAAAGTAGATAGCTTTTGTCACACTAGAAAGTCATTTGTCCCTAGGTGATCGATAACTAAACCAGTGATTATTGTTGCAATTTTATATGAGGGAGAGGCATGAGCTAACATACTTTCCGTACTTGGATCATATGAACTTATGATTGGAACTCGAGCAAGAATCCGCAACTACCAAAGATCATTAAGGTAAAACCCAACCGTGGCATTAAGTATCAAGTCCTCTTTACTCCCATATGCAACAACCCACTTACTCGGGTCTGTGTATTCTGTCACTCACACCACCCACCATAAGCGAATCATGAACATATTGCAACACCCTACAGCGGGGATCCCTCACGTTTGCACGACACGGAGGGCACCATAGGACAGCACCAAAATAAAACATACAACTCACACCAATCACGATCATCTATCAACCCATAGGACAAAACAGATCTACTCAAACAACATAAGATAGCCATAGATCATTGGGAAATAATATATAGCGTTGAGCACCATGTTTAAGTAGAGATTACAGCGGGTAGAAGAGAGGTTACACCACTGCATAGAGGGGAGAAAGTTGGGGTTGACGGTAGCAAGATTGTTGATGTAGATCGCCATCACGATCCTTGCCCCGGCGGCACTCTGGTGCCACCGGGGGAGAGAGCCCCCCTCCTTCTTCTTCTTCCTTGACCTGCCCCCTAGATGGGAGGAGGGTTTCCCCTCTGGTCCATGGTCTCCATGGCAGCGGAGGGGCGGGAGCACCTTCGAGATTGGATCTCTCTCTCTCTCTCTGTGTGTGTGTGTGTGTGTGTGTGTGTGTGTGTGTGTGTGTGTGTGTGTGTGTGTGTGTGTGTGTGTGTGTGTTATCTTCTGTTTAGTGTTCTTGTTTTCTGGCCGAAACCCGTTTCTTAAATATCCGGAGATCCGTAACTCCGGTTGCCCTGAGATTTTAACACGATTTTTTTGGATATAAGCTTACTTGCACCCGAAGTAGAGCCCCAACCGACTCACGTGGTGAGCATAACCCACCATCGCGCGCCTGGGGCCTGGGCCACTCCCTGGTGTCTTGTGGGGGTTGTGGGCCTCCTTTTGTGTTGATTTCACCTCCCAAAAATCACATATATTCCAAAATAATTCTCCGTAAATTTTTATTGCATTTGGACTTCGTTTTATATGGATATTCTGCGAAACAAAAAACATGCAATAAACAAGAACTGGCGCTGGGCACTAGATCAATATGTTAGTCCAATAAATCATATAAAATGTTGCCAAAAATATGTGAAAGTTGTATAATATTGGCATGAAACAATCAAACTATAGATATGACAGAGACGTATCAGGATCATATTCATCCACTCAAATTATCAGCATCCATCACCGCCACCTACCCCATCTTCGTATCCATATCCATTTATGAACAATTGTTATAGACCGGCCACTAAAATCACTTCCTGATGTTAATTACTTTCCAGTAGTTGATGCTTGGTTAACTATTGGTGAAAGATTTATATTTCCAGATTGTTTTTCAAATCATTCACCAATGATCATTTTCATTATGATGTCTTATGAGTACTCCATTACGTTCTTGAGGACTTGGGAGAATGCCTATTGTTAGCAACCATCTGAAATTGCATAAAGTTTGATGTTTTAATATTATGTTGTGGTGTAATTCTCTATGGTGATGTGTGAATGCCGATTACATATAAATTCACCTTTACGAGCCTATAGGAGATAATTATGTTATGATCTATCTAGGAGGGGAGGTCGGAGTGACAGAATTAACGAACCCCTAGTTTATAAGTTATGGCATAAGGAGTGAATAGGGACCCTAGAATTTAATGCCATGGTTAGATGTTCATCTTAATTATTCTTAGTATTTTTGTGTGCATGTTAAGAGTATAATCATAAATATGTATGAGTCCAGGTAAGGGCAGTACATAAGCTTTCACTCTACAACACATCAATTAACAAAGCAACAAAAACTATTGTATTGGAACTAGGTGAAAACAACTAGATGAAATTCTCACTATCCTTGAGAATGAATTAGTCCATATAAGAAACACAACCAGCTTGTATTTAGCACAATTAAGGATCGAACAACTTTATGCACTCTTTTACTTTTATTATTACTTGAGTTTTGCATTTCTTCATCACACACACAATCAAACAACCTGTAGAGTGATTCCTAGTTCATTTCCACGCGCCAATTCCTTCTGGTCCTCGCTGGGTTGGACACTATGCTTATGGAAAAGACTTTCTATTGATCCCCTACACTTGAGGGTTATTAGGCTTCGACTCTACACATGATGGGCTGCACCTGGCTTTGTCAACCCCCTCACCATCCTCCATAGACACAAACTCCTCAACCCCTGGGTGACCGAGAGGGGACTTTCTAAGTGGACTTGGCTTATCCGCAAGCATCTCTTCCTGGTTACCCACTCGTCGCGCTTGCTAGTGGCACGACCCCTGACAATAGCCCATTTATCATGGTGCTAGTCTGTGAATTCCTGGTAGGCATCTCCCTGTTGGGTGGTAGCCCGAGCGACATACAAGCACTGCCAAGGATTGACGGAACAAGGAAATTGTGGAGCTTAATGTTTTCCTTCTCCAATGCAGCCATGCAGATCTTGTCGAACTCACGCTTAATGAGCTGAAAGGTTAGGAACTTCTTCAGGTTGTTCAGGTAGAGCTCTGCATGCTGGTGGTCGAGCTTCCTGATGAGTTATGCCTTGATCTATGTCGTATCAACATGAGTGGAAGGTTGCATCAACAGCAAATGCAGCAGCACCATGCAACTGGTGATGGGGCTCCTTAGGAGCAGAGCCCAGCTACCACAAAACACACACGTAGAGCTCCAACAATGCGCAGAAAGGTCACAACTAGAAGTACCCTTTAAGCGAGAATCACAACACCTATCTGTGCAATCAAATCAACAAGCAACAAGATTAGCACAATGATTTGCTACGTGGTCTGGTCAGCACAAGGTTGCTCCCTGCTCCAACAACAATAGCTTAAGAAATGTACACCAAAACAATAATTCGAGCAAACCCATACAAGAAATCGCTAATCCGAAGAAAAATCACCTTGCAAACTTGAGCGAAATTCGGGGCGGAATACAACCCCAATTTCCACAAGAAAAATTTTTGGAGGGGAGGGAAGTTGAGCGGATTTGAAGAGACTGACCTGGATTAGAGGGACCACTCACGAGCAGAAATGGAAGGAGTAGACGTGATTTTGCCAAGTGAATTATATTTTTCATTTTGTGGTCGTCGCAATTGGGAAGAAATTCCCCAATCTTATCCCATCGTCACGTCGAACGAGAGTGTCAATGAGGCACGTACGCAATTACAACCTCATCGTGGGTCTTGCTTCCAGACTAATATTTCTCTGATAGGTTTTGCCTACGCGTCACGCTGCAACAGACTTTAGTATAGAGTGGATTGTATTTTTTGCGGGATAATACTTGTATTACTCAAAACTAAGGATTACAATCATGACTGGCAATGCCTAGAAGTTCGTCCGGACCCAACCTAAGCCACACAACAGTTCGGCATTGTGATTGTCCATAGCTTGCTAGGAAATGACTAACATTATTTTTGCTACGCCCCATATGAGTAATACAAAAATTACGCTCGATAAACTATCTTTGATCTCTTTAATTAGAAAAGCATATTTATACCTATTTGTATCTCCACTTTGAATCGTCTTTACCGCTTCCAAACTGTCTGATTGAACATCAACAAGTAGATTACTCCATTGCAGAGCAAGTAGCAAACCCTCCCGAATGCCGAGAATCTCAGTTTCGAGCACGTCATCACAAGCAAAGAGATATCTGCGTGAACTGAAAATGATGTTGCCACTATGGTCTCTAAGAATCATACCTGTTCCCGCCAGACCATTCAGTACTGAGTCGTCCATGTTCAACTTCACCCGCTTGATAGAAAATGGCAGGAGACATCGACTGGCGGGGCGGGTTTGTCATGGACTATCTCGCTCCGGACATACCATATCTGCCAAAGGAGCATCATGAATTGAAGTCGTCTTGGTTCAGTCAAGTCATCAATTGGTTGGACAAACCATTCTTTCCCTGTTGGTAGAATTTTTGTAACATCTGGAAGGTCCCATTCAGAAGTCATTGCTCTGCATAAGCGCTTAGCATTGATGCAGGGGCAGAAAGTGTGGAATGAGTCATCCTCTTTGCAGCAGCAAACCGGATAATTAGCATTTATCTCCAAATTCCTTTTCTATTTGCTTTTCCAAGTAGCAAGGGTATCTGTTGCTAACCTCCAAGCAAAATTAAGAACTTTCAGTGGAGCTGGAGTACAGAGTGGGCTGTCGTGTTGGTTTATGTCATCGGGGTGAGCTGCCTAACTGCCGTTGATCGGGTTTCTCAAAAAAATATTGCTAGTGGTCGGTTGCATGTGCTGAAATGGTTCATAGGAAATGTAGAAAAAAATACTGAAATAGGAAAAAAACATTCGCTTGATTCAGAAGACTTGAGTAAAAAAATGCATGAAGTTGAGAGTGGGCTTCATTTTAGGTTTTGTACGCATGAAGTATAAGAGCATAATCTTTAGTGGCATAATATCCTAATTACATTTTTGTGTAGTTTGATTTTGATTTTAACTTGTGTTTAGTAGGATTAATGTGTTTTTCTATCCATGTGAACCAAAATGTAGTTTACATAATACCCTAATATGTAGTAAAAAAAGATAGAGGGAGTACTATGGTAAATACTCTACATAAGCACTCACTTACTTGTAGTTTCAGAAAACATTTTGGTAACCCGCAAAAACAAAACAATATCTAAGTATTTCCGTGCAACAAGGCTTAAGGCACGACCCTAGTTTTCCAAGTTTTTTTAACCATGAAAGTCTGAAAGGTAGCAAGAGACAGAAACACAGAACATCTTTAAGGAACATAATAGAAACCGAAGCCCTCCTACCCGCCTCAAACGCTCGGGCGGCCTGCCCGGTCGCTGCTGCAGAAAAAAGGCACCCAACCGGATCTAGAAAACCCGACCCAAATACCCGGGCGGACCGACACTCCCCATACCCGGCTCATATCTTGGGCGGATATCGGGACGCTCGGATGCACCCAGATGCTTTTGCCACGTCGGTTACAAGCCGGACCCATCACAAATCCTCTCAAAATTGACTAGTCCACCACTTCGACCACACTTCTCCTACGTCTGTCCTCCATTTCCCGCCTACGCGCAGCCGCCCACCTCCTTCCTTGCTCATTGGCCATGCCGCCATCCTCATCCATCATCGCTGGTGTCGTCACCGACTACCCTGTCTGCCACCATCGGCATGGATGGTGCCTCTACGAAATCGGTGGGGATCCTGACCGTGGTGGTCAGTTGCAAAGCGGAGAACTTTGTCTGGAGGGAGCGCCGCCTAAAGCAGTGCAAGTGTGAAGCGACATGGAAGATAGCTGCGGAGAGGGCCGGTGCAGAGATGGCTAGCGATGAGGACATGGACTTTGGCGTGAGCGGTCTGGCGACACCGACCAATCCGTCTCTCGTGGCCGCAGAGAAAAATAAGGCGTTGACAGAGCCCGACTTTGTTCCTTCCTCCCAGTAGCCGGGCATTCTGGATAGCTTTCCGAAAGACTCCACTGTCGTAGACACGATGGCCGACTCGCCGCAACTCCCAAGGCATCAGGCAATGCCGACTTCGGGCATGTCCACATGTTGTTTGACGGAATGCCCGAACAAGACCTCGTATAATCTTTGCGCCTATGCCACTTGCATTAGTTGATTCATTTGTTGCACATACCATTCGATCAAACTTGTAGGACAGATAGTTTAATTGTGATGCATGTTGTAGGACCAAATAATGTTGAAAATGATAAGTGATGGTCAAGAGCCTTTGCAATTTTACATGGGGGATACAAATTCCCCGACGTTTGAGGTTGGAAAAACGTCACACACTAACAAGAAGGTAGTGAAGCCAAGAGGTCCGACATTCACACAGTTTGAAAATGTTTGGTTGGTTGAAAGTTGGTTAAGACATTAGTATGGATCCGATATGTGTAACCGAGCAAAAAAGCGTCAAATATCAGGAAATTTCTCATAAACTTTACCATGAGCAAAAACACTATGTGACGCCACACCCAATCGTTAGGGACCACGGCACGTGCTCTCTCCAACATAGATGATCCAGCATCCAAGAGAACATGAGCAAGTTTGTTGGTTTTCTCAAACAAGTCGTTAGCCGGAACCAAAGTGGCATCATAGTCCAAACTCATGCAACTTTGGCGGCGGCTTTGTACCATCAAGTCGAGAAATTCCATTCTATTTGTTCCATTGCTGGATGAAATTGAATGGAAAACCAAAGTGAAAAAGCGTCCTTGAGGACATGGAAAGCGGCATCAAGAAGATGAAGAAAAACGATGGGTCTAGCTCCAATCAATCAATTGGATTGGATGACGACGAAGAAGAGAATGGTGGGATGGACATACAAGCCACCGTAGCAAAGAGGAACCGACAGGTGATGGGAAACAAGTGAGAAAAGGACAGAATCGAGCGTGATGGTGCGGCAAGAAAATGTCCATCACATGGACAAACATTTTTTCAGCAAGGAGGTAAAGAAGGAGGTGAGGTGCAAGATATTCATAGATGTGCATGGGAGAAGATGGAATTCAGTCGGGAGAGGTCGAACATGAAGAAGGACAAAATAGAATTGGAAAGGCAAGAGAAGATTGCAAAATGAAAGCTTGAAAAGATGGCGACATTGAGAGGAATTGAGCTCGAGAGAGAGAGAGGGAGAGAGAAATTGAGGCTTGTGAGAGAGGCGGAGTCGAGGATCCTGTTGCGGGAACTAGCATCTTAGATGATGAAGCCAAGAAGTGGATGATCACGATGAAACAGAGGACCAACGAGTGCAACAGTTGAGGCGTTTGAATCATTCATGTATCGCCTATCTATTTATGAATTATTGAAAAAAAATTGGCATGTAATAAATTGTTGAATTGTCGTTTATTTTGTATAGTCGAATTTGTAAGGAATTTATGCTATGTGATGGACGTGCATGGATATGGTTGTTCACAAGTACGGTTGTACAGGAGGACAAATGAGGATTCAACTAGCGCTGTCCGCGGGAGCCTGAGGATGTATAGAGCCTCGGATTAGCCAACTCCGGTTGTAGATGCTCTAAGTTGGCTGTGAAATACTAGCAGACTGGAACATAATTGTTGTGGTTTGAGTCTTGGAGTCTTGCATAGTAGTATATCTGTACTTCACTAAAAAATGGAAGCCAAGTGCAGAACAATCTTCATGCGCTTTGGTGAAGAAACAAAGCTTCGTTGGTGACTGATGTGTGAAACGAGTCCGCCAGGACAGAAGCGATCTTGTACCGGGCATACTCAGATTCTGAATAGCAGCAGCGACGATGGCCAAATTTAATTCAATCTTGTAACCGGACGAAGCATGCTGGGTGAAAGTACCAGAGTGAAGATCCAGTGCCAACTTCAAATATAACAGATATGATGCCGTGTATGGGCTCACATATTCCATTAAAGGCGGCTGCTACAATTCATCTGGCTGATGGCAGGGGAAATTAAGCCGCCTCGCCCACCGCTCGATTAGGCCACATTCGATCGTTGGATTAAGGCCTCGAATCGTTTTTCTCTGTAGACGCACGTATACTGGCTTGTTGGCTCACAACGGCACACCTAAGTGTGTACTCGCTCACTACTTAAATTTCAGCTTGTTGGTATTCTCAAAAAAAAAATCAGCTTGTTGGCTCACAACGCATTCATCACCGGATTGCCACGACGTGCGTCAGCACCCCCACAGCACCATCGTAGTTGTGGCGGCGAGTCAGCGTCGTCATTGCAACAACGTCCCAGTTGCAGAAATGATGTTTTCATTGTGGGGGCATCGTTGTAGGAGCATCGTGCTTGCCGTAGCAAACACTCTCATTGTCACAGCAGCGCTACCATTGTCGCAACAACACAATTTTCATTGTAAAAGCACCCTCGATGGCTGCCCGACCACAACACCCATCAACATCGTCGTGGTCATCGAAGCATCGCCACAACCATTGAAGCAGCGCCTCGTTGCATGGTTGCGGTCATCGACGCCACTATGGCAAGCCTCGTTGCCGTTGTCGTTGAGGCATTGTGTGGTCGTCAATGTCGTCATGGTCGTCGAAGCATTGCCATGATCACCGAAGCACGCCTTGCGGCATGGCCGCGGTCGTCGACACCGTCACAACATGCCTCGTTGTCGTGTCGTTGAAGCATTGCAGCAGCAGTCGACATCACCGTGGTTGTTCAAAGCATTGCCATGATCATTGATGCATGCCTCGTTGCATGGCCATGGTCATCGACGATGTCACAGCAAGGCTTGTCGTAGTGGTCGTCGACGTCATCGTGTCGTCGAAGCATTGCCACGATCACCGAAGCACGCCTCGCAGCATGACCGCGGTCGTCGACACCGTCACGACACACCTCGTTGTCGTGATCGTTGAAGCATTGCCGTGGTTGTGGACGCCGTTGTGGTCTTCTAAGCATTGCCACGATCCTTGATGCATGCCTCACAACATGGTCGCGGTCGTCGATGACATCACAACAAGCCTTGTCATCGACGTCATCGTGGTCGTCAAAGCATTGCCAAGATCACTGAGGCACCCCTCGTTGCATGGCCACGCTCGAGCCTCCTCATCGTGGTCAGTGAACCATTGCCACGATCATTGAAGCACGACTTACAACATGGCCGCGGCCGTCGACACCGCCACGGCACACCTCGTTGTCGTGATCGTTGAAGCATGGCCGCGACCGTCGACGTCGTCATGGTCATCTAAACATTGTTACGATCATTGATGCACGCCTCGCAACATGGCCGTGGTCGTCGACGGTGTCACGGTAAGCCTCATCGTCAATGTCATCGTGGTCGTTGAAGCACCGCCACGATCACTAAAGCACGCCTCGTTGCATGGCCACGCTCGTCGACGCCGTCACGGCAAGCCTGGTCGTCATGGTCGCCGAAGCATTGCCACGATCATCGAAGCACGCCTCGCAACATGGCAGCGGTCGTCGACACTGTCACGACACACCTTGTTGTCGTGGTCGTTGAAGCATTGCCACGGCCGTCGAGGTTGCCGTGGTCGTTGAAGCATTGTCACGATTATTGAAGCACGCCTTGCAGCATGGTCGTGGTTGTCGACGACGCCACGGCAGGCCTCGTTGTCGTGGTCGTCGAAGCCTTGACACGGTCATTGATGTCGTCATCGAAGCATTGACGCCGCCGTCGACATGGTCGCCGGCTGTAGCACCCGCTTGGAACAGCTGCACAATGTCAATCCTCCGTGACATCTACACGCGCAGCAAGCCGGCGCTGCTGCTTGCAGGTAGGAGAAGGATGTATGCAGGAGAAAGTCCCGTGGGAGATAAGGTTAAAGAGAAAGAAAAAAAACAGTTGTAGATAGCGGGGAGATCACCTGATGGGGAGGACGCGTGTCGCTCCCGCGAGGTGGTTGACACACGGCGTATAATCAGCCGGTTGATTACAATCGTTTTCCTAACTCTTCGACAAGTGTTCATAACTCTTTTTTTTCTCAATTTTTAAGGCAGAGTTTTTTTTTTGGCAAATCGACCTTCTACAAACAAGGCCAAGAAATTATGCTGGAATATTAAGTGCTGCTCAAAAGTGTTCCAGAGGTAGAGGCAGCAAATTTGTGTTAAAATGTGCACACACTAGAGCATTAATGTGTATGCTGCCACAACCGCAATTCCTGATTAGAACACCAAAATATGTAAGAAAATCAGAATGGTAGAAGCATTTGACAACATTTAAACCGTTCAAATGCCTCGACATGGGCAGTAGTTATAGGCTTCCGAAATATGTCGTGGGAATAGACAGGTACATATCAAGAGCAAATTCGATGAGAATAAGTTGCACAAACTGACAAAGACTCAAATAATTTTTACTAAGGACCATAGTAAATTTATTTCAGTTTTTTTCATTAATTTGTACAGTTCATTCTATTCTTTTATTTTCACACATGGGTTGATGACCATCATGGATAAGAAAATCTGAGGCTAGCGAGTAATACAGCTGTTAACATGTTATGACGAAACAGATGTAAAAGAATTAAACCTTCTTCTGAGCTCATCTGGCTATTCACAAGTCAAAACCTTCAGGCAGTTTATCCATTTAATATCCAAATGAAGAGCCAAGAAGGGCCATCTCGCGAAGCATTCCCGACACTTCAGTTCGGGATGTAAATTTTGGTGAAGAATAGCTAACCAAGCAACAGAACTTTAGGATACCAAGGGCAGCCCATTATTTGTAAGCCTAGCATCAGTTCTTCAGATGGAGAGCAAAATCAAAGGAAGTACTTGTGCAAAGTGAACTTAAAAGTTAACAGTGAGCCATTTCTGCGTTGATAAAGTGCCACCGATAGCAGGGGCGCCACTCTCGGTCGCTGCAGCCCGGGGTCCAGGATCCATATCGGAAACTCAGAGAGGGCAGGTTCAAAAGCCACAGTACAAAACACTTTCCATAATCGCTGAACTCTCCATAAATACAACCGGGAACACACTTAAGAACACGAAAGAAGATCAGCTAAAGGCTAACAACAAACCCAGCAGACACCAAATGAAGAACGGCCAGTTTGATCTAGCAAGGAAACAGGCCAGTTATTCAAACATCAGTTGGGAAGAACCAAAGGGAACAAGGGAAGAAGATAGGAGCAGAAAGAATACACAAGTGAAGCATTATATCAGGGATTGAAGAGGCGGGAGGGGCAAGGCTTAAGTCCCTCAAAACAAGCTGAAGACACAACGGGGAATGCACGGCAAACAGAAAACAGATGAACACACAAATAGGCAGACGAAGAGAGCCATCACACATGGCAGGCGGGCTCAGAGCAAAATCGTCGAATGCCAGTGGATAGAAGCCCAAACTGCACTTGGAGGAGCAGCCCGTCGGACACTGTAGCTACTCCAAGCAAGGCCAGCGTGGCCGATGGCCCAGCTTGCGACAGCACAGGCGCAGAGCACCGTGAGATCCAAATCAAACGTAAACCCTTTCCAAATCGTTGTGAGGGCTCCTAGTCTGCACTGTCAGAACAAATGCTAGTTTCTATTAAAGATAGAAATAGACAGGTCGTGCCAAAATTCAGATACCTGTGGAAACTTCGAAGAGGAAGGATAAAAAATAAATCAACTTGGCAGCTAGCAAGAACGCTGCTTCCAAGTGCATGGTAAAAGAACAAAGATTATGCACACATGAAAGAAAATAGGGGTGAACAATGTTTCTTCAGCAGAGCGAAGCTAATAGGTTCAAATTATCAAACAAAACAGTGACAAATCCAAGCAACGGAACCTGGTTATCAGTACAGATATGTAAACAATCTGTGAGCAGCAGAAACAAAGTGAAGGTGTATTGGCAGAAACTTTTTATTTTGTGAATAGTCACAAGTAATGAAAGTGAACTGTGATGTATTGAAATTCCATGATGTATCATCCTAACCGAAAACACCCTCAGCCCTATGGCAGTCAAAATCTACTTCACCTCAACCTAACTAGCTGTAGATTTCTACAGCACCAATCTATGGCAAAGGATTGCCTACTCTGCCCAACATAACAACCGATGAAGTTCTATGAGAAAATTGGGTGCTGCCATTTAGCTGTCAAGGTGGGAAGCAATCTTCTCGTATTGCCTGGCGTAGTCACACCCCAGTAACCGAGCATTAGACTGTACAGCTGTGCAGAGATCTACCAGTGAAGCTTGGTAGGAACAGCCTAAATCTGAAGCAGTGGCATTATTCCGCCCACCATTTACAGCAGCAGAGGCACTCCTGTTAGCTTCTGGCATCCTCATTGTCTTTCCCCTTGCTTTTGCAACCCCCAAACAAGACTTCAGCATCTGACTTATGTACACGTTCAGCCCAGAGTTCAGCAGATCAGCACATTCTACGGATATGCTAAGGCCTTCGGCTTTCAGCTTATTCTCAAGTAGCTTTGACAGGTCCTCGCTACCTGGCAATTCACCATTATTATAGCAAATCTCTAAGGGGTAAGATATCGAAGGCTGAGAATTCTGAGCCTTTGGGGGGATTCCCAACGGAGCCCTGATTGGGCTCTGACTCTGCACACATACGGGGCTGCCCCTGGCTTGATCAACCTCCTCGCCATCCTCGACGGACACAAACTCCGCGGCCCCTGGATGTCCAAGAGGGGACTTTCCGAGTGGACTCGGCTTATCAGCAAACCTCTTGTCACGGTTAGCCACCGGCCGCACTCTCCTTGCTAGCGGCACGCCACTGGCCAATGTCCCATTCGTCACAGCGCTAGTCTGTGAATTCCCAGTTGGCGTCTGCCTGCTGGGCGGTGGCCCCAGCGACATATAAGCATTGCCGAGGATTGACTGGACGAGGAAATTGTGAAGCTTGATGTTCTCCTTCCCCAGTGTGGCCACGCAGATCTTGTCAAACTCGCTCTTGCCTAGCTGAAAACTCAGGAACTTCTTGAGGCTATGGAAGTAGAGCTCAGAGCGCTGGTGGCCGAGCTTCCTGACTAGCTGCGACTTGATCTCCGCCGTGTCGACGCGAGCAAGTTTCTTGGAAGGCTGCATCTTGGAACCACACAAATGTAGAAGGCCCGCAGAGACGATGGGGCTCTGGAGGAGCAAACCCTAGCTGCCACCGAACACCCAGGGGAACTCCAGCAATCCCCCGAGGGCTTCGCCCCAAGAAGTATCCTTTAGGCGAGAATCGTACCACCCATCTGCGTAATCAGATCAAGAAGAGAAAGGATTAGCACAGAAGTTTGCTACGCAATCAGGTCAGCACAAGGGTTGCTCCGTGATCCAAGAGCTCGCACGGACGCACGGACAGCTTATAAGAAATCTAATCCAAAACAATGTTTTCGAGCAAATCTGTACGGGGAATCGCAGACCCGAAGCAAATCCACCTCGAATTTCACAAACTTGACGAAATCCCGGGGCGAACTACCACCGAAAGATGCCAATTTCCCCGAGAAAAAATTGGGGGAAGAAGGACGGGAGGAGACTAACCTGGATTGGAGAGGCCGAATCCACGACCGAAAATCCAAGAGCGAAACGCGAGCTCACCGATGAGCTGAATCTTGTTTTTGGTTTTGCGGCCGCCGTAACCGGGGAGATATTTTTCCCCCAATTTTGATCCCTGGTCACGACGAACAGCGCTGTCTCGTGCGCAATTTACAATTTACACCTCCCCGGCGAGCCTTGCTCTGGGCTAATGTCCCGCTGATAGGTGGGCCCTGAGGCGGATGATTGTGCTGCCAGTGTGAGCTGGCGTGGTTGGTTCGGTTGTCGGGGTCAGCCAGCCCCTGCTGGTTCTTGGACTCTTGGTCACACGTGCCGAAATAAAATGTCATGCTTTTTTGACTTTTTTTTGAATTGTTTGGGTTGGTCACCACATGTGTTGCTTATAATTTTTTTTTTCAGAAAACATCTGATCTATTCATTTTCAATCATGAAAGTGCAACGAACACGAGAAATAATATAAATTACATCCAGGTCCGTAGACCACCTAGTGACGACTAAAGCACTGAAGCGAGCCGAAGACGCGCCACCGTCATTGCCCCTCCCTCGCCGGAGCCGGGCAAAACTTGTTGTAGTACACAGTCGGGAAGTCGTTGTGCTAATGCGCCGCAGGACTAGCGCCAACAGAACAGCAACCACCGCCGATGAAGAGTAACATAGATCAGAACAATCCAACCTGAAAACACACGAACGTATACGAATGACGAACAGATCTGAGCAAATCCACCAGGGACATATTCACAAGAGACACAACTCCACACGCCCGCCGACGATGTTGAACGCACCATGGGAACGGGGGCTAGGCGAGGAGAACATTATTCCATCTTCAGGGAGCCGTCGATGTCTCGTCTTTCTGAGCAGGACACAAACCTTAACAGATCTCGAAGACACATCTAAAAACGGAGCCCTCACACCGGCAAGGGCCGGGATCACCGCGTTCTCATGACCCTAAGGCCACCAGAGATGAGGCGGACCTTCGGCGACGCCGGCGGAGGCAGGGGAACCCTAATTGGGGAGGAGGCGACAGCTTATAATTCATACGAATCGATTTGTGGTTGGACGGCTAGGACGACAGCTGTATCCCCAGCCAACCAAGGACGAAGTCCTAGATTATTGATGAGTGGATTTTGTACATACTTTTAGAGTATATTATAGTGCCAAATCCCTCATATCATATCCATCTAGCACTTATTCATGTCTCTAATGCATAGTTTTCGGTATTTACTTGTTTTTACCAAGTTTGTTGTATATTTTTTATTTTTATTTAGTTTTTGTTAGTTTTCTTCTGTGTTGTGGTCTTCGTAGGTGTGTTGACATGGGCATGGACTTGAGACATCAAAAGAATCAAGCTAGGGGTCAAACTAGAGAAGTTCCACACACCAGATTAAGGCCTTTTCGAGAGTTTGATGATTTGACATTTATAAAAGTGTCCAAAATGAAGATCCAAGGCCACAAACGCATCAGGATTTTCGCTCGCAATCCAACGAGCCCAAGAATGTCAAAATCGGAGTTCATATGAAGAAAAGCAAATAATTATGACAATATCCAAGGCAATGATCATGTATATAGGCATCACGTCCGAGACAAGTAGACCGAAACGATTTTGCATCTACTATTATTACTCCGCACGTCGGCCGCTATCCAGCATGCATCAAGTGTATTAAGTTCATGGAAAACCGGAGTAACGCCTTAAGCAAGATGACATGATATAGACAAGATAAACTCACGTATGAAATAAATCTCATCTTTTTACCCTTAATAGCAACGATACATACGTGTCATGTCTCTTTCTGTCACTGGAATTGAGCACCGTAAGATCGAGCCCATTACAAAGCACATCTTCCCATGGCAAGTAAATCAATCTAGTTGGCCAAACCAAACCAATAAATCGAAGAAGAAATATGAGGCTATAACAATCATGCATAAAAGAGTTCAGAGAAAACTCAAATAGTATTCATGGATAGATCTGATCATAAACTCACAATTCATCGGATCCCAACAAACACACTGCAAAAAGTCATTACATCGAATAGATCTCCAAGAACACCGAGGAGAACATTGTATTGAAGATCAAATAGAGAGAAGAAGCCATCTAGCTACTAACTATGGACCAATAGGTCCATGGTAAACTACAAACGCATCATCGGAGGGTGGCAAGGATGACGTACAGACCCCTCCGTGATTGAATCCTCGTACGGCAAAGTGCCGGAAAAGGCCTCCAGATGGGATCTCATGGTTCTGGAACTTGCGGCAGCAGAAAAAGTATTTCGTGGACTCCTCTGTTGGTTTCACGATTTTAGAGAATTTATAGAGCCGGAGTTAGGTCAAACACGTGAGCCCCACAAGACACCAGGGCGCGCCTACCCCCGTGGGTGCGTGCTGGTGGCTTGTGGGCCCACGGTTCATCATTTGGTCTTCTCCCGAAGCTTCTTGTGTGTCTTTAGTCCAGAGAAAAAACTCCAAAAAGTTTTGTGGCATTTGGACTTCGTCTGATATTCTGCGAAACCAAAAACAAGCAAAAAATAGCAACTGGCACTGGGCACTAAGTTAAAAGGTTAGTCCCAAAAAATGACATATGATTGCTTGAAAGTGCATATAAAACATCCAAGATTGATAATATAATAGCATGGAACAATAAAAAATTATAGATACATTGGAGACGTATCACCCTGGCAGGCCTCTAGGGCCCATCTTCTCCTATATGGTGCCATTTGACCTAGAAAAAATCAGAAGGAAGGTTTTGGGACGAAGCATCGCCGTCTCGAGGCGGAACCTGGGTAGGAGCACTATTGCTCTCCGGCAGAGCGATTCCGCGGGGAAACTTCCCTCGGGAGGGGGGGAATTGAAGCAATCGTCATCACCAACGATCCACTCATCGTGGGAGGACCAATCTTCATCAACATCTTCACCAACACCATCTCATCTCAAACCCTAGTTCATCGCTTGTATTCAATCTTTGTCTCAAAACCTCATATTGGTACCTGTGGGTTGCTAGTAGTGTTGATTACATCTTGTAGTTGATGCTAGTTGGTTTATTTGGTAGAAGATTATATGTTCAGATCCTTAACGATATTCAATACCCCTCTGATATTGAAAATGAATATGATTTGTGAGTAGTTACTTTTGTTCTTGAGGACATGGGAGAAGTCTTATCATAAGTAATCATGTGAATTTGGTATTCACTCAATATTTTGATGATATGTCACTCGTACGCGTCGGTCCTAAACAAACAGTTTTTAACCCCTTTCCACGACGGTATTTGGAACCGTCGCCAAGTGAGTGTGTGCGATAGGGTGTCCTTCCCACACACTACTGCAGGATGCTGCTAACGCGACACTACGACCAGAGACCCTTCGACGAAACTGTGTGCGATGCAATAATCACAAACGGTGGTGTAAAAAACCCGTCAAAAAGGCGCAAAACGTTTGCGATGATGGATGCATCAAACACGGTTCAGATTTTAGTTGTGTGTGCGATTCAGGGCATACGGTTCAGTTCAATTAACCGTTTCCGATGAGAAGGAACAAAAGAAACAGGCTTCCAGATGAAGGTGTGTGCGATGTACAACATACGGTTCACTCGGATGAACTGTTTGTGATTAGGCAACACAAAAGAAACGGTCAGCCAGATCATGGTGTGTGCGATGTACAGCATACAGTTCACTCGGATGAACTGTTTGTGATTAGGCAACACAAAAGAAACGGTCAGCCAGATCAAGGTGTGCGCGATGTACGACATGCGGTTCACCCTGATGAACTATTTGCGTTGAGACAAGAGAACATAAACGGTTCAATATAACAAATACCATAAATATTGCAAGGTTCAAATTCAAAGATTACAACGCCCAAATTCAAACATTGCAAGCTGCGTCATTTTTGAAAAGGGATCAGCCGCTAACAAGTCATGTATGGGTTTGACACAATGATTTCCAATTGCTTTGCCATATGTTCTTCCCATATGAAGTTCGGCATTTTTGGAGGCACTTCCATTCAACAGTACTAGCCGGCTCTGATAATCATACCATTGATCTTTCCTAATTAAATGTGTGTTCAACCTCAGTACACTCAGCACCTTTGCTCTGGCAAGAAAGAACCTGGCGAGTGTAATCTCCGGTGGGGTCCCTCGGTAGGAGTTCAAAGTAATATTTGAGAGATGCAGATCCAGGCATTCGATGTGATTGTCGTTATAAACATCATCCACCGGGCCTAATATGCACTGCAAAAGAAGAGAACGTGTTAGTGCCTACATGCAGTTTTGAACACTGCTACACGCCCATTTGGTTTGCAGGATTGGTAAAATGCACCAACGTGCCATCTTCGATCTGGCATGATTAACATGGGCATGTGATTACAATCTAGAAACTTGTAGCCTTCTTCACAAGAGGTTGGATTGGATGAAAAATTCCCTAAGAAAACTAGTACAGATGAATCCAAAGGAGAAATTCTTATGGACGATTGTAACCATATGAATGAAGCAACCAATATGGGGTGGGGGTGTATGTCCTAAAATCCTCCAAAATTCCTTCAGAAATAGTAGTACATTATCATTGTGAACTTGGGAAAAGGTGCAAAAAATTGAACTCCCTTATGGTTAACATTTAACAGGAAAGGAACATCACCTCGATATACAGCTTCTTCAGGCACGGAAAGCATCTCAGGCAACTGAAAACTTGGTCCAGGTTGGGGACGACAGATTCTAGTGCCAAGACCTTCACTGTGCCCAGAGTCTGGGTGAAGCTTCGCTGGATGACAGATGAACATACATCTTCAAAACTAGTTATAACATTGATATCAAGAAGGAGAGGTATATAAGGCGACTGTTGTACCTGAAAGTTGTAGTATTTGACAGACGAGTAGCCCACCACTTTCAATTTCGGCGCAGAAATGACATTGATTCTTGTTGGACCTTGTTGATCAACTACAAGTAATCTCTCAAGTGATGGTGTGTCCTGGATAACCATATTGGGGTCCACCTTTTGTGATCTCTCGTTGCAGCACCAGCAACACACATAAATAGTGCGGAGAGTCCTGGAGGTGATGTGCAAGGTACTCGACCAATTCATTGCCTGAAGACGAAGGAACTCAAGTGCAGTACAGCAGCGGAGTAGGCGCTCCATGTCATCCTTTGGGATGCAGACGGCGACGAGCTCGAGGTGCTTCAGTCGTGGTAGAAAAAGAGCGGGCGCATCATTAAGGTGGGGGGGGGGGAATGGCAGTTCATGAACTTGGCAAGGCGTAGTGTGGGCGCGAAGCGAAGCGCGGACATTGGCAGCAAGCTCATATGCCCATCATTATAACTTAGCTTCTCGAGCTGATCTATGGCGCGGGATCAGAACCACTCGTCAAGCTTGGCTTGCTCCTTGCCATTGGAACGGAACTTGCCCGCGATAAGGCCTTTGATTGGGCCATGGTGACTGCCGAGGATCTGGGAGAACGCATCCAAGCTTTGGCGATAGCCATGGCAGAGCTTGTGGGCCTGGAGGAGGTCGACAGGGGTGCGGAGCCATAGGGTGCGCCACCGCCGAGAAACGGCGGCTGTCCTCGCCCGATTTCTGATTGGGTGGAGGGATATGATGACTATCAACATATCATCGGGAAGGTTGTTGATGAAGTCTAGGCCTGCTGGAGTCGCTTGCAGCCTCGTTCTCCACCTCGTCGGCGGGAACGGGAACCTCTGTCTCCATATTCACGCCATGCTCCGGTGCTTCAGCAGCCCCGGCGTCGCCACTCCCTCCGATGGGGCGCTTCGGCGGCATCCTCGTACATCGACGGCTTTGAGGACTCAGAGCGGCGTCGAGGATGCGGGCGGAGAGAGAGGAATTGTGTGTGTGGAGAGGATGGGGGGGTGCGGCCGCTCGGCGGGGCCATTAATATAGACAAGTGGGAGCGAGGCGGGTGGCGGTCCAAGGCTGTCTCGCTTCCCGGTGAGAACGAGTGCTTAATCTCTAGTATGAATGAAATATATGCTTAATTACTGCATTTTAGTTGCAAAAAATAGATGGTGATATTAATTTTTAGCTGCATATTTTGACAAATCGCAGTGTCTCTTGGCTTAGCGCCGACGTCTGGCTTTAATTTCCATGCCGTAATCTGAACCATTTGCGTTGAAGAGATGCACAGATCCTGCGTTGAATAGCTTGTACGCTTCCCGGTGAGCCTGCACACCGGACTGCGGTCGCACGCCTCCCGTTCAGTCAAGTAGGTGTCCACACGGCACCTCCTATAGCCATTAAAACCAAGACACGTGGCGTCACGTGAATGGTTAACCGAACGCACACGGTTTGAATTATACAAACGTTTGAGATATTAAAGTGGCAGCTATTTTTTTTTCAAAATGCCTTTGTTGGCTATCATTATTCGAGTGCGGCTTCTCTCAAAATGGACACAAAAAATACCACAGCATGTCGGGTGCCCTTCCATGATAGCATGCCAAGTTTCCTGAATTTCAGAGAGTTTTGGATTTACTAGAATTTAAAAACCAGGCATCTCAATGTTTTGCCGGCAATCAACGGTGCCCTGGTGTTTGAAATTCATTCCCATTTCTTGCATGGGACCTAAGCATGCACCCAAGGAACAGATTTGATTTTTCAACGAATTTATATGCACAGGAGCATGCACATGTAGTTCAAATTTGAATTATGCACATAAATGCATTGAAAACTCAGTTAATGCATAAAAATGTCCAAACGAACCCCGAAAAATTACAAAAATTCACACAACACTCCTGTTGTTCTATGTTGACATGAGAAAAAAATTGAAAGCAGTAAGAGGCAATGGATATCATTTCGTCCCCAAAGGTGGGACGTTCCCTACCGAAAACCATCATGCTTGTTGTGAGAAGCTCCGGTTTGTGAGAAGCATAAACCCAAACCTGCCCCAAACGGGATAAAATTTGTACCACGACATGTTGATGCCGCTCCATGATAGCATGCCAAGTTTCATGAATTTCAGACGAGTTTTGGATTTACTAGAATTTAAAAACCAGGCATCTCACTGTTTTGCCGGCAATCAACGGTGCCATGGTGTTTGAAATTCATTCCCATTTCTTGCATGGGATCTAAGCATGCACCCAAGGACAAAGATTTGATTTTTCAACGAATTTATATGCACCGGAGCATGCACATGTAGTTCAAATTTGAATTATGCACATAAATGTATTAAAAATTTAGTTAATGCATAAAAATGTCCAAACGAACCCCGAAAATCACAAAAATACACACAACACTCCTGCTGTTCTATGTTGACACGAGAAAAAAACTTGAAAGCAATAAGAGGCAATGGATATCGTTTCGTCCCCAAAGGTGGGACGTTCCCTACCGAAAACCATCATGCTTTTTGTGAGAACCTCCGGTTTGTGAGAAGCATATACCCAAACCTGCCCCAAATGGGACAATTGTTTTACCACGGCATGTTGATGCCGCTCCATGATAGCATGCCAAGTTTCATGAATTTCAGACGAGTTTTGGATTTGCTAGAATTTAGAAACCAGACATCTCACTGTTTTACCGGCAATCAATGGTGCCATGGTGTTTGAAATTCATTCCCATTTGTTGCATGGGACCTAAGCATGCACCCAAGGACAAAGATTTGATTTTTCAACAAATTTATATGCACTAGAACATGCGCATGTAGTTCAAATTTGAATTATGCACATAAATGCATTGAAAACTTAGTTAATGCATAAAAATGTCCAAATGAACCCCGAAAAATCACAAAAATTCACAGAACACTCCTGTTGTTCTATGTTGACACGAGAAAAAACTTGAAAGCAATAAGAGGCAATGGATATCGTTTCGTCGCCAAAGGTGGGACGTTCCCTACCGAAAACAATCATGCTTGTTGTGAGAAGCTCCGGTTTGTCAGAAGCGTATACCCAAACCTGCCCCAAATCAGACAAAATTTGTACCACGGCATGTTGATGCCGCTCCATAATTGCATGCCAAGTTTCATGAATTTCAGAGGAGTTTTGGATTTACTAGAATTTAAAAACCAGGCATCTCATTATTTTGCCGGCAATCAACGGTGCCCTGGTGTTTAAAATTCATTCCCATTTCTTGCATGGGACCTAAGCATGCACCCAAGGACACAAATTTGATTTTTCAACGAATTTATATGCACTGGAGCATGCGCATGTTGTTCAAATTTGAATTATGCACATAAATGCATTGAAAACTCAGTTAATGCATAAAAATGTCCAAACGAACCCCGAAAAATCACAAAAAATCACACAACACTCCTGTTGTTCTATGTTGACATGAGAAAAAAACTTGAAAGCAATAAGAGGCAATGGATATCGTTTCGTCCCCAAAGGTGGCACGTTCCCTACCGAAAACCATCATGCTTGTTGTGAGAAGCTCCGGTTTGTGAGAAGCATATACCCAAACCTGCCCCAAATGGACAAAATTTGTACCACAGTATGTTGATGCCGCTCCATGATAGCATGCCAAGTTTCATGAATTTCAGACGAGTTTAGGATTTACTAGAATTAAAAAACCAGGCATCTCACTGTTTTGCCGGCAATCAACGGTGCCATGGTGTTTGAAATTCATTCCCATTTCTTGCATGGGACCTAAGCATGCACCCAAGGACAAAGATTTGATTTTTCAACGAATTTATATGCACTGGAGCATGCGCATGTAGTTCAAATTTGAATTATGCACATAAATGCATTGAAAACTCAGTTAATGCATAAAAATGTCCAAACGAACCCCGAAAAATCACAAAAATTCACACAACACTCCTGTTGTTCTGTGTTGACACGAGAAAAAAACTTGAAAGCAATAAGAGGCAATGGATATCGTTTCGTCCCCAAAGGTGGGACGTTCCCTACCGAAAACCATCATGCTTGTTGTGAGAAGCTCCGGTTTGTGAGAAGCATATACCCAAACCTGCCCCAAATGGGACAAAATTTGTACCACGGCATGTTGATGCCGCTCCATGATAGCATGCCAAGTTTCATGAATTTCAGACGAGTTTTGGATTTACTAGAATTTAAAAACCAGGCATCTCACTGTTTTGCCGGCAATCAACGGTGCCATGGTGTTTGAAATTCATTCCCATTTCTTGCATGGGACCTAAGCATGCACCCAAGGACAAAGATTTGATTTTTCAACAAATTTATATGCACTGGAGCATGTGCATGTAGTTCAAATTTGAATTATGCACATAAATGCATTGAAAACTCACTTAATGCATAAAAATGTCCAAACGAACCCTGAATAATTCCAATTCTTTTATGATCACTGCAGATAAAAGGTCTAGCAATTCAAACACCGTCGATGGCCGCTGTGACCCCATTATGTAATTCAAATCAAGACCAAAAATCAAGTAGATCCCACACAGTTTATTATAACCAACTGTGTGAGATGCAGCACAAAATATCTTCGGAACGTGTCTGAATAAGGGACCGTGTCTGATGACACTTTGCGCGCGAGTTTTTTGGCTGAAGCGATTCCAAATTTTCGGCTTCCGCGGAAATATGTACCTTCTCGCCCCCTCCCCCTTACCAAAAGCCACATTTCCCCTCTTTCCGCCTTCCTTTCCAAGTTGAAACCTTCACTCCTTGCTTGCAGCGCCGCCGCCTCCTCGCCGGCGACCCTCCTTCACGCTGCTCGGCCTCGCCTATCCAGGCAGGTAATCCACACCTGACCCCCATCCTCCTCCTCCTTCCACATCCCACATGCCCCGACCGCCGGCGCGAGTGCGACACCTTCCACCCGAATCACCGACCCCTCCACCAAATAAGCGCCGGCCTAAGCCATGGTGCACATAGTATAGCTAGGACCTCAAGGAGCATTTGGCAGCGGAGAAGCAAATCGCGGCCGCACGCGCAGATGAGGTCGCGATGGCTGCCATTCGTGCCAACCCCCAGATCTTGGAGGAGCACCTCGCCGCCGAGGCCACCATTGACGCCTCGTGCGCCGACGCCGCGACGCGGTTGGTTGCTTTAAACGACAATTCGTGGCGTTTTCTCGAGGCCACCGTCGGTGCCTTCGACAAAGACTACGAGGTGTTTTCTCAGCGTGCACGTGCTTACCTCATCTCGAGAGCCAGCAGGTTGGTGCCCGGAGCGGCTCAGGCAACTCACCACTACAACGAGGGCACCCATGATGCGGAGGCCTCGCCCTCTTCCATGTCCAAGGAGCCAATCGTCATCGATATCTCCGACAATGAGGAGTAGCTTGTCTTATTAGCTCACTATAAGGACCCATGTTCAGTTTGCTAGCTACTGCCTTTCCTTAACAAATTCTAGTGAATTGTGCTATCTACTTTTACCATGCAATCTTCTGCTATAGTGTATATGTTCTATATGTCGTGCAATGTGGTGTTCAATTAACTGCTTGGTTCAATTCTGCAAATGTGATGTTCAATTCTTCAGGGTGCAATATTTCCAAGTTGTTAAGCATGCTTGGTTTGGTTAACTGTCTGATCTTCTATTAGGAGTATGTTATATTGTTCAATTGGTGTTTACTTAACTGCTTGGTTCATTTGTTGTGGCTTGGTTCACTTGTTGTGGTGTTTAGTTAACTGCTTGGTTCAATTCTGCAATGCGATGTTCAATTGTTGTGGCTGCATTCTGTTATTGTATACCATGTGAGGAATAAATCGAATTTGGCTGTACTAAATACATGAGAAACAAATACAATTGCTATATTTCCAAGTTGTTAAGCATGCTTGGTTTGGTTAACTGTCTGATCTTCTATTAGGAGTATGTTATATTGTGCAATGTGGTGCTCAGTTAACGTTTGGTTCATTTGTTGTGGTGTTTAGTTAACTGCTTGGTTCAATTCTGCAATGCGATGTTCAATTGTTGTGGCTGCATTCTGTTATTGTATACCATGTGAGGAATAAATCGAATTTGGCTGCACTTAATACATGAGAAACATATACAAGTGCTATATTTCCTAGTTCTTAATCATGCTTGGTTTGGATAAATGGGTTTTCCATGTGGCTTGAATTAATCTGATGAATCTGCAATGTGCTTATTTATCATCAACATATTTTACTGATAGCATGCGAACCCTTACTTAACCTGATGACTAACTACCTTATATGTGTTGCAGGGAAACAATGGGAAGCACTGAGGTTTACAAGATGGTACTAACTATTATACCTTGCCTTTTTGTATTCCTTTGCCCCATTTCCAATATAGAGAAGATATTTATGCACATCCTTGTTTTCAGGCTTCACTGATGATTACCTCTCAAATCACGTCTGTGGTCAGGAGGCGAGGAAAGTTTTCATACAACACCCATGGTTCAATATTGAAGTGTTCCTGAAGAGGTCGAAGGATGGACGGTCAATCATCCATAGGCACCGGCCTAAAGTTGCGAAGACCTTCAACATGAATGAAGGCTCAATATTCGCCTTCCGCTTCAGCAGTTTTTCAGATGAGATGCATTTCTCTATGTACCGTCTAAGATGCTAATTTCGAAAGGTTCTAGATATTGCATGTGAAACTTGTTGCTGGTGCAGTTGTGTAATGGGGTAGCTGAGTGCTGAAGCTATATCATGTTGTACTCTGATGTATTTCAATTATGAAATCCTGCTTCCTTAATATGAAAATGTAATATATTATGTGCTTAATATGAATGTCAATTAGATTAGTAAATGGATTATTAATAATAGGGCAATTAGCCCGCTAATTGGCCAATTAGCTTGCTAATTGGGTTTTCCTATTGCAAACGGTTAATGAGAAACCACTGTGGGCGATGACCTCAGGCAACGCACACAGTTTCTAGGAATAAACCGTGTTGGATCAATGAACAATCACACATGACATTCTCTTCAAAACTGTTTGCGTTACGCCACCTTGTGCAAACGTTTTCCTTGGAGGGACTGTGTGGGATGTACATACGAACGTAAACGTTTAGCAGGGACTGACTGTGTGGGATGTACTTGCGACCAGAAACAATTTCGCCGTATATTTGTATTTTTTAGCTATACTGTACGTATTTCCGTATTTGCACGCTCGCCGGTCGCACACGGCCTCATTTTGCCGAACGTGTGTGCCAGGAGGGCATATCCCCGACGGTTTCTGGGTCGTGCGGGAAGGACCCCCCCTATCGCCCACACTCACTTGGCGGCGGTTCCATATGTCGTCGCGGAAAGGGGTTGAAAACCGTTTGTTTAGGACCGACGCACACCAGTGACACGACGTAGAAATCGTCGGGGATGGGCCCTCCTGGGACCCAGGCTGGGGCCGTGTGCGATCGGGCGAGGCATCGAAACCCAATCATTTCCGTAGGTATGTATATCCCACACGGTGAATCCCAGAAAATCATTTCCGTAGGTATGTACATCCCACACGGTGAATCCCAGAAAATCATTTCCGTAGGTATGTACATCCCACACGGTGAATCCCAGAAAATCATTTCCGTCGGTATGTACATCCCACACGGTGAATCCTAGAAGAACATTTCCGTAGGTATGTATATCATGTTGGGGAACGTAGTAATTTCAAAAAATTTCCTACGCACATACAAGATCATGGTGATGCATAGCAACGAGAGGGGAGAGTGTTGTCCACGTACCCTCGTAGACCGAAAGCAGAAGCGTTAACACAACGCGGTTGATGTAGTTGTACGTCTTCACGATCCGACCGATCAAGTACCGAACGCACGACACCTCCGAGTTCAGCACATGTTCAGCTCGATGACGTCCCTCGAACTCCGATCCAGCCGAGTGTTGAGGGAGAGGTTCATCAGCACGACGGCGTGGTGACGATGATGATGTTCTACCGACGCAGGGCTTCGCCTAAGCACCGCTACGATATTATCGAGGTGTAATATGGTGGAGGGGGGCACCCTACACGGCTAAGAGATCAATATATCAATTGTTGTGTCTATGGGGTGCCCCTGCCCCCGTATATAAAGGAGCAAAGGCGGAGAGGTGCGGCCAGCCTTGGGGCGCGCCAGGAGGAGTCCTACTCCCACCGGGAGTAGGACTCCCCCCCTTTTCCTAGTTGGATTAGGACTTGGGAGGGGGGAAAGAGAAGAGGGAGAAGAAGGAAGGGGGGCGCCGCCCCCTTCTCCTTGTCCTATTCAGACTAGGGGGGAGGGGTGCGCGGCCTAGCCCTAGCCGCCTCTCCTCTCTTCCACCTAGGCCCACTAAGGCCCATTATGTTGCCGGGGGGTTCCGGTAACCTCCCGGTACTCCGATAAAATCCCGATTTCACCCGGAACACGTCCGATATCCAAACATAGGCTTCCAATATATCAATCTTTATGTCTCGACCATTTCGAGACTCCTCGTCATGTTCGTGATCACATCCGAGACTCCGAACAACCTTCGGTACATCAAAACATATAAACTCATAATATAACTGTCATCGAAATGTTAAGCGTGCAGACCCTACGGGTTCGAGAACTATGTAGACATGACCGAGACACGTCTCCGGTCAATAACCAATAGCGGAACCTGGATGCTCATATTGGCTCCCACATATTCTACGAAGATCTTTATCGGTCAGACCGCATAACAACATACGTTGTTCCCTTTGTCATCGGTATGTTACTTGCCCGAGATTCGATCGTCGGTATCTTAATACCTAGTTCAATCTCGTTACCGGCAAGTCTCTTTACTTGTTCCGTAATACATCATCTCGCAACAAACTTATTAGTTGCAATGCTTGCAAGGCTTAAGTGATGTGCATTACCGAGAGGGCCCAAAGATACCTCTCCGACAATCGGAGTGACAAATCCTAATCTCGAAATACGCCAACCAACAAGTACCTTCGGAGACACCTGTAGAGCACCTTTATAATCACCCAGTTACGTTGTGACGTTTGGTAGCACACAAAGTGTTCCTCCGGTAAACGGGAGTTGCATAATCTCATAGTCATAGGAACATGTATAAGTCATGAAGAAAGCAATAGCAACATACTAAACGATCGAGTGCTAAGCTAACGGAATGGGTTAGGTCAATCACATCATTCTCCTAATGATGTGATCCCATTAATCAAATGACAACTCATGTCAATGGCTAGGAAACATAACCATCTTTGATCAACGAGCTAGTCAAGTAGAGGCATACTAGTGACACTTTGTTTGTCTATGTATTCACACAAGTATTATGTTTCCGGTTAATACAATTCTAGCATGAATAATAAACATTTATCATGATATAAGGAAATAAATAATAACTTTATTATTGCCTCTAGGGCATATTTCCTTCAGTCTCCCACTTGCACTAGAGTCAATAATCTAGATTACACAGTAATGATTCTTACACCCATGGAGCCTTGGTGATGATCATGTTTTGCTCGTGGAAGAGGCTTAGTCAACGGGTCTGCAACATTCAGATCCGTATGTATCTTGCAAATTTCTATGTCTCCCACCTGGACTAAATCCCGGATGGAATTGAAGCGTCTTTTGATGTGCTTGGTTCTCTTGTGAAATCTGGATTCCTTTGCTAAGGCAATTGCACCAGTATTGTCACAAAAGATTTTCATTGGACCCGATGCACTAGGTATGACACCTAGATCGGATATGAACTCCTTCATCCAGACTCCTTCATTTGGTGCTTCCGAAGTAGCTATGTACTCCGCTTCACATGTAGATCCCGCCACGACGCTTTGTTTAGAACTGCACCAACTGACAGCTCCACCGTTCAATGTAAACACGTATCCGGTTTGCGATTTAGAATCGTCCGGATCAGTGTCAAAGCTTGCATCGACGTAACCATTTACTGTTGGGGAACGTAGTAATTTCAAAAAAATTCCTACGCACACGCAAGATCATGGTGATGCATAGCAACGAGAGGGGAGAGTGTTGTCCATGTACCCTCGTAGACCGAAAGCGGAAGTGTTAACACAACGCGGTTGATGTAGTCGTACGTCTTCACGATCCGACCGATCAAGTACCGAACGCACGGCACCTCCGAGTTCAGCACACGTTCAGCTCGATGACGTCCCTCGAACTCCGATCCAGCCGTGTGTTGACGGAGAGTTTCGTCAGCACGACGGCGTGGTGACGATGATGATGTTCTACCGACGCAGGGCTTCGCCTAAGCACCGCTACGATATTATCGAGGTGTAATATGGTGGAGGGGGCACCGCACACGGCTAAAAGATCGTTGATCAATTGTGTGTCTAGAGGTGCCCCCCTGCCCCCGTATATAAAGGAGCAAGGGGGGTTCGGCCGGTCTAGAGGAGAGGCGCGCCAGGAGGAGTCCTACTCCTACCGGGAGTAGGACTCCCCCCTTTTCCATGTTGGACTAGGAGAGAAAGGGGGAAGAGGTGGAGGGGAGGAAGGGCGGGGGGCGCCGCCCCCCTCTCCTTGTCCTATTCGGACTGGGGGGGAAGGGGCACGCGGCCCTGCCCTGGCCTCCTCTCCTCTCTTCCACCTAGGCCCACTAAGGCCCATTAAGTTACCGGGGGGGGGGGGGTTCCGGTAACCTCCCGGTACTCCGGAAAAATCTCGATTTCACCCGGAACACTTCCGATGTCCAAACATAGGCTTCCAATATATCAATCTTTATGTCTCGACCATTTCGAGACTCCTCGTCATGTCCGTGATCACATCCGGGACTCCGAACAACCTTCGGTACATCAAAACATATAAACTCATAATATAACTGTCATCGTAACGTTAAGCGTGCGGACCCTACGGGTTCGAGAACTATGTAGACATGACCGAGACACCTCTCCGGTCAATAACCAATAGCGGAACCTGGATGCTCATATTGGTTCCCACATATTCTACGAAGATCTTTATCGGTCAGACCGCATAACAACATACGTTGTTCCCTTTGTCATCGGTATGTTACTTGCCCGAGATTCGATCGTCGGTATCTCGATACCTAGTTCAATCTCGTTACCGGCAAGTCTCTTTACTCGTTCCGTAATACATCATCCCGCAACTAACTCATTAGTCACAATGCTTGCAAGGCTTATAGTGATGTGTATTACTGAGTGGGCCCAGAGATACCTCTCCGACAATCGGAGTGACAAATCCTAATCTCGAAATACGCCAACCCAACAAGTACCTTTGGAGACACCTGTAGAGCACCTTTATAATCACCCAGTTACGTTGTGACGTTTGGTAGCACACAAAGTGTTCCTCCGGTAAACGGGAGTTGCATAATCTCATAGTCATAGGAACATGTATAAGTCATGAAGAAAGCAATAGCAACATACTAAACGATCGAGTGCTAAGCTAACGGAATGGGTCAAGTCAATCACATCATTCTCCTAATGATGTGATCCCGTTAATCAAATGACAACTCATGTCTATGGCTAGGAAACATAACCATCTTTGATCAACGAGCTAGTCAAGTAGAGGCATACTAGTGACACTCTGTTTGTCTATGTATTCACACATGTATTATGTTTCCGGTTAATACAATTCTAGCATGAATAATAAACATTTATCATGATATAAGGAAATAAATAATAACTTTATTATTGCCTCTAGGGCATATTTCCTTCAGTCTCCCACTTGCACTAGAGTCAATAATCTAGATTACACAGTAATGATTCTTACACCCATGGAGTCTTGGTGCTGATCATGTTTTGCTCGTGGAAGAGGCTTAGTCAACGGGTCTGCAACATTCAGATCCGTATGTATCTTGCAAATTTCTATGTCTCCCACCTGGACTAAATCCCGGATGGAATTGAAGCGTCTTTTGATGTGCTTGGTTCTCTTGTGAAATCTGGATTCCTTTGCTAAGGCAATTGCACCAGTATTGTCACAAAAGATTTTCATTGGTCCCGATGCACTAGGTATGACACCTAGATCGGATATGAACTCCTTCATCCAGACTCCTTCATTTGCTGCTTCCGAAGCAGCTATGTACTCTGCTTCACACGTAGATCCCGCCACGACACTTTGCTTAGAACTGCACCAACTGACAGCTCCACCGTTCAATGTAAACACGTATCCGGTTTGCGATTTAGAATCGTCCGGATCAGTGTCAAAGCTTGCATCAACGTAACCATTTACGATGAGCTCTTTGTCACCTCCATAAACGAGAAACATATCCTTAGTCCTTTTCAGGTATTTCAGGATGTTCTTGACCGCTGTCCAGTGATCCACTCCTGGATTACTTTGGTACCTCCCTGCTAAACTTATAGCAAGGCACACATCAGGTCTGGTACACAGCATTGCATACATGATAGAGCCTATGGCTGAAGCATAGGGAACATCTTTCATCTTCTCTCTATCTTCTGCAGTGGTCGGGCATTGAGTCTTACTCAATCTCACACCTTGTAGTACAGGCAAGAACCCTTTCTTTGCTTGATCCATTTTGAACTTCTTCAAAACTTTGTCAAGGTATGTGCTTTGTGAAAGTCCAATTAAGCGTCTTGATCTATCTCTATAGATCTTGATGCCCAATATATATGCAGCTTCACCGAGGTCTTTCATTGAAAAACTCTTATTCAAGTATCCCTTTATGCTATCCAGAAATTCTATATCATTTCCAATCAGCAATATGTCATCCACATATAATATCAGAAATGCTACTGAGCTCCCACTCACTTTCTTGTAAATACAGGCTTCTCCAAAAGTCTGTATAAAACCAAATGCTTTGATCACACTATCAAAGCGTTTATTCCAACTCCGAGAGGCTTGCACCAGTCCATAAATGGATCGCTGGAGCTTGCACACTTTGTTAGCTCCCTTTGGATCGACAAAACCTTCCGGTTGCATCATATACAACTCTTCTTCCAGAAATCCATTCAGGAATGCAGTTTTGACATCCATTTGCCAAATTTCATAATCATAAAATGCGGCAATTGCTAACATGATTCGGACAGACTTAAGCATCGCTACGGGTGAGAAGGTCTCATCGTAGTCAATCCCTTGAACTTGTCGAAAACCTTTCGCAACAAGTCAAGCTTTATAGACAGTAACATTACCGTCAGCGTCAGTCTTCTTCTTGAAGATCCATTTATTTTCAATGGCTTGCCGATCATCGGGCAAGTCAACCAAAGTCCATACTTTGTTCTCATACATGGATCCCATCTCGGATTTCATGGCCTCAAGCCATTTTGCGGAATCTGGGCTCACCATCGCTTCTTCATAGTTCGTAGGTTCGTCATCGTCTAGTAACATAACCTCCAGAACAGGATTACCATACCACTCTGGTGCGGATCTTAATCTGGTTGATCTACGAGGTTCAGTAATAACTTGATCTGAAGTTTCATGATCATTATCATTAACTTCCCCACTAATTGGCGTAGGTGTCGCAGAAACTGGTTTCTGTGATGATCTACTTTCCAATAAGGGAGCAGGTACAGTTACCTCATCAAGTTATACTTTCCTCCCACTCACTTCTTTTGAGAGAAACTCCTTCTCTAGAAAGGATCCATTCTTAGCAACGAATGTCTTGCCTTCGGATCTGTGATAGAAGGTGTACCCAACAGTCTCTTTTGGGTATCCTATGAAGACACATTTCTCCGATTTAGGTTCAAGCTTATCAGGTTGAAGTTTCTTCACATAAGCATCGCAACCCCAAACTTTAAGATACGACAACTTTGGTTTCTTGCCAAACCATAGTTCATAAGGCGTCGTTTCAACGGATTTTGATGGTGCCCTATTTAGAGTGAATGCAGCCGTCTCTAAAGCATAACCCCAAAACGATAGCGGTAAATGAGTAAGAGACATCATAGATCGCACCATATCTAGTAAAGTACGATTACGACGTTCGGACACACCATTATGCTGTGGTGTTCCGGGTGGCGTGAGTTGCGAAACTATTCCGCATTGTTTCAAATGTAGGCCAAACTCGTAACTCAAATATTCTCCTCCACGATCTGATTGTAGAAACTTTATTTTCTTGTTACGATGATTTTCAACTTCGCTCTGAAATTCTTTGAACTTTTCAAATGTTTCAGACTTATGTTTCATTAAGTAGATATACCCATATCTGCTCAAATCATCTGTGAAGGTGAGAAAATAACGATATCCGCCACGAGCCTCAATATTCATCGGACCACATACATCTGTATGTATGATTTCCAATAAATCTGTTGCTCTCTCCATAGTTCCGGAGAACGGTGTTTTAGTCATCTTGCCCATGAGGCACGGTTCGCAAGTACCAAGTGATTCATAATCAAGTGGTTCCAAAAGTCCATCAGTATGGAGTTTCTTCATGCACTTTACACCGATATGACCTAAACGACAGTGCCACAAATAAGTTGCACTATCATTATCAACTCTGCATCTTTTGGCTTCAATATTATGAATATGTGTATCACTACTATCGAGATTCAACAAGAATAGACCACTCTTCAAGGGTGCATGACCATAAAAGATATTATTCATATAAATAGAAAAACCATTATTCTCTGATTTAAATGAATAACCGTCTCGCATCAAACAAGATCCAGATATAATGTTCATGCTTAACGCTGGCACCAAATAACAATTATTTAGGTCTAAAACTAATCCCGAAGGTAGATGTAGAGGTAGCGTG
Organism: Triticum aestivum; assembly: GCF_018294505.1. Classification (NCBI taxonomy): domain Eukaryota; kingdom Viridiplantae; phylum Streptophyta; class Magnoliopsida; order Poales; family Poaceae; genus Triticum; species Triticum aestivum. Next base: position 91,033,103 of record NC_057808.1, read on the forward strand.
CCGACCGCGATCACAATGACTTTGGAACCATTCCCACGCGCATCGTCACCTCGTCCTTAGCCAATCTTCCTTAATCCGTAGCCCCTGTTTCGAGTTGCAAATATTAGCAACAGAACCAGTATCAAATACCCAGGTGCTACTACGAGCATTAGTAAGGTACACATCAATAACATGTATATCACATATACCTTTGTTCACCTTGCCATCCTTCTTATCCGCCAAATACTTGGGGCAGTTCCGCTTCCAGTGACCAGTCTGCTTGCAGTAGAAGCACTCAGTCTCAGGCTTAGGTCCAGACTTGGGTTTCTTCTCCTGAACAGCAACTTGCTTGCTGTTCTTCTTGAAGTTCCCCTTCTTCCCTTTGCCCTTTTTCTTGAAACTAGTGGTCTTATTGACCATCAACACTTGATGCTCCTTTTTGATTTCTACCTCCGCTGCCTTTAGCATTGCGAAGAGCTCGAGAATCGTCTTATTCATCCCTTCCATGTTATAGTTCATCACGAAGCTCTTGTAGCTTGGTGGCAGTGATTGAAGAATTCTGTCAATGACGCTATCATCCGGAAGATTAACTCCCAGTTGAATCAAGTGATTGTTATACCCAGACATTTTGAGTATATGCTCACTGACAGAACTATTCTCTTCCATCTTGCAGCTGTAGAACTTATTGGAGACTTCATATCTCTCAATCCGGGCATTTGCTTGAAATATTAACTTCAACTCCTGGAACATCTCATATGCTCCATGACGTTCAAAACGTCGTTGAAGACCCGGTTCTAAGCCGTAAAGCATGGCACACTGAACTATCGATTAGTCATCAGCTTTGCTCTGCCAGACGTTCATAACATCTGGTGTTGCTCCTGCAGCAGTCCTGACACCCAGCGGTGCTTCCAGGACGTAATTCTTCTGTGTAGCAATGAGGATAATCCTCAAGTTATGGACCCAGTCCGTGTAATTGCTACCATCATCTTTCAACTTTGCTTTCTCAAGGAACGCATTAAAATTCAATGGAACAACAACACGGGCCATCTATCTACAATTAACATAGACAAGCAAGATACTATCAGGTACTAAGTTCATGATAAATTCAAGTTCAATTAATCATATTACTTAAGAACTCCCACTTAGATAGACATCCCTCTAATCCTCTAAGTGATCACGTGATCCATACCAACTAAACCATGTCCGATCATCACGTGAGATGGAGTAGTTTCAACGGTGAACATCACTATGTTGATCATATCTACTATATGATACACGCTCGAACTTTCGGTCTCCGTGTTCTAAGGCCATATCTGTTATATGCTAGGCTCGTCAAGTTTAACCTGAGTATTCCGCGTGTGCAACTGTTTTGCACCTGTTGTATTTGAACGTAGAGCCTATCACACCCGACCATCACGTGGTGTCTCAGCACGAAGAACTTTCGCAACGGTGCATACTCAGGGAGAACACTTATACTTTGATAATTTAGTGAGGGATCATGTTATAATGCTACCGTCAATCAAAGCAAGATAAGATGCATAAAAAGATAAACATCACATGCAATCAATATAAGTGATATGATATGGCCATCATCATCTTGTGCTTGTGATCTCCATCTCCGAAGCACCATCATGATCCCCATCGTCACCGGCGCGGCACCTTGATCTCCATCGTAGCATCGTTGTTGTCTCGCCAACTATTAGTTCTACGACTATCGCTACCGCTTAGTGATAAAGTAAAACAATTACATGGCGATTGCATTGCATACAATAAAACGACAACCATATGGCTCCTGCCAGTTGCAGATAACTCGGTTACAAAACATGATCATCTCATACAATAAAATTTAGCATCATGTCTTGACCATATCACATCACAACATGCCCTGCAAAGACAAGTTAGACGTCCTCTACTTTGTTGTTGCAAGTTTTACGTGGCTGCTACGGGCTTAGCAAGAACCGTTCTTACCTACGCATCAAAACCACAACGATAGTTTGTCAAGTTGGTGCTGTTTTAACCTTTGCAAGGACCGGGCGTAGCCACACTCGGTTCAACTAAAGTTGGAGAAACTGACACCCGCCAGCCACCTCTGTGCAAAGCACGTCGGAAGAACCAGTCTCGCGTAAGCGTACGCGTAATGTCGGTCCGGGCCGCTTCATCCAACAATACCGTCGAACCAAAGTATGACATGCTGGTAAGCAGTATGACTTATATCGCCCACAACTCACTTGTGTTCTACTCCTGCATATGACATCTACGCATAAAACCAGGCTCTGATGCCACTGTTGGGGAACGTACTAATTTCAAAAAAATTCCTACGCACACACAAGATCATGGTGATGCATAGCAACGAGAGGGGAGAGTGTTGTCCACGTACTCTCGTAGACCGAAAGCGGAAGCGTTAACACAACGCGGTTGATGTAGTCGTACGTCTTCATGATCCGACCGGTCAAGTACCGAACGCACGGCACCTCCGAGTTCAGCACATGTTCAGCTCGATGATGTCCCTCGAACTCCGATCCAGCCAAGTGTTGAGGGAGAGTTTCGTCAGCACGACGGTGTGGTGACGATGATGATGTTCTACTGACGCAGGGCTTCGCCTAAGCACCACTACGATATTATCGAGGTGTAATATGGTGGAGGGGGCACCGCACACGGCTAAGAGATCAATAGATGAATTGTTGTGTCTATGGGGTGCCCCTGCCCCCGTATATAAAGGAGCAAAGGGGGAGAGGTGCGGCCAGCCTTGGGGCGCGCCAGGAGGAGTCCTACTCCCACCGGGAGTAGGACTCCCCCCTTTTCCTAGTTGGATTAGGACTTGGGAGGGGGGAAAGAGAAGAGGGAGAAGAAGGAAGGGGGGCGCCGCCCCCTTCTCCTTGTCCTATTCGGACTAAGGGGGAGGGGCGCGCGGCCCAGCCCTAGCCGCTTCTCCTCTCTTCCACCTAGGCCCACTAAGGCCCATTATGTTGCCGGGGGGTTCCGGTAACCTCCCGGTACTCCGGTAAAATCCCGATTTCACCCGGAACACTTCCGATATCCAAACATAGGCTTCCAATATATCAATCTTTATGTCTCGACCATTTCGAGACTCCTCGTCATGTCCGTGATCACATCCGGGACTCCGAACAACCTTCGGTACATCAAAACATATAAACTCATAATATAATTGTCATCGAAACGTTAAGCGTGCGGACCCTACGGGTTCGAGAACTATGTAGACATGACCGAGACACGTCTCCGGTCAATAACCAATAGCGGAACCTGGATGCTCATATTGGCTCCCACATATTCTACGAAGATCTTTATCGGTCAGACCGCATAACAACATACGTTGTTCCCTTTGTCATCGGTATGTTACTTGCCCGAGATTCGATCGTCGGTATCTTAATACCTAGTTCAATCTCATTACCGACAAGTCTCTTTACTCGTTCCATAATACATCATCTCGCAACAAACTTATTAGTTGCAATGCTTGCAAGGCAAGTGATGTGCATTACCGAGAGGGCCCAGAGATACCTCTCCGACAATCGGAGTGACAAATGCTAGTCTTGAAATACGCCAACCAACAAGTACCTTCGGAGACACCTGTAGAGCACCTTTATAATCACCCAGTTACGTTGTGATGTTTGGTAGCACACAAAGTGTTCCTCCGGTAAACGGGATTTGCATAATCTCATAGTCATAGGAACATGTATAAGTCATGAAAAAAGCAATAGCAACATACTAAACGATCGAGTGCTAAGCTAACGGAATGGGTCAGGTCAATCACATCATCTCCTAATGATGTGATCCCGTTAATCAAATGACAACTCATGTCAATGGCTAGGAAACATAACCATCTTTGATCAACGAGCTAGTCAAGTAGAGGCATACTAGTGACACTTTGTTTGTCTATGTATTCACACAAGTATTATGTTTCCGGTTAATACAATTCCAGCATGAATAATAAACATTTATCATGATATAAGGAAATAAATAATAACTTTATTATTGCCTCTAGGGCATATTTCCTTCATATCACACACAGTTCTTTGTGTGGAAACGTTTGTGCAAGGTGGCCTAATGCAAACAGTTCGCTGCCGGAAGCCGTGTGTGATTGTTAGTTGATCAAACACGCCTACTTTCTAGAAACCGTGCGCGTTGTTTGAGTTCATCGCCCACGGTGATGTCTGCTACCTCTTGAGCACTGCGTTGGTTTTCCCTTGAAGAGGAAAGGGTGATGCAGTAAAGTAGCGTAAGTATTTCCCTCAGTTTTTGAGAACCAAGGTATCAATCCAGTAGGAGACCATGCTCGAGTCCCACACACCTACACAAACAAATAAGAACCTCGCAAGCAACGCGATAAAGGGGTTGTCAATCCCTTCACGGTCACTTACGAGAGTGAGATCTGATAGAGATGATAAGACAATGTTTTTAGTATTTTTATGATAAAGAGTAAATAAAGATGCAAAGTAAAATAAACGGCACCAGAAATAGCTAGTTGTTGGGAGATTAATATGATGGAAAATAGACCCGGGGGCCATAGGTTTCACTAGTGGCTTCTCTCAAGAGCATAAATATTACGGTGGGTAAACGAATTACTGTCAAGCAATTGATAGAATTGAGCATAGTTATGAGAATATCTAGGTATGATCATGTATATAGGCATCACGTCCACGACAAGTAGACCGAAACGATTTTGCATCTACTACTATTACTCCACACATCGACCGCTATCCAGCATGCATCTAGAGTATTAAGTTCATAAGAACAGAGTAATGCTTTAAGTAAGATGACATGATGTAGAGGGATAAACTCATGCAATATGATATAAACCCCATCTTTTTATCCTCGATGGCAACAATACAATACGTGTCGTTTCCCCTACTGTCACTGGGAATGGAGCACCGCAAGATTGAACCCAAAGCTAAGCACTTCTCCCATTGCAAGAAAGATCAATCTAGTAGGCCAAACCAAACTGATAATTCAAAGAGACTTGCAAAGATAACCAATCATACATAAAAGAATTCAGAGGAGATTCAAATATTGTTCATAGATAATCTTGATCATAAACCCAGAATTCATCGGATCTCGACAAACATACCGCAAAAGAACATTACATCGAATAGATCTCCAAGAAGATCGAGGAGAACTTTGTATTGAGATCCAAAGAGAGAGAAGAAGCCATCTAGCTAATAACTATGGACCCGAAGGTCTGAGGTAAACTACTCACACATCATCGGAGAGGCTATGGTGTTGATGTAGAAGCCCTCTGTGATCAATGCCCCCTCCGGCGAAGCGCCGGAAAAGGCCCCAAGATGGGATCTCATAGGTACAGAAGGTTGCGGCGGTGGAAATAGGGTTTTGGCTCTGTCTCTGATGTTTTCGGGGTACGTAGGTATATATAGGAGGAAGAAGTATGTCGGTGGAGCAACGTGGGCCCCATGAGGGTGGAGGGCGCGCCTGGGGGGTAGGCGCGCCCCCTGGCTCGTGCTCTCCTCGTTAATTTCTTTACGTAGACTCCAAGTCCTCTGGATCACGTTTGGTCCGAAATCACATTTCCGAAGGTTTCATTCCGTTTGGACTCCGTTTGATATCCTTTTCCTTCGAAACACTGAAATAGGCAAAAAAAACAGCAATTCGGGTTGGGCCTCCGGTTAATAGGTTAGTCCCAAAAATAATATAAAAGTGTATAATAAAGCCCATTAAACATCCAAAACAAAATATAATATAGCATGGAACAATAAAAAATTATAGATACGTTGGAGACGTATCAAGCATCCCCAAGCTTAATTCCTGCTCGTCCTCAAGTAGGTAAATGATAAAAACAGAATTTTTGATGTGGAATGCTACTTAGCATAATTTTCAATGTAATTCTCTTATTTGTGGTATGAATATTCAGATCCGAAAGATTCAAGATAAAAGTTTAATATTGACATAAAAATAATAATACTTCAAGCATACTAACTAAGCAATTATGTCTTCTCAAAATAACATGGCCAAAGATGGTTATCCCTACAAAATCATATAGTCTGGCTATGCTCTATCTTCATCACACAAAGTATTTAATCATGCACAACCCCGATGACAAGCCAAGCAATTGTTTCATACTTTTGGTGTTCTCAAACTTTTTCAATCTTCACGCAATACATGAGCGTGAGCCATGGACATAACACTATATGTGGAATAGAATGGTGGTTGTGGAGAAGACAAAAAAGGAGAAGATAGCCTCACATCAACTGGGCGTGTCAACGGGCTATGGAGATGCCCATCAATAGATATCAATGTGAGTGAGTAGGGGTTTCCATGCAACGGATGCACTAGAGCTATAAGTATATGAAAGCTCAACAAAAGAAACTAAGTGGGTGTGCATCCAACTCGCTTGCTCACGAAGACCTAGGGCATTTTGAAGAAGCCCGTCATTGGAATATACAAGCCAAGTTCTATAATGAAAAATTCCCACTAGTATATGAAAGTGATATCATAGGAGACTCTCTATCATGAAGATCATGGTGCTACTTTGAAGCACAAGTGTGGAAAAAGAATAGTAGCATTGTCCCTTCTCTCTTTTTCTCTCATTCATTTTTTCTTTGGGCCTTTTCTCTTTTTTTATGGCCTCTTTTTTTCTTTTTTTGTCCGGAGTCTCATCCCGACTTGTGGGGGAATCATAGTCTCCATCATCCTTTCCTCACTTGGGACAATGCTCTAATAATGATGATCATCACACTTTTATTTACTTACAACTCAATACTTAGAACAAAATATGACTCTATGTGGATGCCTCCGGCGGTGTACCGGGATATGCAATGAATCAAGAGTGACATGTATGAAAGAATTATAAATGGTGGCTTTGCCACTAATACGATGTCAACTACATGATCATGCAAAGCAATATGACAATGATGGAGCGTGTCATAATAAACGGAACGGTGGTAAGTTGCATGGTAATATATCTCGGAATGGCTATGGAAATGCCATGATAGGTAGGTATGGTGGCTGTTTTGAGGAAGGTATATGGCGGGTGTATGATACCGGCGAAAAGTGTGCGGTATTAGAGAGGCTAGCAATGGTGGAAGGAAGAGAGTGCGTATAATCCATGGACTCAACATTAGTCATAAAGAACTCATATAGTTGTTGCAAAAATCTACAAGTTATCAACGCAAAGTATTATGCGCATGCTCCTAGGGGGATAGATTGGTAGGAAAAGACCATCGCTCGTCCCCGACCGCCACTCATAAGGAAGACAATCAATAAATAAATCATGCTCCGACTTCATCACATAACGGTTCACCATACGTGCATGCTACGGGAATCACAAACTTTAACACAAGTATTTCTCAAATTCACAACTACTCAACTAGCATGACTCTAATATCACCATCTTCATATCTCAAAACAATTATCAAGCATCAAACTTCTCATAGAATTCAACACACTCATAAGGTTTTTTTACTAATCTTGGATGCCTATCATAATTAAAGCAAATAACCATGCTGTTTTGTAGGACTCTCAAAATAATATAAGTGAAGCATGAGAGAACAATAGTTTCTATAAAACAAATCCACCACCGTGCTCCAAAAGATATAAGTGAAGCACTAGAGCAAAAACTATATAGCTCAAAAGATATAAGTGAAGCACATAGAGTATTCTAATAAATTCCGAATCATGTGTGTCTCTCTCAAAAGGTGTGTACAACAAGGATGATTGTGGTAAACTAAAAAGCAAAGACTCAAATCATACAAGACGCTCCAAGCAAAACACATATCATGTGGTGAATAAAAATATAGCTCCAAGTAAAGTTACCGATGGACGAAGACGAAAGAGGGGATGCCTTCCGGGGCATCCCCAAGCTTTGGCTTTTTGGTGTCCTTAGATTATCTTGGGGTTCCATGGGCATCCCCAAGCTTAGGCTCTTGCCACTCCTTGTTCCATAATCCATCAAATCTTTTACCCAAACTTGAAAACTTCACAACACAAAACTCAACAGAAAATCTCGTGAGCTCCGTTAGCGAAAGAAAGCAAAACACCACTTCAAGGTACTGTAATGAACTCATTCTTTATTTATATTGGCGTTAAACCTACTGTATTCCAACTTCTCTATGGTTTATAAACTCTTTTACTAGCCATAGATTCATCAAAATAAGCAAACAACACACCAAAAACAGAATCTGTCAAAAACAGAATAGTCTATAGTAATCTGTAACTAACACAAACTTCTGGAACTCATAAAAATCTACCAAAATAGGAAGACCTATAAATTTGTTTATTGATCTATTGCAATTGGAATCAATATTTTATCACGTTTTGGTGATTTTTAACAATTGTTTTCGTGAACAGAAAGTTTCTGGAATTTTCAGCAAGATCAAATAACTAACATCCAAGAAGATCCTATAGGTTTAACTTGGCACAAATACTAATTAAAACATAAAAACAAATCTAACAAGAGGCTAGATCAAATATTTATTCCTAAACAGAAGCAAAAAACAAAAAAATAAAATAAAATTGGGTTTGCCTCCCAACAAGCGCTATCGTTTAACGCCCTTAGCTAGGCATAAAAGCAAGGATAGATCTAAGTATTACCATCTTTGGTAGGCAATCCTTCAATAGAACACCTATAACCCTTAGGAACTTCTTTCTTCTTATTGATGATCAAACTTTTGGGCAAGAAATCAAGAAATTCATTTGTATCAAGCGGTTCCTTAATGATAGCAAAAAAATTGGGGTGAACACTTATTGATTTGAGATCCGCAGTTTCCTTACTAGAAGATTCACCCTTATTTTTAGGAACATACATAATCTTGACAATTTTGGTTGAAGGATATGGAGTATTTCTAACGGAAGAAAAAGCGGACCCCAAGTTGGTAATAATACCCTCAAGCTTATCAATTCTAGTAGAATCTTGAACTATTCTTTCATTAACTATGGGTTCCTTCTCTTTAAAAAATTTCAAAGTGACTCCTACCTTAGATCCATATTGAGTAATTTGATTATGGATCTTTTTATCCAAATTCTCAATCAATTCCGTAGTGGTAACTTTATTTTCAATAATTTCAAGCCTTTGCATCACATGTTCCAAAGTTAACATAGTTCCATTAACCAAAAGAGGTGGTGAGCCAAACAAATCTATCATAGCATTATAAGAATCAAAAGTATGGCTACCCAAGAAATTCCCTCCGGTAATGGTATCAAGAATATATCTATACCAAGGAGTGACGCCTACATAAAAATTGCGAAGAAGAATGGTAGTAGATTGCTTTCGGGTAGATCTATTTTGAGCATTGTAGATTCTATACCAAGCATCTTTTAGATTTTCTCCCTCCCTTAGTTTGAAATTAAGAACTTCATTCTCGGGAGATAAAGGAGTAGATAAAGGACTAGCCATAACGACGAAGCAAGCGAGAAACAAGCGAACGGAAAAGAGAGGACGAATAAAACAGCTACGGTGAAGTGGGGAAGAGGAAAACGAGAGGCAAATGGCAAATAATGTAATGCGAGGGATAAGGGTTTGTGATGGGTACTTGGTATGTCTTGACTTGTGCACAGACTCCCCGGCAACAGCGCCAGAAATCCTTCTTGCTACCTCTTGAGCACTGCGTTGGTTTTCCCTTAAAGAGGAAAGGGTGATGCAGTAAAGTAGCGTAAGTATTTCCCTCGGTTTTTGAGAACCAAGGTATCAATCCAGTAGGAGACCACGATCGAGTCCCACGCACCTACACAAACAAATAAGAACCTCGCAACCAACGCGATAAAGGGGTTGTCAATCCCTTCACGGTCACTTACGAGAGTGAGATCTGATAGAGATGATAAGATAATATTTTTGGTATTTTTATGATAAAGAGTAAATAAAGATGCAAAGTAAAATAAACGGCGCCAGAAATAGCTAGTTGTTGGGAGATTAATATGATGGAAAATAGACCCGGGGGCCATAGGTTTCACTAGTGGCTTCTCTCAAGAGCATAAATATTACAGTGGGTAAACGAATTACTGTCGAGCAATTGATAGAATTGAGCATAGTTATGAGAATATCTAGGTATGATCATGTATATAGGCATCACGTCCGCGACAAGTAGACCGAAACGATTCTGCATCTACTACTATTACTCCACACATCGACCGCTATCCAGCATGCATCTAGAGTATTAAGTTCATAAGAACAAAGTAATGCTTTAAGTAAGATGACATGATGTAGAGGGATAAACTCATGCAATATGATATAAACCCCATCTTTTTATCCTTGATGGCAACAATACAATACGTGTCGTTTCCCCTACTGTCACTGGGATCGAGCACCGCAAGATTGAACCCAAAGCTAAGCACTTCTCCCATTGCAAGAAAGATCAATCTAGTAGGCCAAACCAAGCTGATAATTCGAAGAGACTTGCAAAGATAACCAATCATACATAAAAGAATTCAGAGGAGATTCAAATATTGTTCATAGATAATCTTGATCATAAACCCAGAATTCATTGGATCTCGACAAACACACCGCAAAAAAAGATTACATCGAATAGATCTCCAAGAAGATCGAGGAGAACTTTGTATTGAGATCCAAAGAGAGAGAAGAAGCCATCTAGCTAATAACTATGGACCCGAAGGTCTGAGGTAAACTACTCACACATCATCGGAGAGGCTATGGTGTTGATGTAGAAGCCCTCCATGATCAATGCCCCCTCCGGCAGAGCGCCGGAAAAGGCCCCAAGATGGGATCTCACGGGTACAGAAGGTTGCGGTGGTGGAAATAGGGTTTTGGCTCTGTCTCAGATGTTTTCGAGGCACATAGGTATATATAGGAGGAAGAAGTAGGTCGGTGGAGCTACGAGGGGCCCACGAGGGTGGAGGGCGCGCCTGGGGTGGGGGGGGGGGGGGGTAGGCGCGCCCCCTGCCTCGAGCTCTCCTCGTTGATTGCTTTACGTAGACTCCAAGTCCTCTGGATCACGTTTGTTCTGAAAATCACGTTCCTGAAGGTTTCATTCCGTTTGGACTCCGTTTGATATCCTTTTCCTTTGAAACACTGAAATAGGAAAAAAACAGCAATTCGGGCTGGGTCTCCGGTTAATAGGTTAGTCCCAAAAATAATATAAAAGTGTATAATAAAGCCCATTAAACATCCAAAACAGAATATAATATAGCACGGAACAATCAAAAATTACACATACGTTGGAGACGTATCACTGTCTGAATAACCGTTTGCAATAGAAAACCCCAGTAAGCAGGGTAATTAGCCTATTATTGATAATCCATGTACTAATCAAACTTATATTTCTTATAAAACACGCCAGATATTTCATATCCGTATAAAAGCAACCAGGATTTCATAATCGAATTACATCAGATAGCTTCGGCACTCAGTTACGCCATTACACAACAACACCAAGTTTCACATGTAGCATCAAAAACCTTTGGAAAGTAGCATCATACACGGTAAATAGACAGATGAATCTGATCTGGGAAACTGCAGAAGCGGAAGGCAAATATTGAGCCTTCAGTGATGTTGAATGTCCTTGCAACTTTAGGCCAGTGGCTATGGATAATTGCCCGCCCAACCTTCGTCCTCTTCAGCAAGACTTCAATATTGCACCGTGGGTGTTGAATGAATACCTTCCTCGCCTCTTGACCATGCAGGTGGTTTGAGAGGTAATCATCAGTGAACTGCTTTGAAAAGTACTGAAAACAAAGCTATGCATAAATCGCTGTTGTAAATTTTGAAATGGCGCAAGGGGTAAAAACAAGGTAAAAGAGTTGGTATCATCCTATAGTTGACTGATGTCTTCTTGATTGTGCAAACAAAGATCTTGTTGTTATTCATCGCAAGTTTCTTCATCCTAACAATCTTACTGAGTTTCTTGACTTGACTGATATTCATGGACATCTCATTTCCCCATATGCAAAATGGGTCGAACAGTGGGTCTAAGCCTCTAACAGCAGGACCTACATGTGTAAGACCAAATTGTAAGAAACCTAAATATTGGAATGATTCCTGCAACTGCACAATAATGTGCTATTAGCCAAAGGACCCTTCTTGAACAAACCTCGATGGTAAACCGCAGTGTCTCCCATTGTTTCCCCGCAACACACATAAGGAAGATCTTGATCAGGTTAACTGAGAGTTGCCATACTATCAGTAGAATATGTATTGAGTACTGCCAAATTCGATTGGTGTCACATGCATAACAATACAAAATTGTACCCACGACAAATGAAAATCAAATTGCAGAACTGAACCAAACAATTAAATGGACAGCAGACCAAATGAACCAAAATAGTTAACTGAGCACGACATTGCAGAATAGAAACATGTACTAGAAGATAAGACAGTTAACAAAACAAAGAATGCTTGAGAACAGTACTACGAAATGTAGCAATTGTTGGACCAAAGTGTTAACTGAACATTACATTTCAGAGGACCAAACTATTAACTGAACATCAGATTGCATATTAACATTACAGAGGACAAATCACTAGAAGGCACTGGCGGTGGCCTCGAGAAAACATCACGAACTGTATTTTAAAGTAGACAACCGCGTGGCGGTGTCGACGGTGGCCTCGAAGACGAGGTGCTCCTCCAAGATTTGGCGGTCGACATGCATGGTAGCAAGTGACCTCGTTCACGCGTGCGACCGCATGCTACTCAGCTCCATGTTATACTTCGTGTAAATGGCTATGGGCAGCGCTTAATTGGAGGAGGGGGCAGTGATTTCGGTGGAAGGTGTCGCTCCGTCAGTCGGGGCATGTGGGACGGGAAAGGAGGAGGATGGTGTGGGGTGGGGTGTGGATTACCTGACCATCTCGACGAGGCCGCGCAGCAAGAAGAAGGGTCGACGGCGAGGAGGCCGCGCAGCAAGAAGAAGGGTCACCGGCGAGGAGGCGACACTACAAGAAGAAGGGTCGCCGGCGAGGAGGCGGCGCTGCAAGAAGAAGGGTAGCCGGCGAGGAGGCGGCACTGCAAGAAGAAGGGTAGCCGGCGAGGAGGCGGTGCTGCAAGAAGAAGGGTCGCCGGCGAGGAGGCTGAGCTGCCAGTAAGCAGCAGTGAATGTTTGAACTTGGAAAGCAAGGAGGAACAGTGGAAATGTGGCTTTTGGTAGGAGGGAGGGGGCCGGAAGATAGATATTTCCGCGGTGGCAAAAAAAATTCGCTCGGTGCCACGAGAAACTGGCGCGCAAGTGTGGTTCAAGCGGGGGCGGTGGACTGTAGACGACGAAGCTTCCTGCATAAGCCAGACAAGACGGTGCGCCAAGATATTTTATATCGCATCCCACACGATTCTTTCTAGTAAACTGTTTGTGATATACCTAATTTTTTCATTATGTTTTGAAAGACAAAATGGTGTTACGGAGGGAAAGGATGGTGTTTGAATTGCTAGAACATTTACGTACAGTGAACATGCAACTAGTACCTGAGTGTCGTGTTTAAATTTGGAATTATTCCGGGTTCGTTTGGCATTTTTATGCATTAATTGAGTTTCTGGGCATTTAATGTGCATAATTCAAATTTGAACTACAAGCACATGCTCCAATGCACCAAAGTTTGCTGAAAATCGCATGTGTGTCTTTGGGTGAATTTATAGGTCCCATGCAAGAAATGGCAATAAAATTCAAACATCTAGGTGTCGTGGCTCGGCCGGAATGATTGAGAAACTTGGTTTTTTAATTCCTGTAAATCCAAAACACGGCTGAAATCATGAAACTTGGCATGGTGTCATGACATGGCACCAACATGCTACCATAATTTTTTTGGCCGAATTGGGACAAGCTTTGGTGTAAGCTCCTTGCAAACCGGAGCTTCCCTCAAGAAGGCTCCTGGTTCTGAGAGGGAACATGTCACCTCCGTGTGTGAAACGACATACGTGCACTGCCTTCTTGCTACCTCTTGAGCACTGCGTTGGTTTTCCCTTGAAGAGGAAAGGGTGATGCAGCAAAGTAGCGTAAGTATTTCCCTTAGTTTTTGAGAACCAAGGTATCAATCCAGTAGGAGGCTACACACAAGTCCCTCGCACCTACACAAACAAATAAATCCTCGCAACCAACGCGAGAAGGGGTTGTCAATCCCTACACGGTCACTTACGAGAGTGAGATCTGATAGATATGATAAGATAATATTTTTGGTATTTTTGTGATAAAGATGCAAAGTAAAATAAAAGCAAAATAAAAGGCGGAAATAGAAGTGTTGGAAGATTAATATGATGGAGAATAGACCCGGGGGCCATAGGTTTCACTAGTGGCTTCTCTCGAGAGCATAAGTTTTTACGGTGGGTGAACAAATTACTGTTGAGCAATTGTCAGAATTGAGCATAGTTATAAGAATATCTAGGTATGATCATGTATATAGGCATCACGTCCGAAACAAGTAGACCGACTCCTGCCTGCATCTACTACTATTACTCCACACATCGACCGCTATCCAGCATGCATCTAGAGTATTAAGTTCATAAGAACAGAGTAACGCTTTAAGCAAAATGACATGATGTAGAGGGATAGACTCATGCAATATGATATAAACCCCATCTTGTTATCCTTGATGGCAACAATACAATACGTGCCTTGCTGCCCCTACTGTCACTGGGAAAGGACACCGCAAGATTGAACCCAAAGCTAAGCACTTCTCCCATTGCAAGAAAGATCAATCTAGTAGGCCAAACCAAACTGATAATTCAAAGAGACTTGCAAAGATAACCCATCATACATAAAAGAATTCAGAAGATTCAAATATTGTTCATAGATAAACTTGATCATAAACCCACAATTCGTCGGTCTCAACAAACACACCGCAAAAGAAGATTACATCGAATAGATCTCCACAAGAGAGGGGGAGAACATTGTATTGAGATCCAAAAAGAGAGAGGAAGCCATCTATCTAATAACTATGGACCTGAAGGTCTGAGGTAAACTACTCACACTTCATCGGAGAGGCTATGGTGTTGATGTAGAAGCCCTCCATGATGGATGCCCCCTCCGGCAGAGCTCCGGAACAGGCCCCAAGATGGGATCTCACGGGTACAGAAGGTTGCGGTGGTGGAATTAGGTTTTTGGCTCCGTATCTGGTAGTTTGGGGGTACGTAGGTATATATATGAGGAAGGAGTACGTCGGTGGAGCAACGTGGGGCCCACGAGGGTGGAGGGCACGCCGAGGGGGGTAGGCACGCCCCTACCTCGTGGCTTCCTGGTAGCTTTCTTGACGTAGGGTCCAAGTCCTCTAGATCACGTTCGTTCCGAAAATCACGTTCCCGAAGGTTTCATTCCGTTTGGACTCCGTTTGATATTCCTTTTTTGTGAAACTCTGAAATAGGAAAAAAACAGCAATTCTGGGCTGGGCCTCCGGTTAATAGGTTAGTCCCAAAAATAATATAAAAATGTATAATAAAGCCCAATAATGTCCAAAACAGAAGATAATATAGCATGGAGCAATCAAAAATTATAGATATGTTGGAGACGTATCAAGCATCCCCAAGCTTAATTCCTGCTCGTCCTCGAGTAGGTAAATGATAAAAACAGAATTTTTGATGCGGAATGCTACTTGGCATAATTTCAATGTAATTCTTCTTAATTGTGGTATGAATATTCAGATCCAAAAGATTCAAGATAAAAGTTCAATATTGACATAAAAATAATAATACTTCAAGCATACTAACTAAGCAATTATGTTCTCTCAAAATAACATGGCCAAAGAAAGTTCATCCCTACAAAATCATATAGTTTAGTCATGCTCCATTTTCGTCACACAAGAATGCTCTCATCATGCACAACCCTTATGACAAGCCAAGCAATTGTTTCATACTTTAGTAATCTCAAACTTTTTCAACCTTCACGCAATACATGAGCATGAGCCATGGATATAGCACTATGGGTGGAATAGAATATGATGATGGGGGTTATGTGGAGAAGACAAAAAAGGAGAAAGTCTCACATCAACGAGGCTAATCAATGAGCTATGGAGATGCCCATCGATTGATGTTAATGCAAGGAGTAGGGATTGCCATGCAACGGATGCACTAGAGCTATAAATATATGAAAGCTCAACAAAAGAAACTAAGTGGGTGTGCATCCAACTTGCTTGCTCACGAAGACCTAGGGCACTTGAGGAGGCCCATTGTTGGAATATACAAGCCAGGTTCTATAATGAAAAATTCCCACTAGTATATGAAAGTGACAAAACAAGAGACTCTCTATTATGAAGATCATGGTGCTACTTTGAAGCACAGGTGTGGTAAAAGGATAGTAACATTGTCCCTTCTCTCTTTTTCTCTCATTTTTTGGGCCTTCTCTTTTTTTGGCCTTTCTCTTTTTTTATTCCTCACTTGGGACAATGCTCTAGAAAATGATGATCATCACATTTTTATTTATTTACAACTCAATGATTACAACTCGATACTAGAACAAAGTATGACTCTATATGAATGCCTCCGACGGTGTACCGGGATATGCAATGAACCAAGAGTGACATGTATGAAAGAATTATGAATGGTGGCTTTGCCACAAATACTATGTCAACTACATGATCATGCAAAGCAATATGACAATGATGAACGTGTCATGATAAACAGAAATGGTGGAAAGTTGCATGGAAATATATCTCGGAATGGCTATGGAAATGCCATAATAGGTAGGTATGGTGGCTGTTTTGAGGAAGATATAAGGATGTTTATGTGTGAAAGAGCGTATCATATCACGGGGTTTGGATGCACCGGCGAAGTTTGCACCAACTCTCAATGTGAGAAAGGGCAATGCACGGTACCGAAGAGGCTAGCAATGGTGGAAACGTGAGAGTGCGTATAATCCATGGACTCAACATTAGTCATAAAGAACTCACATACTTATTGCAAAAATCTACAAGTCATCAAAAACCAAGAACTACGCGCATGCTCCTAGGGGGATAGATTGGTAGGAAAATGCCATCGCTCGTCCCCGACCGCCACTCATAAGGAGGACAATCAAAGAACACCTCATGTTTCAAATTTGTTACATAATGTTTACCATACGTGCATGCTACGGGACTTGCAAACTTCAACACAAGTATTTCTCAAATTCACAACTACTCAACTAGCACAACTTTAATATCACTACCTCCATGTCTCAAAACAATCATCAAGCATCAAACTTCTCTTAGTATTCAACACACTCATAAGAAAGTTTTTACTAATCTTGAATACCTAGTATATTAGGATTTTTTAAGCAAATTACCATGCTATTTAAGACTCTCAAAATAATCTAAGTGAAGCATGAGAGATCAATAGTTTCTATAAAACAAATCCACCACCATGCTCTAAAAGATATAAGTGAAGTACTAGAGCAAAAACTATATAACTCAAAAGATATAAATGAAGCACATAGAGTGTTCTAATAATTTCCGAATCATGTGTGTCTCCCTCAAAAGGTGTGTACAGCAAGGATGATTGTGATAAACTAAAAAGAAAAGAGTCAAATCATACAAGACGCTCCAAGCAAAACACATATCATGTGGTGAATAAAAATATAGCTCCAAGTAAAGTTACCGATGGACGAAGACGAAAGAGGGGATGCCTTCCGGGGCATCCCCAAGCTTTGGCTTTTTGGTGTCCTTAGATTATCTTGGGGTGCCATGGGCATCCCCAAGCTTAGGCTCTTGCCACTCCTTGTTCCATAATCCATCAAATCTTTCACCCAAAACTTGAAAACTTCACAACACAAAACTCAGCAGAAAATCTCGTGAGCTCCGTTAGCGAAAGAAAACAAAGGACCACTTCAAGGTACTGTAATGAACTCATTATTTATTTATATTGGTGTTAAACCTACTGTATTCCAACTTCTCTATGGTTTATAAACTATTTTACTAGCCATAGATTCATCAAAGTAAGCAAACAACACACGAAAAACAGAATCTGTCAAAAACAGAACAGTCTGTAGTAATCTGTAACTAACGCAAACTTATGGAACTCCAAAAAATCAGCAAAAATAGGACGACCTAGAAAATTTGTTTATTGATCAGCAGCAATTGGAATCAATATTTTATCACGTTATGGTGATTTTTAACAATTATTTTCGTGAACAGAAAGTTTCTGGAATTTTCTGCAAGATCAAATAACTATCATCCAAGAAGATCCTATAGGTTTAACTTGGCACAAACACTAATTAAAACATAAAAACACATCTAACCAGAGGCTAGAACAAATATTTATTCCTAAACAGAAGCAAAAAGCAAAAAAAAACTAAAAATAAAATTGGGTTGCCTCCCAACAAGCGCTATCGTTTAACGCCCCTAGCTAGGTATAAAATCAAGGATAGATCTAGGTATTGCCATCTTTGGCTTTCAATTTTTTAGCGGAATCAAGCTCGAATCCGTGAGGTTCTTTACGTTTCCCTTCATATTCGGAAATTTTTAGATCTAAGGAATCCAACCGCTTATTGCAAAGAGTAATCAACATATTCATGCGGTGAATATTTCCGCTAACGTTCTTAAGAGGTTCAAGAGACTTCTGTAAAATCTTAGTTACTTCGCAAATTTTTTCAAAAACTTGTGTCCCTTCCTGGGTATGATGATGCCCCTTTTGTTGAGGTAGTGTTCCCACTATACCTTCTATAACTTCATGCGCAATATGGGGATCAATTTCAATAGAATTGCCTTTGGCAACGCAATCCAAGAGTTGTCTATGAGACATATTTAATCCAACATAAAAATTGCGAAGCAAAATTCTCAGGTTCACTTCAAAGGTACAATTACGGTAAGACTCCATTATTCTCAACCAGGAATCTTTTAAGTTTTCTCCTTGTCTTTGTTTGAAGTGAAAGACTTCAAACTCAGGGGACAACAAAGTTGATAAGGGACCAGCCATGACGACAAGGCAAGCAAATGAAAAAGAGGCGAACAGAAAAGAGAGGGCGAATAAAATGGCAAAGGTGAAGTGGGGGAGAGGAAAACGAGAGGCAAATGGCGAATAATGTAATGCGGGAGATAAGGGTTTGTGATGGGTACTTGGTATGTTGACTTTTGCGTAGACCTCCACGGCAACGGCGCCAGAAATCCTTCTTGCTACCTCTTGAGCACTGTGTTGGTTTTCCCTTGAAGAGGAAAGGGTGATGCAACAAAGTAGCGTAAGTATTTCCCTCAGTTTTGGAGAACCAAGGTATCAATCCAGTAGGAGGCTACACACGAGTCCCTCGCACCTACACAAACAAATAAATCCTCGCAACCAACGCGATAAGGGGTTGTCAATCCCTACACGGTCACTTACGAGAGTGAGATCTGATAGATATGATAAGATAATATTTTTGGTATTTTTGTGATAAAGATGCAAAGTAAAATAAAAGGCAACAGAAATAGCTAAGTGTTGGAAGATTAATATGATGGAGAATAGACCCGGGGGCCATAGGTTTCACTAGTGGCTTCTCTCGAGAGCATAAGTTTTTACGGCAGGTGAACAAATTACTGTTGAGCAATTGACAGACTTGAGCATAATTATAAGAATATCTAGGTATGATCATGCATATAGGCATCACGTCCGAAACAAGTAGACCGACTCCTTCCTGCATCTACTACTATTACTCCACACATCGACCGCTATCCAGCATGCATCTAGAGTATTAAGTTCATAAGAACAGAGTAACGCTTTAAGCAAGATGACATGATGTAGAGGGATAAACTCATGCAATATGATATAAACCCCATCTTGTTATCCTCGATGGCAACAATACAATACGTGCCTTGCTGCCCCTACTGTCACTGGGAAAGGACACCGCAAGATTGAACCCAAAGCTAAGCACTTCTCCCATTGCAAGAAAGATCAATCTAGTAGGCCAAACCAAACTGATAATTCGAAGAGACTTGCAAAGATAACCAATCATACATAAAAGAATTCAGAAGATTCAAATATTGTTCATAGATAAACTTGATCATAAACCCACAATTCATCGGTCTCAACAAACACACCGCAAAAGAAGATTACATCGAATAGATCTCCACAAGAGAGGGGGAGAACATTGTATTGAGATCCAAAAAGAGAGAGGAAGCCATCTAGCTTATAACTATGGACCCAAAGGTCTGAGGTAAACAACTCACACTTCATCGGAGAGGCTATGGTGTTGATGTAGAAGCCCTCCGTGATCGATGCCCCCTCCGGCGGAGCTCCGGAACAGGCCCCAAGATGGGATCTCATGGGTACAGAAGGTTGCGGCGGTGGAATTTGGTTTTTGGCTCCGTATCTGGTAGTTTGGGGGTACGTAGGTATATATAGGAGGAAGGAGTACGTCGGTGGAGCAACATGGGGCCCACGAGGGTGGAGGGTGCGCCCAGGGGGGTAGGCGCGCCCCCTACCTCGTGGCTTCCTGGTAGCTTTCTTGACGTAGGGTCCAAGTCCTCTGGATCACGTTCGTTCCTAAAATCACGTTCCCGAAGGATTCATTCCGTTTGGACTCCGTTTGACATTCTTTTTCTGCGAAACTCTGAAATAGGCAAAAAAACAGCAATTCTGGGCTGGGCCTCCGGTTAATAGGTTAGTACCAAAAATAATATAAAAGTGTATAATAAAACCCAATAATGTCCAAAACAGAAGATAATATAGCATGGAGCAATCAAAAATTATAGATACGTTGGAGACGTATCACTTCTCCCGCCTTACTTCTTGTACACTGGCATATTAGACCAAATAGAAGTATCGTGCTAAATTTTGGAATTATTCTGTGTTCGTTTGGCCTTTTTATACATTAATTGAGTTTCTGGGCATTTAATGTGCATAATTAAAATTTGAACTACCAGCAGATGCTCCAGTGCACCAAAGTTGTTTGAAAATCACATGTGTGTCCTTGGGTGAATTTCTAGGTCCCATGCAAGAGATGGGAGTGAAATTCAAACATCTGGGCGTCGTGGCTCGGGCGGAAAGATTGAGAAACTTGGTTTTTTAATTCCTGTAATTCCAAAACACGCCCGAAAATCATGAAACTTGGCATGGTCTCATGACATGGCACCAACATGTTGTGGTAATTTATTTGGCCAAATTGGGACAAGCTTTGGTGTAAGATTATTGCAAACCGGAGCTTCCCTGAAGAAGGCTCCTGGTTCTGAGAGGGAACGTGTCACCTCCGTGTGCAAACGACATACGTACACTGCCTTCTCCTGCCTTATTTTGTTACACAGGCAGATTAGACCAAATAGAAGTGGCGTGCTAAATTTTAGAATTATTCCGTGTTCGTTTGGCCTTTTTTATACATTAATTGAGTTTCTGCGCATTTAATGTGTATCATTCAAAATTGAACTACAAGCACGTGCTCTAGTGGACCAAAGTAGTTTGAAAAATCACATGTGTGTCCTTGGGTGAATTTCTAGGTCCCATGCAAGAGATGGGACTGAAATTCAAACATCTGGGCGTCGTGGCTCGGCCGGAAAGATCGAGAAACTTGGTTTTTTAATTCTTGTAATTCCAAAACACGCGTGAAAATCATGAAACTTGTCATGGTCTCCTGACATGGCACCAACATGCCGCGGTAAATTTTTTGGCCGAATCGGGACAAGCTTTGGTCTAAGCTTCTTGCAAACTGGAGCTTCCCACAAGAAGGCTCCTGGTTCCGAGAGGGAACGTGTCACCTCCGTGTGAGAAACGACATACGTACACTGCCTTCTCCCTCCTTAATTTTTTTACACAGGCAGATTAGACCAAATAGAAGTAGCGTGCTAAATTTTGGAATTATTCCGTGTTCATTTGGCCTTTTTATACATTAATTGAGTTTCTGCGCATTTAATGTGCATAATTCAAATTTGAAATACCAGCACGTGCTCCAGTGCACCAAAGTTGTTGGGTGAATTTCTAGGTCGCATGCAAGAGATGGGAGGGAAATTCAAACATCTGGGCGTCGTGGCTCGGCCGGAAAGATTGAGAAACTTGGTTTTTTAATTCCTGTAATACCAAAACACGCCTGAAAATCATGAAAGTTGGCATGGTCTCATGACATGGCACCAACATGCTGTGGTAATTTCTTTGGCCAAATTGGGACAAGCTTTGGTGTAAGCTTATTGCAAACCGGAGCTTCCCTCAAGAAGGCTCCTGGTTCCGAGAGGGAACGTGTCACCTCTGTGTGCAAACGACATATGTACACTGCCTTCTCCTGCCTTATTTTTACACAGGCATAATAGACCAAATAAAAGTAGCGTGCTAAATTTTGGAATTATTCCGTGTTCGTTTGGCCTTTTTTATACTTTAATTGAGTTTCTGCGCATTTAATGTGTATAATTGAAATTTGAACTACAAGCACGTGCTTCAGTGCACCAAAGTTGTTCGAAAAATCACACGTGTGTCCTTGGGTGAATTTCTAGGTCCCATGCAAGAGATGGGAGTGAAATTCAAACATCTGGGCATCGTGGCTCGGCCAGAATGATTGAGAAACTTGGTTTTTTAATTCCTGTAATACCAAAACATGCCTGAAAATCATGAAACTTGGCATGGTGTCATGACATGGCACCAACATGCTGCGGTAATTTCTTTGGCCGAATTGGGACAAGTTTTGGTGTAAGCTTATTGCAAACCAGAACTTTCCTCAAGAAGGCTCCTGGTTCTGAGAGGGAACGTGTCACCTCCGTGTGCGAAACGACATACGTACACTGCCTTCTCCTGCCTTATTTTTTTACACAGGCAGATTAGACCAAATAAAAGTAGCGTACTGAATTTTGGAAATTATTCCGTGTTCGTTTGTCCTGTTTTATACATTAATTGAGTTTCTGCGCATTTAATGTGTATAATTCAAATTTGAACTACAAGCACGTGCTCTAGTGCACCAAAGTTGTTTGAAAAATCACATGTGTGTCCTTGGGTGAATTTGTAGGTCCCATGCAAGAGATGGGAGTGAAATTCAAACTTCTGGGCGTCGTGGCTCGGGCGGAAAGATTGAGAAACTTGGTTTTTTAATTCCTGTAATTCCAAAACATGCCTAAAAATCATGAAACTTGGCATGGTCTCCTGACATGGCAGCAACATGCTGCGTACTTTTTTTGGCCGAATTGGGACAACTTTGGTGTAAGCTTCTTGCAAACCGGAGCTTCCCTCAGGAAGGCTCGTGGTTCCGAGAGGGGACGTGTCACCTCCGTGTGAGAAACGACATACGTACACTGCCTTCTCCTGCCGTAATTTTTTTACACAGGCAGATTAGACCAAATAGAAGTAGCGTGCTAAATTTTGGAATTATCCCGTGTTCGTTTGGCCTTTTTTATACATTAATTGAGTTTCTGTGCATTTAATGTGTATAATTCAAATTAGAACTACAAGCACGTGCTCCAGTGCACCAAAGTTGTTTGAAAAATCACATGTGTGTCCTTGGGTGAATTTCTAGGTCCCATACGAGAGATGGTAGTGAAATTCAAACATCTTGGCGTCGTGGCTCGGGCGGAAAGATTGAGAAACTTGGTTTTTTAATTCCTGTAATTCCAAAACACGCCTGAAAATCATGAATTTGGCATGGTCTCATGACATGGCACCAACATGCTGTGGTAATTTCTTTGGCTAAATTGGGACAAGCTCTGGTGTAAGCTTATTGCAAACCGGAGCTTCCCTCAAGAAGGCTCCTGGTTCTGGGAGGGAACGTGTCACCTCCGTGTGCGAAACGACATACGTACACTGCCTTCTCCTGCCTTCAATTTTTACACAGGCTGACCAAATAGAAGTAGCATGCTAAATTTTGGAATTATTCCGTGTTCGTTTGGCCTTTTTTATTCATTACTTGAGTTTCTACACATTTAATGTGTATAATTCAAATTTGAACTACAAGCACGTGCTCCAGTGCACCAAAGTTGTTTGAAAAATCACATGTGTGTCCTTGGGTGAATTTCTAGGTCCCATGCAAGAGATGGGAGTGAAATTCAAACATCTGGGCGTCGTGGCTCGGCCGAAAAGATTGAGAAACTTGGTTTTTTAATTACTGTAATTTCCGAAACATGCCTGAAAATCATGAAATTTGGCATGGTGTCATGACATGGCACCAACAAGCTGCAGTAATTTCTTTGGCCGAATTGGGACAAGATTTGGTGTAAGCTTATTGCAAACCGGAGCTTCCCTCAGGAAGGCTCGTGGTTCCGAGAGGGAACGTGTCACCTCCGTGTGAGAAACGACATACGTACACTGCCTTCTCCCGCCTTAATTTTTTTACACAGGCAGATTAGACCAAATAGAAGTAGCGTGCTAAATTTTGGAATTATTCCGTGTTCGTTTGGCCCTTTTTATACATTAATTGAGTTTCTGCGCATTTTATGTGTATAATTCAAATTTGAACTACAAGCACGTGCTCCAGTGCACCAAAGTTGTTTGAAAAATCACATGTGTGTCCTTGGGTGAATTTCTAGGTCCCATACGAGAGATGGTAGTGAAATTCAAACATCTTGGCATCGTGGCTTGGGCGGAAAGATTGAGAAACTTGGTTTTTTAATTCCTGTAATTCCAAAACACGCGTGAAAATCATGAATTTGGCATGGTCTCATGACATGGCACCAAGATGCTGTGGTAATTTCTTTGGCCAAATTGGGACAAGCTTTGGTGTAATCTTATTGCAAACCGGAGCTTCCCTCAAGAAGGCTCCTGGTTCTGAGAGGGAACGTGTCACCTCCGTGTGCGAAACGACATACGTACACTGCCTTCTCCTGCCTTATTTTTTTACACAGGCAGATTAGACCAAATAGAAGTAGCGTGCTAAATTTTGGAATTATTCCGTGTTTGTTTGGCCTTTTTTATTCATTACTTGAGTTTCTGCGCATTTAATGTGTATAATTCAAATTTGAACTACAAGCACGTGCTCCAGTGCACCAAAGTTGTTTGAAAACTGACATGTGTGTCCTTGGGTGAATTTCTAGGTCCCATGCAAGAGATGGGAGTGAAATTCAAACATCTGGGAATCGTGGCCCGGCCGAAAAGATTGAGAAACTTGGTTTTTTAATTCCTGTAATTTCCAAAACATGCCTGAAAATCATGAAATTTGGCATGGTGTCATGACATGGCACCAACATGCTGCAGTAATTTCTTTGGCCGAATTGGGACAAGATTTGGTGTAAGCTTATTGCAAACCGGAGCTTCCCTCAAGAAGGCTCGTGGTTCTGAGAGGGAACGTGTCACCTGTATGTGCGAAAAGACATACGTACACTGTCTTCTCCCGCCTTAATTTTTTTTACACAAGCAGATTAGACCAAATAGAAGTAGCGTGCTAAATTTTGGAATTATTTTGTGTTCGTTTGGCCTTCTTTATACATTAATTGAGTTACTGCGCATTTAATGTGTATAATTCAAATTTGAACTACAAGCACGTGCAAGAGATGGGAGTGAAATTCAAACATCTGGGCGTCGTGGCTCAGCCGGAAAGATTGAGAAACTTGGTTTTTTAATTCTTGTAATTCCAAAACATGCCCGAAAATCATGAAACTTGGCATGGTCTCATGACATGGCACCAACATGTTGCGGTAATTTTTTTGGCCGAATTGGGACAAGTTTTGGTGTAAGCTTATTGCAAACCAGAGCTTCCCTCAAGAAGGCTCCTGGTCCAGAGAGGGAACGTGTCACCTTTATGTGCGAAACGACATACATACACTACCTTCTCCCGCCTTATTTTTTTTACACAGGCAGATTAGACCAAATAGAAGTAGCGTGCTAAATTTTGGAATTATTCCGTGTTCGTTTGGCCTTTTTTATACATTAATTGAGTTTCTGCACATTTAATGTGTATAATTCAAATTTGAACTACAAGCACGTGCTCTAGTGCACCAAAGTTGTTTGAAAAATCACATGTGTGTCGTTGGGTGAATTTCTAGGTCCCATGCAAGAGATGGGAGTGAAATTAGAACATCTGGGCGTCGTGGCTCGGCCGGAAAGATTGAGAAACTTGATTTTTTAATTCCTGTAATTCCAAAACACGCCTGAAAATCATGAAACTTGGCATGGTCTCCTGACATGGCACCAACATGCTGCAATAATTTTTTTGGCCGAATTGGGACAAGCTTTGGTGAAGCTTCTTGCAAACCGGAGCTTCCCTCAAGAAGGCTCGTGGTTCCGAGAGGGAACGTGTCACCTCCGTGTGAGAAACGACATACGTACACTACCTTCTACCGCCTTAATTTTTTTACACAGGCAGATTAGACCAAATAAAAGTAGAGTGCTAAATTTTGGAATTATTCCGTGTTTGTTTGGCCTTTTTTATACATTAATTGAGTTTTTGCGCATTTAATATGTATAATTCAAATTTGAACTACAAACACATGCTCTAGTGCACCAAAGTTGTTTAAAAATCACATGTGTGTCCTTGGGTGAATTTCTAGGTCCCATGCAAGAGATGGGAGTGAAATTCAAACATCTAGGCGTCGTGGCTCGGCCGGAAAGATTGAGAAACTTGGTTTTTTAATTCCTGTAATTCCAAAACACGCCTGAAAATCATGAAACTTGTCATGGTCTCCTGACATGGCACCAACATGCTGCGGTAATTTTTTTGGCCGAATTGGGACAAGCTTGGGTGTAAGCTTCTTGCAAACCGGAGCTTCCCTCAAGAAGGTTCCTGCTCCGAGAGGGAACGTGTGACCTCCGTGTGCGAAACGACATACGTACACTGCCTTCTCCTTCCTTCATTTTTTTACACAGGCAGATTAGACCAAATAGAAGTAGCATGCTAAATTTTGGAATTATTCCGTGTTCGTTTGACCTTTTTTTATTCATTAATTGAGTTTCTGCGCATTTAATGTGTATAATTCAAATTTGAACTACAAGCACGTGCTCCAGTGCACCAAAGTTGATTGAAAACTCACATGTGTGTCCTTGGGTGAATTTCTAGGTCCCATGCAAGAGATGGGAGTGAAATTCAAACATCTGGGCGTCGTGGCTCGGCCGAAAAGATTGAGAAACTTGGTTTTTTAATTACTGTAATTTCCAAAACATGCCTGAAAATCATGAAATTTGGCATGGTGTCATGACATGGCACCAACAAGCTGCAGTAATTTCTTTGGCCGAATTGGGACAAGATTTGGTGTAAGCTTATTGCAAACCGGAGCTTCCCTCAGGAAGGCTCGTGGTTCCGAGAGGGAACGTGTCACCTCCGTGTGAGAAACGACATACGTACACTGCCTTCTCCCGCCTTAATATTTTTCCACAGGCAGATTAGACCAAATAGAAGTAGTGTGCTAAATTTTGGAATTATTCCGTGTTCGTTTGGCCTTTTTTATACATTAATTGAGTTTCTGCGCATTTAATGTGTATAATTCAAATTTGAACTACAAGCACGTGCTCTAGTGCACCAAAGTTGTTTGAAAAATCACATGTGTGTCCTTGGGTGAATTTCTAGGTCCCATACGAGAGATGGTAGTGAAATTCAAACATCTTGGCGTCGTGGCTCGGGCGGAAAGATTGAGAAACTTGGTTTTTTAATTCCTGTAATTCCAAAACACGCGTGAAAATCATGAATTTGGCATGGTCTCATGACATGGCACCAAGATACTGTGGTAATTTCTTTGGCCAAATTGCGACAAGCTTTGGTGTAATCTTATTGCAAACCGGAGCTTCCCTCAAGAAGGCTCCTGGTTCTGAGAGGGAACGTGTCACCTCCGTGTGCGAAACGACATACGTACACTGCCTTCTCCTGCCTTCATTTTTTACACAGGCTGATTAGACCAAATAGAAGTAGCATGCTAAATTTTGGAATTATTCCGTGTTTATTTGGCCTTTTTTATTCAGTACTTGAGTTTCTACACATTTAATGTGTATAATTCAAATTTGAACTACAAGCACGTGCTCCAGTGCACCAAAGTTGTTTGAAAACTGACATGTGTGTCCTTGGGTGAATTTCTAGGTCCCATGCAAGAGATGGGAGTGAAATTCAAACATCTGGGAATCGTGGCCCGGCCGAAAAGATTGAGAAACTTGGTTTTTTAATTCTTGTAATTCCAAAACACGCCTGAAAATCATGAAACTTGGCATGGTCTCCTGACATGGCACCAACATGTTGCGGTATTTTTTTGGCCGAATTGGGACAAGCTTTGGTGTAAGTTTCTTGCAAACCGGAGCTTCCCTCAAGAAGGCTCCTGGTTCCGAGATGGAACGTGTCACCTCCGTGTGAGAATCGACATACGTACACTGCCTTCTCCCGCCTTAATTTTTTTACATAGGCAGATTAGACCAAATAGAAATAGCATGCTAAATTTTGGAATTATTCCGTGTTCATTTGGCTTTTTTATACATTAATTGAGTTTCCGGGCATTTAATGTGTATAATTAAAATTTGAACTAGCAACACGTGCTCCAGTGCACCAAAGTTGTTTGAAAAATCACATGTGTGTCCTTGGGTGAATTTCTTGTTCGCATGCAAGAGATTGGAGTGAAATTCAAACATCTGGGCGTCGTGGCTCGGCCGGAAAGATTGAGAAACTTGGTTTTTTAATTCCTGTAATTCCAAAACACGCTTGAAAATCATGAAACTTGGCATGGTCTCATGACATGGCACCAACATGCTGTGGTAATTTCTTTGGCCAAATTGGGACAAGCTTTGGTGTAAGCTTATTGCAAACCGGAGCTTCCCTCAAGAAGGCTCCTGGTTCCGAGAGGGAACCTGTCACCTCCGTGTGCAAACGACATACGTACACTGCCTTCTCCTGCCTTATTTTTTTACATAGGCAGAATAGACCAAATAAAAGTAGCGTGCTAAATTTTGGAATTATTCCTTGTTCGTTTGGCCTTTTTTATACTTTAATTGAGTTTCTGCGCATTTAATGTGTATAATTGAAATTTGAACTACAAGCACGTGCTTCAGTGCACCAAAGTTGTTCGAAAAATCACACGTGTGTCCTTGGGTGAATTTCTAGGTCCCATGCAAGAGATGGGAGTGAAATTCAAACATCTGGGCATCGTGGCTCGGCCGGAAAGATTGAGAAACTTGGTTTTTTAATTCCTGTAATACCAAAACATGCCTGAAAATCATGAAACTTGGCAAGGTCTCATGACATGGCACCAACATGCTGCAGTAATTTCTTTGGCCGAATTGGGACAAGTTTTGGTGTAAGCTTATTGCAAACCAGAGCTTCCCTCAAGAAGGCTCCTGGTTCTGAGAGGGAACGTGTCACCTCCGTGTGCGAAACGACATACGTACACTGCCTTCTCCTGCCTTATTTTTTTACACAGGCAGATTAGACCAAATAGAAGTAGCATGCTAAATTTTGGAATTATTCCGTGTTCGTTTGTCCTGTTTTATACATTAATTGAGTTTCTGCGCATTTAATGTGTATAATTCAAATTTGAACTACAAGCACGTGCTCTAGTGCACCAAAGTTGTTTGAAAAATCACATGTGTGTCCTTGGGTGAATTTCTAGGTCCCATACGAGAGATGGTAGTGAAATTCAAACATCTTGGCGTCGTGGCTCGGGCGGAAAGATTGAGAAACTTGGTTTTTTAATTCCTGTAATTCCAAAACACGCGTGAAAATCATGAATTTGGCATGGTCTCATGACATGGCACCAAGATACTGTGGTAATTTCTTTGGCCAAATTGCGACAAGCTTTGGTGTAATCTTATTGCAAACCGGAGCTTCCCTCAAGAAGGCTCCTGGTTCTGAGAGGGAACGTGTCACCTCCGTGTGCGAAACGACATACGTACACTGCCTTCTCCTGCCTTCATTTTTTTACACAGGCTGATTAGACCAAATAGAAGTAGCATGCTAAATTTTGGAATTATTCCGTGTTTATTTGGCCTTTTTTATTCAGTACTTGAGTTTCTACACATTTAATGTGTATAATTCAAATTTGAACTACAAGCACGTGCTCCAGTGCACCAAAGTTGTTTGAAAACTGACATGTGTGTCCTTGGGTGAATTTCTAGGTCCCATGCAAGAGATGGGAGTGAAATTCAAACATCTGGGAATCGTGGCCCGGCCGAAAAGATTGAGAAACTTGGTTTTTTAATTCCTGTAATTTCCAAAACATGCCTGAAAATCATGAAATTTGGCATGGTGTCATGACATGGCACCAACATGCTGCAGTAATTTCTTTGGCCGAATTGGGACAAGATTTGGTGTAAGCTTATTGCAAACCGGAGCTTCCCTCAAGAAGGCTCGTGGTTCTGAGAGGGAACGTGTCACCTGTATGTGCGAAAAGACATACGTACACTGTCTTCTCCCGCCTTAATTTTTTTTACACAAGCAGATTAGACCAAATAGAAGTAGCGTGCTAAATTTTGGAATTATTTTGTGTTCGTTTGGCCTTCTTTATACATTAATTGAGTTACTGCGCATTTAATGTGTATAATTCAAATTTGAACTACAAGCACGTGCAAGAGATGGGAGTGAAATTCAAACATCTGGGCGTCGTGGCTCAGCCGGAAAGATTGAGAAACTTGGTTTTTTAATTCTTGTAATTCCAAAACATGCCCGAAAATCATGAAACTTGGCATGGTCTCATGACATGGCACCAACATGTTGCGGTAATTTTTTTGGCCGAATTGGGACAAGCTTTGGTGTAAGCTTCTTGCAAACCAGAGCTTCCCTCAAGAAGGCTCCTTGTTCTGAGAGGGAACGTGTCACCTTTATGTGCGAAACGACATACGTACACTGCATTCTCCCGTCTTAACTTTTTTGCACAGGCAGATTAGACCAAATAGAAGTAGCGTGCTAAATTTTGGAATTATTCCGTGTTCGTTTGGCCTTTTTTATACATTAATTGAGTTTCTACGCATTTAATGTGTATAATTCAAATTTGAACTACAAGCACATGCTTTAGTGCACCAGAGTTGTTTGGAAAATCACATGTGTGTCCTTGAGTGAATTTCTAGGTCCCATGCAAGAGATGGGAGTGAAATTCAAACATCTGGGCGTCGTGGCTCGGCCGGAAAGATTGCGAAACTTGGTTTTTTAATTCTGTAAATCCAAAACACGCCCGAATATCTTGAAACTTGGCATGGTCTCATGACATGGCACCAACATGCTGCGGTAAATTTTTTGGCTGAATTGGGACAAGCTTTGGTGTAAGCTTCTTGCAAACCAGAGCTTCCCTCAAGAAGGCTCGTGGTTCCGAGAGGGAACATGTCACCTCCATGTGCGAAACGACATACGTACACTGCCGTCTCCTGCCTTATTTTTTTACACAGGCAGATTAGACCAAATAGAAGTAGCATGCTAAATTTTGGAATTATTCCGTGTTCGTTTGTCCTGTTTTATACATTAATTGAGTTTCTGCGCATTTAATGTGTATAATTCAAATTTGAACTACAAGCACGTGCTCTAGTGCACCAAAGTTGTTTGAAAAATCACATGTGTGTCCTTGGGTGAATTTCTAGGTCCCATGCGAGAGATGGTAGTGAAATTCAAACATCTTGGCGTCGTGGCTCGGGCGGAAAGATTGAGAAACTTGGTTTTTTAATTCCTGTAATTCCAAAACATGCCTAAAAATCATGAATTTGGCATGGTCTCATGACATGGCACCAACATGCTGTGGTAATTTCTTTGGCCAAATTGGGACAAGCTTTGGTGTAAGCTTATTGCAAACCGGAGCTTCCCTCAAGAAGGCTCCTGGTTCTGAGAGGGAACGTGTGACCTCCGTGTGCGAAACGACATACGTACACTGCCTTCTCCTTCCTTCATTTTTTTACACAGGCTGATTAGACCAAATAGAAGTAGCATGCTAAATTTTGGAATTATTCCGTGTTCGTTTGACCTTTTTTTATTCATTACTTGAGTTTCTACGCATTTAATGTGTATAATTCAAATTTGAACTACAAGCACGTGCTCCAGTGCACCAAAGTTGATTGAAAACTCACATGTGTGTCCTTGGGTGAATTTCTAGGTCCCATGCAAGAGATGGGAGTGAAATTCAAACATCTGGGCGTCGTGGCTCGGCCGAAAAGATTGAGAAACTTGGTTTTTTAATTACTGTAATTTCCAAAACATGCCTGAAAATCATGAAATTTGGCATGGTGTCATGACATGGCACCAACAAGCTGCAGTAATTTCTTTGGCCGAATTGGGACAAGATTTGGTGTAAGCTTATTGCAAACCGGAGCTTCCCTCAGGAAGGCTCGTGGTTCCGAGAGGGAACGTGTCACCTCCGTGTGAGAAACGACATACGTACACTGCCTTCTCCCGCCTTAATATTTTTCCACAGGCAGATTAGACCAAATAGAAGTAGTGTGCTAAATTTTGGAATTATTCCGTGTTCGTTTGGCCTTTTTTATACATTAATTGAGTTTCTGCGCATTTAATGTGTATAATTCAAATTTGAACTACAAGCACGTGCTCTAGTGCACCAAAGTTGTTTGAAAAATCACATGTGTGTCCTTGGGTGAATTTCTAGGTCCCATACGAGAGATGGTAGTGAAATTCAAACATCTTGGCGTCGTGGCTCGGGCGGAAAGATTGAGAAACTTGGTTTTTTAATTCCTGTAATTCCAAAACACGCGTGAAAATCATGAATTTGGCATGGTCTCATGACATGGCACCAAGATACTGTGGTAATTTCTTTGGCCAAATTGCGACAAGCTTTGGTGTAATCTTATTGCAAACCGGAGCTTCCCTCAAGAAGGCTCCTGGTTCTGAGAGGGAACGTGTCACCTCCGTGTGCGAAACGACATACGTACACTGCCTTCTCCTGCCTTCATTTTTTTACACAGGCTGATTAGACCAAATAGAAGTAGCATGCTAAATTTTGGAATTATTCCGTGTTTATTTGGCCTTTTTTATTCAGTACTTGAGTTTCTACACATTTAATGTGTATAATTCAAATTTGAACTACAAGCACGTGCTCCAGTGCACCAAAGTTGTTTGAAAACTGACATGTGTGTCCTTGGGTGAATTTCTAGGTCCCATGCAAGAGATGGGAGTGAAATTCAAACATCTGGGAATCGTGGCCCGGCCGAAAAGATTGAGAAACTTGGTTTTTTAATTCCTGTAATTTCCAAAACATGCCTGAAAATCATGAAATTTGGCATGGTGTCATGACATGGCACCAACATGCTGCAGTAATTTCTTTGGCCGAATTGGGACAAGATTTGGTGTAAGCTTATTGCAAACCGGAGCTTCCCTCAAGAAGGCTCGTGGTTCTGAGAGGGAACGTGTCACCTGTATGTGCGAAAAGACATACGTACACTGTCTTCTCCCGCCTTATTTTTTTTACACAAGCAGATTAGACCAAATAGAAGTAGCGTGCTAAATTTTGGAATTATTTTGTGTTCGTTTGGCCTTCTTTATACATTAATTGAGTTACTGCGCATTTAATGTGTATAATTCAAATTTGAACTACAAGCACGTGCAAGAGATGGGAGTGAAATTCAAACATCTGGGCGTCGTGGCTCAGCCGGAAAGATTGAGAAACTTGGTTTTTTAATTCTTGTAATTCCAAAACATGCCCGAAAATCATGAAACTTGGCATGGTCTCATGACATGGCACCAACATGTTGCGGTAATTTTTTTGGCCGAATTGGGACAAGCTTTGGTGTAAGCTTCTTGCAAACCAGAGCTTCCCTCAAGAAGGCTCCTTGTTCTGAGAGGGAACGTGTCACCTTTATGTGCGAAACGACATACGTACACTGCATTCTCCCGTCTTAACTTTTTTGCACAGGCAGATTAGACCAAATAGAAGTAGCGTGCTAAATTTTGGAATTATTCCGTGTTCGTTTAGCCTTTTTTATACATTAATTGAGTTTCTACGCATTTAATGTGTATAATTCAAATTTGAACTACAAGCACATGCTTTAGTGCACCAGAGTTGTTTGGAAAATCACATGTGTGTCCTTGAGTGAATTTCTAGGTCCCATGCAAGAGATGGGAGTGAAATTCAAACATCTGGGCGTCGTGGCTCGGCCGGAAAGATTGCGAAACTTGGTTTTTTAATTCTGTAAATCCAAAACACGCCCGAATATCTTGAAACTTGGCATGGTCTCATGACATGGCACCAACATGCTGCGGTAAATTTTTTGGATGAATTGGGACAAGCTTTGGTGTAAGCTTCTTGCAAACCAGAGCTTCCCTCAAGAAGGCTCGTGGTTCCGAGAGGGAACATGTCACCTCCATGTGCGAAACGACATACGTACACTGCCGTCTCCCGCCTTAATTTTTTACACAGCCAGATTAGACCAAATAGAAGTACCGTGATAAATTTTAAAATTATTCCGGGTTCGTTTGGGATTTTTTACACATTAATTGAGTTTCTGGGCATTTAATGTGCATAATTCAAATTTGAACTAAAAGCATAGGCTCCAGTGCATAAAAGTTGTTTGACAAATCACATGTCTGTCCTTGGGTGAATTTCTAGGTCCCATGCAAGAGATGGGAGTGAAATTCAAACATCTGGGCGTCGTGGCTTGGCCGGAAAGATTGAGAAAATTGGTTTTTTAATTCCTGTAATTCCAAAACAAGCCCAAAAATCATGAAACTTTGCATGGTCTCATGACATGGCACCAACATGTTGCGGTAATTTTTTGGCCGAATTGGGACAAGCTTTGGTGTAAGCTTTTTGCAAACCGGAGCTTCCCTCAAGAAAGCTCGTGGTTCCGAGAGGGAACGTGTCACCTGCGTGTGCGAATCGACATACGTACACTGCCTTCTCCCATCTTTATTTTTTTACATAGCCAAATTAGACCAAATAGAAGTACCGTGCTAAATTTTGGAATTATTCCGGTTTTGTTTGGCCTTTTTATACATTAATTGAGTTTCTGGGCATTTAATGTGCATAATTAAAATTTGAACTACAAACACAGGCTCTAGTGCACCAAAGTTGTTTGAATAATTACATGTGTGTCCTTGGGTGAATTTCTAGGTCCCATGCAAGAGATGGGAGTGAAATTCAAACATCTGGGCATCGTGGCTCGGCCGGAAAGATTGACAAACTTGGTTTTTTAATTCCTGTAATTCAAAACACGCCTGGAAATCATGAAACTTGGCATGGTCTCATGACATTGACCAACATGCTGCGGTAATTTTTTTGGCCGAATTGGGACAAGGTTTGGTGTAAGCTTCTTGCAAACCGGAGCTTCCCTTAAGAAGGCTCCTGGTTCCGAGAGGGAATGTGTCACCTCCGTGTGCGAAACGACATACGTATAGTGCCATCTCCCGCTTAATTTTTTTACACAGCCAGATTAAACCAAATAGAAGTACCGTGCTAAATTTAGTAATTATTCCGGGTTCGTTTGGTCTTTTTTATAAATTAATTGAGTTTCTGGGCATTTAATGTGCACAATTCAAATTTGAACTACAAGCACAGGCTCGAGTGCACCAAAGTTTTTTCAAAAATCACATGTGTGTCCTTGGGTGAATTTCTAGGTCCCATGCAAGATATGGGAGTGAAATTCAAACATCTGGGCGTCGTGGCTCGGCCGGAAAGATTGAGAAAATTAGTTTTTTAATTCCTGTAATTCCAAAACAAGCCTGAAAATCCTGAAACTTGGCATGGTCTCATGACATGGCACCAAAATGCTGTGGTAATTTCTTTGGCCGAATTGGGACAAGCTTTGGTGTAAGCTTATTACAAACCGGAGCTTCCCTCAAGAAGGCTCCTGGTTCCGAGAGGGAACGTCTCACCTACGTGTGCAAACGACATACGTACACTGCCTTCTCCTGCCTTATTTTTTACACAGGCAGATTAGACCAAATAGAAGTAGTGTGCTAAATTTTGGAAATTATTCCATGTTCGTTTGGCCTTTTTATACATTAATTGAGTTTCTGCGCATTTAATGTGTATAATTCAAATTTGAACTACAACCACGTGCTCTAGTGCACCAAAGTTGTTTGAAAAATCACATGTGTTTCCTTGGGTGAATTTCTAGGTCCCATGCAAGAGATGAGAGTGAAATTCAAACATCTGGGCGTCGTGGCTCGGGC
The DNA here is from genome assembly GCF_018294505.1 of Triticum aestivum. NCBI lineage: Eukaryota > Viridiplantae > Streptophyta > Magnoliopsida > Poales > Poaceae > Triticum > Triticum aestivum. The sequence continues at coordinate 91,068,826 of NC_057808.1, forward strand.
GGAAAGATTGAGAAACTTGGTTTTTTAATTCCTGTAATTCCAAAACACGCGTGAAAATCATGAATTTGGCATGGTCTCATGACATGGCACCAACATGCTGTGGTAATTTTTTTGGCCGAATTGGGACAAGCTTTGGTGTAAGCTTCTTGTAAACCGGAGCTTCCCTCAAGAAGGCTCCTGGTTCTGAGAGGGAACGTGTCACCTCCGTGTGCGAAACGACATACGTACACTGCCTTCTCCTGCCTTCATTTTTTTACACAGGCTGATTAGACCAAATAGAAGTAGCATGCTAAATTTTGGAATTATTCCGTGTTTATTTGGCCTTTTTTATTCAGTACTTGAGTTTCTACACATTTAATGTGTATAATTCAAATTTGAACTACAAGCACGTGCTCCAGTGCACCAAAGTTGTTTGAAAACTGACATGTGTGTCCTTGGGTGAAATTCTAGGTCCCATGCAAGAGATGGGAGTGAAATTCAAACATCTGGGCGTCATGGCTCGGCCGGAAAGATTGAGAAACTTGGTTTTTTAATTCTTGTAATTCCAAAACACGCCTGAAAATCATGAAACTTGGCATGTTCTCCTGACCTGGCACCAACCTGCTGCGGTATTTTTTTTTGGCCGAATTGGGACAAGCTTTCGTGTAAGCTTCTTGCAAACCGGAGCTTCCCTCAAGAAGGCTCCTGGTTCCGAGAGGGAACGTGTCACCTTCGTGTGGGAAACGACATACGTACAGTGCCTTCTCCCGCCTTAATTTTTTTACACAGGCAGATTAGACCAAATAGAAGTATCGTGCTAAATTTTGGAATTATTCCGTGTTCGTTTGGCCTTTTTTATACATTAATTGAGTTTCTGGGCATTTAATGTGTATAATTCAAATTTGAACTACCAGCACGTGCTCCAGTGCACCAAAGTTGTTTGAAAAATCACATGTGTGTCCTTGGGTGAATTTCTAGGTCCCATGCAAGAGATGGGAGTGAAATTCTAACATCTGGGCGTCGTGGCTCGGCGGGAAATATTGAGAAACTTGATTTTTTAACTGTAATTCCAAAACACGCCTGAAAATCATGAAACTTGGCATGGTCTCCTGACATGGCACCAACATGCTGCGGTAATTTTTTTGGCCGAATTGGGACAAGATTTGGTGTAAGCTTATTGCAAACCGGAGCTTCCCTCAAGAAGGCTCGTGGTTCCGATAGGGAACGTGTCACCTCCGTGTGTGAAACGACATACGTACACTGCCGTCTCCCGCCTTAATTTTTTTTACACAGTCAGATTAGACCAAATAGAAGTACCGTGCTAAATTTTGGAATTATTCCGGGTTCGTTAGGCCTTTTTATACATTAATTGAGTTTTTGGGCATTTAATGTGCATAATTCAAATTTGAACTAAAAGCACAGGCTCCAGTGCATAAAAGTTGTTTGAAAAATCACATGTCTGTTCTTGTGTGAATTTCTAAGTCCCGTGCAAAATATGAGAGTGAAATTCAAACATCTGGGCATCGTGGCTCGGCCGGAAAGATTGAGAAAGATGGTTTTTTAATTCCTGTAGTTCCAAAACACGCCGGAAAATCCTGAAACTTGGCATGGTCTCATGACATGGCACCAACATGCTGTGGTAATTTCTTTGGCCGAATTGGGACAAGCTTTGGTGTAAGCTTATTGCAAACCGGAGCTTCCCTCAAGAAGGCTCCTCGTTCCGAGAGGGAACGTGTCACCTCCGTGTGCAAACGACATACGTACACTGCCTTCTCCTGCCTTATTTTGTTACACAGTCAGATTAGACCAAATAGAAGTAGCGTGCTAAATTTTAGAATTATTCCGTGTTCGTTTGGTCTTTTTTATTCATTACTTGAGTTTCTGCGCATTTAATGTGTATAATTCAAATTTGAACTACAAGCACGTGCTCCAGTGCACCAAAGTTGTTTGAAGACTCACATGTCTGTCCTTGGGTGAATTTCTAGGTCCCATGCAAGAGATGGGAGTGAAATTCAAACAACTGGGCGTCGTGGCTCGGCCGGAAAGATTGAGACACTTGGTTTTTTAAATCCTGTAATTCCAAAACACGCTTGAAAATCATGAAACTTGGCATGGTCTCATGACATGGCACCAACATGCTGCGGTAATTTTTTTGGCTGAATTGGGACAAGCTTTGGTGTAAGCTTGTTGCAAACCGGAGCTTCCCTCAAGAAGGCTCGTGGTTCTGAGAGGGAACGTGTCACCTCCGTGTACGAAACGACATACGTACACTGCCTTGTCCTGCCTTAATTTTTTACACAGGCAGATTAGACCAAAAATAAGGAGCGTGCTAAATTTTGGAATTATTCCGGGTTCGTTAGGCCTTTTTATACATTAATTGAGTTTTTGGGCATTTAATGTGCATAATTCAAATTCGAACTAAAAGCACGGGCTCCAGTGCATAAAAGTTGTTTGAAAAATCACATGTCTGTTCTTGGGTGAATTTCTAGGTCCCATGCAAGAGATGAGAGTGAAATTCAAACATCTGGGCGTCGTGGCTCGGCCGGAAAGATTGAGAAAATTGGTTTTTTAATTCCTGTAATTCCAAAACACGCCGGAAAATCCTGAAACTTGGCATGGTCTCATGACATGGCACCAACATGTTGTGGTAATTTCTTTGGCCGAATTGGGACAAGCTTTGGTGTAAGCTTATTGCAAACCGGAGCTTCCCTCAAGAAGGCTCCTAGTTCCGAGAGGGAACGTGTCACCACCTTGTGCAAACGACATACGTACACTGCCTTCTCCCGCCTTAATTTTTTTACACAGGAAGATTAGACCAAATAGAAGTAGCGTGCTAAATTTTGGAATTATTTCGTGTTCGTTTGGCTTTTTTATACATTAATTGAGTTTCTGCGCATTTAATGTGCATAATTCAAATTTGAACTAGAAGCACGTGCTCTAGTGCACCAAAGTTGTTTGAAAAATCACATATGTGTCCTTGGGTGAATTTCTAGATCCAATGCAAGAGATGAGAGTGAAATTCAAACATCTGGGCGTCGTGGCTCGGCCGGAAAGATTGAGAAACTTGGTTTTTTAATTCCTGTAACTCCAAAACACGCCTGAAAATCATGAAACTTGGCATGGTCTCATGACATGGCACCAACATGCTGCGGTAATTTTTTTGGCCGAATTGGGACAAGCTTTGGTGTAAGCTTCTTGCAAACCGGAGCTTCCCTCAAGAAGGCTCCTAGTTCCGAGAGGGAACGTGTCACCACCGTGTGCAAACGACATACGTACACTGCCTTCTCCCGCCTTAATTTTTTTACACAGGAAGATTAGACCAAATAGAAGTAGCGTGCTAAATTTTGGAATTATTTCTTGTTCATTTGGCTTTTTTTATACATTAATTGAGTTTCTGCGCATTTAATGTGTATAATCCAAATTTGAACTACAAGCACGTGCTGTAGTGCACCAAAGTGTTTGAAAAATCACATATGTGTCCTTGGGTGAATTTCTAGGTCCCATGCAAGAGATGAGAGTGAAATTCAAACATCTGGGCGTCGTGGCTCGGCCGGAAAGATTGAGAAACTTGGTTTTTTAATTCTTGTAACTCCAAAACACGCCCGAAAATCATGAAACTTGGCATGGTCTCCTGACATGGCACCAACATTCTGCGGTAATTTTTTTGGCCGAATTGGGACGAGCTTTGGTGTAAGCTTCTTGCAAACCGGAGCTTCCCTCAAGAAGGCTCCTGGTTCTGAGAGGGAACGTGTCACCTTCGTGTGCGAAATGACATACGTACACTGCCTTCTCCCGCCTTAAATTTTTTACACAGGCAGATTAGACCAAATAGAAGTAGCGTGCTAAATTTTGGAATTATTTCGTGTTCATTTGGCTTTTTTATACATTAATTGAGTTTCTGCGCATTTAATGTGTATAATTCAAATTTGAACTACAAGCCAGTGCTCTAGTGCACCAAAGTTGTTTGAAAAATCACATGTGTGTCCTTGGGTGAATTTCTAGGTCCCATGAAATAGGTGGGAGTGAAATTCGAACATCTGGGCATCGTGGCTCGGCCGGAAAGATTGAGAAACTTGGTTTTTTAATTCTTGTAATTCCAAAACACGCCTGAAAATCATGAAACTTGGCATTGGTGTCATGACATGGCACCAACATGCTGCGGTAATTTTTTTGGCCGAATTGGGACAAGCTTTGGTGTAAGCTTCTTGCAAACCGGAGCTTCCCTCAAGAAGGCTCGTGGTTCCGATAGGGAACGTGTCACCTCCATGTGTGAAACGACATACGTACACTGCCGCCTCCCGCCTTAATTTTTTTTACACAGTCAGATTAGACCAAATAGAAGTACCGTGCTAAATTTTGGAATTATTCCGGGTTCGTTAGGCCTTTTTATACATTAATTGAGTTTTTGGGCATTTAATGTGCATAATTCAAATTTGAACTAAAAGCACAGGCTCCAGTGCATAAAAGTTGTTTGAAAAATCACATGTCTGTTCTTGGGTGAATTTCTAGGTCCCATGCAAAAGATGAGAGTGAAATTCAAACATCTGGGCATCGTGGCTCGGCCGGAAAGATTGAGAAAATTGGTTTTTTAATTCCTGTAATTCCAAAACACGCCGGAAAATCCTGAAACTTGGCATGGTCTCATGACATGGCACCAACATGCTGTGGTAATTTCTTTGGCCGAATTGGGACAAGCTTTGGTGTAAGCTTATTGCAAACCGGAGCTTCCCTCAAGAAGGCTCCTAGTTCCGAGAGGGAACGTGTCACCTCCGTGTGCAAACGACATACGTACACTGCCTTTTCCTGCCTTATTTTTTACACATGCAGATTAGACCAAATAGAAGTAGCGGGCTAAATTTTGGAATTATTTCGTGTTCATTTGGCTTTTTATACATAAATTGAGTTTCTGCGCATTTAATGTGTATAATTCAAATTTGAACTACAAGCACGTGCTCTAGTGCACCAAAGTTGTTTGAAAAATCACATGTGTGTCCTTGGGTGAATTTCTAGGTCCCATGCAAGAGGTGGGAGTGAAATTCAAACATCTGGGCGTCGTGGCTCGGCCGGAAAGATTGAGAAACTTGGTTTTTTAATTCTTGTAATTCCAAAACACGCCTGAAAATCATGAAACTTGGCATGGTCTCCTGACATGGCACCAACATGCTGCGGTAATTTTTTTGGCCGAATTGGGACAAGCTTTGGTGTAAGCTTCTTGCAAACCGGAGCTTCCCTCAAGAAGGCTCCTGGTTCCGAGAGGGAACGTGTCACCTCCGTGTGAGAAACGACATACGTACAGTGCCTTGTCCCGCCTTAATTTTTTTACACAGGCAGATTAGACCAAATAGAAGTAGCGTGCTAAATTTTGGAATTATTCCGTGTTCGTTTGGCCTTTTTTATACATTAATTGAGTTTCTGGGTATTTAATGTGTATAATTCAAATTTGAACTACCAGCATGTGCTCCAGTGCACCAAAGTTGTTTGAAAAATCACATGTGTGTCTTTGGGTGAATTTCTAGGTCCCATGCAATAGATGGGAGTGAAATTCTAACATCTGGGCGTCGTGGCTCGGCGGGAAAGATTGAGAAACTTGATTTTTTCCCTGTAATTCCAAAACACGCCTGAAAATCATGAAACTTGGCATGGTCTCATGACATGGCACCAACATGCTGTGGTAATTTCTTTGGCCAAATTGGGACAAGATTTGGTGTAAGCTTATTGCAAACCGGAGCTTCCCTCAAGAAGGCTCCCGGTTCCGAGAGGGAACGTGTCACCTCCGTGTTTGAAACGACATACGTACACTGCCTTCTCCTGCCTTAATTTATTTTACACAGGCTGATTAGACCAAATAGAAGTAGCATGCTAAACTTTGGAATTATTACGTGTTCGTTTGGCCTTTTTATTCATTACTTGAGTTTTTGCGCATTTAATGTGTATAATTCAAATTTGAACTACAAGCACGTGCTCCAGTGCACCAAAGTTGTTTGAAAACTCACATGTGTGTCCTTGAGTGAATTTCTAGGTCCCATGCAAGAGGTGGGAGTGAAATTCAAACATCTGGGAGTCGTGGCTTGGCCGGAAAGATTGAGAAACTTGGATTTTTAATTCCTGTAATTCCAAAACATGCCTGAAAATCATGAAACTTGGCATTGGTGTCATGAAATGGCACCAACATGCTGCGGTAATTTATTTGGCCGAATTGGGACAAGCATTGGTGTAAACTTATTGCAAACCGGAGCTTCCCTCAAGAAGGCTCCTGGTTCTGAGAGGGAACGTGTCACCTCTATGTGCGAAACGACATACGTACACTGTCTTCTCCCGCCTTAAATAGAAGTAGACCAAATAGAAGTAGCGTGCTAAATTTTGGAATTATTCCATGTTCGTTTGCCCTTTTTTATACATTAATTGAGTTTCTGCCCATTTAATGTGTATAATTCAGATTTGAACTACAAGCACGTGCTCCTGTGCACCAATGTTGTTTCAAAAATCACATGTGTGTCCTTGAGTGAATTTTTAGGTACCATGCAAGAGATGGGAGTGAAATTCAAACATCTGGGCGTCGTGGCTGGGCCGGAAAGATTGAGAAACTTGGTTTTTTAATTCCAGTAATTCCAAAACACGCCCGAAAATCAGGAAACTTGGCATGGTCTGATGACATGGCACCAACATGCTGCGGTAATTTTTTTGGCCGAATTGGGACAAGCTTTGGTGTAAGCTTTTTGCAAATCAGAGCTTCCCTCAAGAAGGCTCGTGGTTCCGAGAGGGAATGTGTCACCTCCATGTGCGAAACGACATACGTGCACTGCCTTCTCCCGCCTTAATTTTTTTACATAGCCAGATTAAACCAAATAGAACCACCGTGCTAAATTTTGGAATTATTCCGGGTTCATTTGGCCTTTTTTATACATTAATTGAGTTTCTGAGCATTTAATGTGCATAATTCAAATTTGAACTAAAAGCACAGGCTCCAGTGCATAAAAGTTGTTTGACAAATCACATGTCTCTCCTTGGGTGAATTTCTAGGTCCCATGCAAGAGATGGGAGTGAAATTCAAACATCTGGGCGTCGTGGCTCGGCCGGAAAGATTGGGAAAATTGGTTTTTAATTCCTGTAATTCCAAAACAAGCCTGAAAATCATGAAACCTGGCATGGTGTCATGACATGGCACCAATATGCTGCGGGATTTTTTTTTCCGAATTGGGACAAGCTTTGGTGTAAGCTTCTTGCAAACCGGAGCTTCCCTGAAGAAGGCTCCTGGTCCGAGAGGGAATGTGTCACCTCCGTGTGCGAAACGACATACGTACACTACCTTCTCCTGCCTTAATTTTTTTACATAGGCTGATAAGACCAACTAGAAGTAGCGTGCTAAATTTTGGAATTATTCCGTGTTCGTTTGGCCTTTTTTATTCATTACTTGAGTTTCTGCGCATTTAATGTGTATAATTCAAATTTGAACTACAAGCACGTGCTCCAGTGCATGAAAGTTGTTTGAAAACTCACATATGTGTCCTTGGGTGAATTTCTAGGTCCCATGCAAGAGATGGGAGTGAAATTCAAACATCTGGGCGTCGTGGCTCGGCCGGAAAGATTGATAAACTTGGTTTTTTTTAATTCCTGTAATTCCAAAAGATGCCCGAAAATCATGGAACTTGGCATGGTCTCATGACAAGGCACCAACATGCTGCGGTAATTTTTTTTGGCTCAATTGGGACAAGCTTTGGTGTAAGCTTCTTGCAAATCAGAGCTTCCCTCAAGAAGGCTCGTGGTTCCGAGAGGGAACGTGCACTTCCATATGCGAAACGACATACGTACACTGCCGTCTCCCGCCTTAATTTTTTTACACAGCCAGATTAGACCAAATAGAAGTACCGTGCTAAATTTTGGAGTTATTCCAGGTTCGTTCGGCCTTTTTTATACATTAATTGAGTTTCTATGCATTTAATGTGCACAATTCAAATCTGAACTAAAAGCACAGGCTCCAGTGCATAAAAGTTGTTTGACAAATCACACGTCTGTCCTTGGGTGAATTTAGGTCCCATGCAAGCGATGGGAGTGAAATTCAAACATCTGGGCGTCGTGGCTCGGCCGGAAAGATTGAGAAAATTGGTTTTTAATTCCTGTAATTCTGAAACAAGCCTGAAAATCATGAAACTTGGCATGGTCTCATGACACGGCACCAACATGCTGCGGTAATTTTTTTGGCCGAATTGGGAGAAGCTTTGGTGTAAACTTCTTGCAAACCGGAGCTTCCCTCAAGAAGACTCGTGGTTCCGAGAGGGAACGTGTCACCTCCATGTGCGAAACGACATACGTACACTGCCGTCTCCTGCCTTTATTTTTATACACAGCCAGATTAGACCAAATAGAAGTACCGTGCTAAATTTTGGAATTATTCCGGGTTCGTTTGGCCTTTTTTATAAATTAATTGAGTTTCTGGGCATTTAATGTGCATAATTCAAATTTGAACTACAAGCACAAGCTCCAGTGCATAAAAGTTGTTTGAGAAATCACATGTCTGTCCTTAGGTGAATTTCTAGGTCCCATGCAAGAGATGGGAGTGAAATTCAAACATCTGGGCGTCGTGGCTCGGCCGGAAAGATTGAGAAAATTGGTTTTTTAATTCCTGGAATTCCAAAACAAGCCTGAAAATCATGAAACTTGGCATGGTCTCATGACATGGCACCAACATGCTGCGGTAATTTTTTTGGCCGAATTGGGAGAAGCTTTGGTGTAAGTTTCCTGCAAACCGAAGCTTCCCTCAAGAAGGCTCGTGGTTCTGAGAGGGAACGTGTCACCTCCGTGTACGAAACGACATACGTACACTGCCTTGTCCTGCCTTAATTTTTTACACAGGCAGATTAGACCAAAAAGAAGGAGCGTGCTAAATTTTGGAATTATTCCGGGTTCGTTTGGCCTTTTTATACATTAATTGAGTTTCTACGCATTTAACGTGTATAATTCAAATTTTAACTACAAGCACGTGCTCCAGTGCACCAAAGTTGTTTGAAAACTCACATGTGTGTCCTTGGGTGAATTTCTAGGTCCCCTGCAAGAGATGGGAGTGAAATTCAAACATCTGGGAGTCGTGGCTCGGCCGGAAAGATTGAGAAACTTGATTTTTTAATTCCTGTAATTCCAAAACACGCCTGAAAATCATGAAACTTGGCATGGTCTCATGACATGGCACCAACATGCTGCGGTAACTTTTTTGGCTGAATTGGGAAAAGCTTTGGTGTAAGCTTCTTGCAAACCGGAGGTTCCCTCAAGAAGGCTCGTGGTTCCGAGAGGGAACGTGTCACCTCCATGTGCGAAACGACATACGTACACAGGCCTCTCCTGCCTTTATTTTTATACACAGCCAGATTAGACCAAATAGAAGTACCGTGCTAAATTTTGGAATTATTCCGGGTTCGTTTGGCCTTTTTTATGCATTAATTGAGTTTCTGGGCATTTAATGTGCATAATTCAAATTTGAACTACAAGCAGAAGCTCCAGTGCATAAAAGTTGTTTGAGAAATCACATGTCTGTCCTTAGGTGAATTTCTAGGTCCCATGCAAGAGATGGGAGTGAAATTCAAACATCTGGGCGTCGTGGCTCGGCCGGAAAGATTGAGAAATTTGGTTTTTTAATTCCTGTAATTCCAAAACACGCCTGAAAATCATGAAACTTGGCATGGTGTCATGACATGGCACCAACATGCTGCGGTAATTTTTTTGGCCGAATTGGGAGAAGCTTTGGCGTAAGCTTCTTGCAAACCGGAGCTTCCCTCAAGAAGGCTCGTGGTTCCGAGAGGGAACGTGTCACCTCCATGTGCGAAACGACATACGTACACTGCCGTCTCCCGCCTTAATTTTTATACACAGCCAGATTAGACCAAATAGAAGTACCGTGCTAAATTTTGGAATTATTCCGGGTTCGTTTGGCCTTTTTTTACATTAATTGAGTTTCTAGGCATTAATGTGTATAATTCAAATTTGAACTACAAGCACGTGCTCCAGTGCATAAAAGTTGTTTGAAAACTCACATGTGTGTCCTTGGGTGAATTTCTAGGTCCCATTCAAGAGATGGGAGTGAAATTCAAACATCTGGGCGTCGTGGCTCGGCCGAAAAGATTGAGAAACTTGGTTATTTAATTCCTGTAATTTCCAAAACATGCCTGAAAATCATGAAATTTGGCATGGTGTCATGACATGGCACCAACATGCTGCGGTAATTTTTTTGGCCGAATTGGGAGAAGCTTTGGTGTAAGTTTCCTGCAAACCGGAGCTTCCCTCAGGAAGGCTCGTGGTTCTGAGAGGGAACCTGTGACCTCCGTGTGCGAAATGACATACGTACACTGCCTTCTCCCGCCTTAATTTTTTTACACAGGCAGATTAGACCAAATAGAAGTAGCGTGCTAAATTTTGGAATTATTCCATGTTCATTGGGCCTTTTTTTATACATTAATTGAGTTTCTACGCATTTAATGTGTATAATTCAAATTTGAACTACAAGCACGTGCTCCAGTGCACCAAAGTTGTTTGAAAAATCACATGTGTGTCCTTGAGTGAATTTCTTGGTCCCGTGCAAGAGATGGGAGTGAAATTCAAACATCTGGGAGTCGTGGCTCGGCCGGAAAGATTGAGAAAATTGATTTTTTAATTCCTGTAATTCCAAAACACGCCTGAAAATCATGAAACTTGGCATGGTCTCATGACATGGCACCAACATGCTGCGGTAATTTTTTTGGCTGAATTGGGACAAGCTTTGGTGTAAGCTTCTTGCGAACCGGAGCTTCCCTCAAGAGGGCTCGTGGTTCCGAGAGGGAACGTGTCACCTCGATGTGCGAAACGACATACGTACACTGCCGTCTCCCTCCTTTATTTTTATACACAGCCAGATTAGACCAAATAGAAGTACCGTGCTAAATTTTGGAATTATTCCGGGTTCGTTTGGCCTTTTTTATGCATTAATTGAGTTTCTGGGCATTTAATGTGCATAATTCAAATTTGAACTACAAGCAGAAGCTCCAGTGCATAAAAGTTGTTTTGAGAAATCACATGTCTGTCCTTAGGTGAATTTCTAGGTCCCATGCAAGAGATGGGAGTGAAATTCAAACATCTGGGCGTCGTGGCTCGGCGGGAAAGATTGAGAAACTTGGTTTTTTAATTCCTGTAATTCCAAAACATGCCTGGAAATCATGAATTTGGCATGGTCTCATGACATGGCACCAACATGCTGTGGTAATTTCTTTGGCCAAATTGGGACAAGCTTTGGTGTAAGCTTATTGCAAACTGGAGCTTCCCTCAAGAAGGCTCTTAGTTCTGAGAGGGAACGTGTCACCTCCGTGTGCGAAACGACATACGTACACTGCCTTCTCCTTCCTTCATTTTTTTACACAGGCTGATTAGACCAAATAGAACTACAAGCACGTGCTCTAGTGCACCAAAGTTGTTTGAAAAATCACATGTGTGTTCTTGGGTGAATTTCTAGGTCCCATGCGAGAGATGGTAGTGAAATTCAAACATCTTGGCGTCGTGGCTCGGGCGGAAAGATTGAGAAACTTGGTTTTTTAATTCCTGTAATTCCAAAACATGCCTGAAAATCATGAATTTGGCATGGTCTCATGACATGGCACCAACATGCTGTGGTAATTTCTTTGGCCAAATTGAGACAAGCTTTGGTGTAAGCTTATTGCAAACCGGAGCTTCCCTCAAGAAGGCTCCTGGTTCTGAGAGGGAACGTGTCACCTCTGTGTGCGAAATGACATACGTACACTGCCTTCTCCTTCCTTCATTTTTTACACAGGCTGATTAGACCAAATAGAAGTAGCATGCTAAATTTTGGAATTATTCCGTGTTCGTTTGGCCTTTTTTATTCATTACTTGAGTTTCTACACATTTAATGTGTATAATTCAAATTTTAACTACAAGCACGTGCTCCAGTGCACCAAAGTTGTTTGAAAACTCACATGTGTGTCCTTGGGTGAATTTCTAGGTCCCATGCAAGAGATGGGAGTGAAATTCAGACATCTGGGCGTCGTGGCTCAGCCGGAAAGATTGAGAAACTTGATTTTTTAATTCCTGTAATTCCAAAACACGCCTGAAAATCATGAAACTTGGCATGGTCTCATGACATGGCACCAACATGCTGCGGTAACTTTTTTGGCTGAATTGGGAAAAGCTTTGGTGTAAGCTTCTTGCAAACCGGAGGTTCCCTCAAGAAGGCTCGTGGTTCCGAGAGGGAACGTGTCACCTCCATGTGCGAAATGACATACGTACACAGCCGTCTCCCGCCTTAATTTTTATACACAGCCAGATTAGACCAAATAGAAGTACCGTGCTAAATTTTGGAATTATTCCGGGTTCGTTTGGCCTTTTTTATACATTAATTGAGTTTCTGGGCATTTAATGTGCATAATTCAAATTTGAACTACAAGCACAAGCTCCAGTGCATAAAAGTTGTTTGAGAAATCACATGTCTATCCTTAGGTGAATTTCTAGGTCCCATGCAAGAGATGGGAGTGAAATTCAAACATCTGGGCGTCGTGGCTCGGCCGGAAAGATTGAGAAAATTGGTTTTTTAATTCCTGGAATTCCAAAACAAGCCTGAAAATCATGAAACTTGGCATGGTCTCATGACATGGCACCAACATGCTGCGGTAATTTTTTTGGCCGAATTGGGACAAGCTTTGGTGTAAGCTTGTTGCAAACCGGAGCTTCCCTCAAGAAGGCTCGTGGTTCTGAGAGGGAACGTGTCACCTCCGTGTACGAAACGACATACGTACACTGCCTTGTCCTGCCTTAATTTTTTACACAGGCAGATTAGACCAAAAAGAAGGAGCGTGCTAAATTTTGGAATTATTCCGGGTTCGTTTGGCCTTTTTATACATTAATTGAGTTTCTACGCATTTAACGTGTATAATTCAAATTTTAACTACAAGCACGTGCTCCAGTGCACCAAAGTTGTTTGAAAAATCACATGTGTGTCCTTGAGTGAATTTCTAGGTCCCATGCAAGAGATGGGAGTGAAATTCAAACATCTGGGCGTCGTGGCTCGGCCGGAAAGATTGAGAAACTTTGTTTTTTAATTCCTGTAATTCCAAAGCACGCCTGAAAATCATGAAACTTGGCATGGTCTCATGAAACGGCACCAACATGCTGCCGTAATTTTTTTGGCTGAATTGGGACAAGCTTTGGTGTAAACTTCTTGCAAACCGGAGCTTCCCTCAAGAAGACTCGTGGTTCCGAGAGGGAACGTGTCACCTACATGTGCGAAACGACATACGTACACAGCCGTCTCCCGCCTTAATTTTTTTACACAACCAAATTAGACCGAATAGAATTACCGTGCTAAATTTTGGAATTATTCCATGTTCGTTTGGCCTTTTTTATACATTAATTGAGTTTCTGGGCATTTAATGTGCATAATTCAAATTTGAACTACAAGCACAAGCTCCAGTGCATAAAAGTTGTTTGACAAATCACATGTCTGTCCTTGGGTGAATTTCTAGGTCCCATGCAAGAGATGGGAGTGAAATTCAAACATCTGAGCGTCGTGGCTCGGCCGGAAAGATTGAGAAAATTTCCAGGCATGTTTTTTAATTCCTGTAATTCAAAAACATGCCTGGAAATGATGATGCTTGGCATGGTACCATGACATGGCACCAACATGCTGTAGTAAATTTTTTCGCTGAATTGGGACAAGCTTTGGTGGAAGCTTATTGCAAACCGGAGCTTCCCTCAAGAAGGCTCGTGGTTCCGAGAGGGAACGTGTCACCTCCGTGTGCAAACGACATGCGTACACTGCCTTCTCCTGCCTTATTTTTTTACACATGCAGATTAGACCAAATAGAAGTACCGTGCTAAATTTCGGAATTATTCCGGGTTTGTTTGGCCTTTTTTATACATTAATTCAGTTTCTGGGCATTTAATGTGCATAATTCAAATTTGAACTACAAGCACAGGCTCTAGTGCATAAAAGTTGTTTGACAAATCACATGTCTGTCCTTGGGTGAATTTCTAGGTCCCATGCAAGAGATGGGAGTGAAATTCAAACATCTGAGCGTCGTGGCTCAGCCGGAAAGATTGAGAAAATTGGTTTTTTTAATTCCTGTAATTCCAAAACAAGCCTGAAAATCATGAAACTTGGCATGGTCTCATGACATGGCACCAACATGCTGCCGTAATATTTTTGGCCGAATTGGGACAAGCTTTGGTGTAAGCTTCTTGCACACCGGAGCTTCCCTCAAGAAGGCTCGTGGTTCCGAGAGGGAACGTGTCACCTCCGTGTGCCAAACGACATACGTACACTGCCTTCTCCCACCTTAATTTTTTACACAGCCAAATTAGACCAAATAGAAGTACCGTGCTAAATTTTGGAATTATTCCGGGTTCGTTTGGCCTTTTTTATAAATTAATTGAGTTTCTAGGCATTTAATGTGCATAATTCAAATTTGAACTACAAGCAGAGGCTCCAGTGCACCAAAGTTGTTTGAAAAATCACATGTGTGTCCTTGGGTGAATTTCTAGGTCCCATGCAAGAGATGGGAGTGAAATTCAAACATCTGGGCTTCGTGGCTCGGCCGGAAAGATTGACAAACTTGGTTTTTTAATTCCTGTAATTCAAAACACAGCTGGAATTCATGAAACTTGGCATGGTCTCATGACATTGGCCAACATGCTGCGGTAATTTTTTTGGCCGAATTGGGACAAGCTTTGGTGTAAGCTTCTTTCAAACCGGAGCTTCCCTTAAGAAGGCTCCTGGTTCCAAGAGGGAACATGTCACCTCCGTGTGCGAAATGACATACGTACAGTTCCATCTGCCGCCTAAATGTTTTTACACAGCCAGATTAGACCAAATAGAAGTACCGTGCTAAATTTAGTAATTATTCCGGGTTGTTTGGTCTTTTTTGTACATTAATTGAGTTTCTAGGCATTTAATGTGCATAATTCAAATTTGAACTACAAGCACAGGCTCGAGTGCACCAAAGTTTTCGAAAAATCACATGTCTGTCCTTGGGTGAATTTCTAGGTCCCATGCAAGATATGGGAGTGAAATTCAAACATCTGGGCGTCGTGGCTCGGCCGGAAAGATTGAAAAAATTGGTTTTTTTAATTCCTGTAATTCCAAAACACGCCTGAAAATCATGAAACCTGGCATGGTGTCATGACATGGCACCAATATGCTGCGGGAATTTTTTTTTCCGAATTGGGACAAGCTTTGGTGTAAGCTTCTTGCAAACCGGAGCTTCCTTCAAGAAGGCTCGTGGTTCCGAGAGGGAACGTGTCACCTCCGTGTGTGAAACGACATACGTACACTGCCTTCTCCCGCCTTAATTTTTTACACAGCCAAATTAGTCCAAATATAAGTACCATGCTAAATTTTGGAATTATTTTGGGTTCATTTGGCCTTTTTATACATTAATTGAGTTTCTGGGCATTTAATGTGCATAATTCAAATTTGAACTACAAGCACAGGCTCCAGTGCACCAAAGTTGTTTGAAAAATCACATGTGTGTCCGTGGGTGAATTTCTAGGTCCCATGCAAGAGATGGGAGTGAAATTAAAACATCTGGGCGTCGTGGCTCGGCCGAAAAGATTGAGAAACTTGGTTTTTAAATTCCTGTAATTCCAAAACACGCCTGAAAATCATGAAACTTGGCATGGTCTCATGACATGGCACCAACATGCTGTGGTAATTTTTCTGTCTGATTTGCGAAGGCGCACACATTAACAAGTATTATTGAAACCGTGGGCGTTCGACTTACCAATTACGTGCGGCCACGCGTCCCCTTTTTTTATTGGCTAGGAGGTGACGTGCGGGGTAGCTATTTGAGTACGGGAGGCGTGCGATCAGACCCCTGCGCGTGCTCATCGGGAGGAGAGCCGTTTGACCGCTACCCGCCACGCACCTCCCTCCCAACGTCTCCATTAATGGCGCCCGAGCATCTGTTCTACGGCGTGGCTATATGTCTCACTGGACTGAAATTTAAGAGAGAAAAATGAAAATCTGAAAAGAAAGTTTTGCACGGATCTTGATGTAAGATCCGACGGACCTATATAGCATCGACTGCGACTTATAGCAAGCACGATGAATATAAGGACGATGAAACTGGATAATAATTGTCTTACATATTTAGAAGCATAATTAAAAAAAGCCACATGCGGCAACACCCGAAATACACAAGGGCAAAAGAAAAAGGAAGACAACGATCTGGCTCGCTGATCTCTACTTTCTTGATGCATTGCTGCAGGCCGCGGGAACTAGTC
The DNA here is from genome assembly GCF_018294505.1 of Triticum aestivum. Lineage (NCBI taxonomy): Eukaryota > Viridiplantae > Streptophyta > Magnoliopsida > Poales > Poaceae > Triticum > Triticum aestivum. Next base: position 91,085,053 of record NC_057808.1, read on the forward strand.
TCCACGGCGAGCGGCGGCGAGCTCTTTCTTGTCCTCAAGATGCTGGTTGAGAGCATCCATGGATTCCTCCACCAGCCTTCTGCGCTCGATGCACAACATGGCATTCTCGTCCATAAGTTTCTCGACAATGACGTCGGTCCTCTTCAACAAGGCAGTGGTCTGCTCCTGCTGCTCCGCACTTCCGACGATCTTCGGCCTCAGCTGGTCGCGCTCGGCCAGGAGCTTCGCATTGCTCTCATTTAGTTGCCGGATGACGTCGGTAGACTGTTCAAACGAGGCTTTCAGGTCATCCTGCAAGCACACCCACCTGAAGATTTGATCCATCTGCCTAAGGACGAGGGCACGCATGCGCTTGTAAGAGTCCTTGCCTGCCCGCGATGCATTTTCCCAGGCCGCCGCGGCGTGGGAGGACATCTCTGCTGCATTCGCGGCACGGCGGGACATCTTTTCTGCTTCCGCGGCGCGGCCGGACCAGTCTGCTGCATCGACGGCGCGGCGGGTCCTTCGTGCTGCTTCGGCGGCGCGGCGGGACCTCTCTGTTGCTACAGTCGTGCGGCGGGACGTGTTGGCTGCTTTCGCGGTGAGGCGGGACATCTCTCGTGCTTCCGCTTCCAGGCTCGCCTCTCCCTGGTGGCAATCTCTCGACCCAGAACTCACGCTGGCCATGGCGGACGCAAGGGAACGATGATGAATGACTTGTTTGTTTTGGACTTTTTGTGGATGAGGAGTTGAGGAGGAATGTGCAGTCATCTTGGAGTAGTAGTATTTATAACCGTGTAGTAATACGCTCCTAAGTGGGAAACCGTTTAGGTTTTGATCGGTGTGAACAGGTTTGCAATTTGGAATGTGACGGGACGCGGCCTCCCTGTTCTTCTAAAAAAAATTGTGATGGGATGCATGCTCAAAATCTACTGACGGTTATAAGTACAGCACTATTCCCGGAAGGCGTAATGTGGGCACATACGCCTTCTCGGCCGCGTACGTGGTGTTTGCACCATAGGGTGCACCGCAATAGGCAATGTCAGCACATCTCTTGTTCCAACAACCGTGCGCTCTCGTTATTACCATCGCACATGCTTCTTTTAATGAGAATGGGTCTGCCCATCTAGCGCACACACGTTGATCTATCTAACTGTTTCAGTTTGTTGTGGCTAATCGCAAACAGATCATCCATGTGAAGTGTATGCCATCAATCGCAGACACTTTGATCTGGCTTACCCGTTTCTGTTCTATTGCCTAATCACAAGCAGTTAATCCTTCTGAAGTGTATGCCCTCAATCACACACACCTTGATCTGGCTGAGTGTTTCTTTGTTGTTGCCTAATCACAAACAGTTCATCCGAGTGAACCGTATTCTGTATATCGCACACACCTTCACCTGGCTGCCCGTTTCTTTTGTGTTGCCTAATCACAAACAGTTCATCCGAGTGAACCATATTCTCTATATCGCACACGCCTTCATCAGGCTTCCCGTTTCTTTTGTTTCGCCTCATCGCAAACAGTTCATTGGACCGAACCGTATGCCCTAGATCGCACACGTAACTAATATCTGAACCATGTTTGATGCATCCTCCATTGCAAATGTTTTGCACCTTTTTTGACAGTTTTTTACATCCCCGTTTGTGATTAATGCATCGCACACAGTTTCGTGAAAGGGTCTCTGATCGTAGTGTCGTGTTAGCAGCATCCTGCAGTATTTTGTATGTTGTTGTTTTCCTTAGTGGTGTCATGTGAACATCGACTACATCACACTTCACCATCTTTGGGCCTAAGGTAAGGCATTGTGGAGTATTAATTACATGATGGGTTGCTAGAGTGACAGAAGCTTAAACCCTAGTTTATGCGCTATTTCGTAAGGGGCTGAGTTGGATCCATATGTTTCATGTTATGGTTAGATTTATCTTAATTCTTCTTTTATAGTTGCAGATGCTTGCGAGAGGGGGTAATCATAAATGGGAGGCTTGTTCAAGTAAGAACAGCACTGAAGCACCGGTCCACCCACATATCAAATTATCAAAGTAGCGAACGCGAATCAAACAAACATGATGAAAGTGACTAGATGAAATTTTTGTGTGTCCTCAAGAACGCTTTACTTATTATAAGAGAGCGTTCGGCCTGTGCTTTGCTACAAAATGGATTGGGATACCTTACTGTACCTTTGTTACCGTTACTACTTATTGCTCGTTACAAATTATCTTAGTATCAAACTACTTGTTACCGATAATTACAGCGCTTGCAGAAAATACCTTACTGAAAACCGCTTGTCATTTCTGTCTGCTCCTTGCTGGGTTCGACACTCTTACTTATCGAAAGGACTACGATTGATCCCCTATACTTCTGGGTCATCACATCCATCCTGGAAACAAAACCACGGTTTAGACAAGGATGGCATCAACTCTAACATAAGTGTGTGGAATGTAGTGGGTAACCATGGAATGCGGGGATGAACATATATATGGTGTGGTAACAAGCAAACTGCCATATATATACCAATCAGTCGTACACACCATAACATAGTTTAGTACAAGCCCAAACTGAAGTACAAACTGAGGTGAAAGATGCTACATCTCGGCATTCCAAGTTCCTATACATTATTTATCTATGCCTCCGGAACATAGTACACACCTCAGTTATATCCCACAAATCATGTAGGACCGTGGGGATACAACTGCTACTACTCTACTCCAGACCATAGTCGGTCTTAGACAACTCCATAAAAGCCTCGCGAGGGTTACTAGCATAACCTGGAAGCTGCACGTGGGGATCCGGAAATAGCCCAACATGGGGAGCCTGGGGTCCATACGGACACAGATGTGGACTAGGCCCCACATGTGGTGGTAAACGAGGACCACGTGGAGGGCTGATGCCTCCCACCTCCGGCCAAGCAACACGAGCTAGCATATGAGTCCGCTCTTGGTATAACACATCCATATCACAATAACCTGACTGGACAATGATAACCCACAAGTATAGGGGATCGCAACAGTTTTCGAGGGTAGAGTATTCAACCCAAATTTATTGATTCGACACAAGGGGAGCCAAAGAATATTCTGTAGTATTAGCAGTTGAGTTGTCAATTCAACCACACTTGGAAAACTTAATATCTGTAGCAAATTATTTAGTAGCAAAGTAGTTTGGAAGTAACGGTAACGGTGGAAAAGGTAACAGTAGCAGTTTTGTAGTAATTGTAACAATGGCAACAGAAAAGTAACTAAGCAAAGATCAATATGTGAAAAGCTCGTATGCATTGGATCAGTGATGGATAATTATGTTGGATGCGATTCCTCATGCAACAGTTATAACATAGGGTGACACAGAACTAGCTCCAGTTCATCGATGTAATGTAGGCATGTATTCCGAATATAGTCATACATGCTTATGGAAAAGAAGTTGCATGACATCTTTTGTCCTACCCTCCCGTGGCAGCGGGGTCCTATTGGAAACTAAGGGATATTAAGGCCTCCTTTTAATAGAGTACCAGACCAAAGCATTAACACTTAGTGAATACATGAACTCCTCAAACTACGGTCATCACTGGGAGTGGTCCCGATTATTGCCACTTCGGGGTTACCGGATCATAACACATAGTAGGTGACTATTGACTTGCGAGATAGGATCAAGAACTCACATATATTCATGAAAACATAAAAGGTTCAGATCTGAAATCAAGGCACTCGGGCCCTAGTGACAAGCATTAAGCATAGCAAAGTCATAGCAACATCAATATCAGAACATAATGGATACTAGGGATCAAACCCTAGCAAAACTAACTCGATTACATGATAAATATCATCCAACCCATCACCGTCCAGCAAGCCTACGATGGAATTACTCATGCACAGCGGTGAGCATCATGAAATTGGTGATGGAGGAAGGTTGATGATGACGACGGCGACAGATTCCCCTCTCCGGAGCCTCGAACGCACTCCAGATCAGCCCTCCCGAGAGAGATTAGGGCTTGGCGGCGGCTCCGTATCGTAAAACGCGATGAATCCTTCTCTCTGATTTTTTTCTCCCCGAACATGAATGTATAGAGTTGGAGTTGAGGTCGGTGGAGCCTCAGGGGGCCCCTGAGGCAGGGGCGCGCCCCAGGGGGGTGGGCGCGCCCTCCACCCTCATGGACAGGGTGTGGGCCCCCTGGTGTTGATTCTTTCGCCAGTATTTTTTATTAATTCCAAAAATATTCTCCGTGAAGTTTCAGGTCATTCCGAGAACTTTTATTTCTGCACAAAAATAACACCATGGCAATTCTGCTGAAAACAGCGTCGTCCGGGTTAGTTCCATTCAAATCATGCAAGTTAGAGTCCAAAACAAGGGCAAAAGTGTTTGGAAAAGTAGATACGTTGGAGACGTATCAACTCCCCCAAGCTTAAACCTTTGCTTGTCCTCAAGCAATTCAGTTAACAAACTAAAAGTGATAAAGAAAAACTTTTACAAACTCTGTTTGCTCTTGTTGTTGTAAATACGTAAAGCCAGCATTCAAGTTTTCAGCAAAGATTATGAACTAACCATATTCACAATAACATTTAGGTCTCATGTTTACTTATATCAATGGCATAATCAACTAGCGAGCAATAATAGTAAATCTCGGATGACAACACTTTCTCAAAACAATCATAATATGATATAACAAGATGGTATCTCGCTAGCCCTTTCTGAGACCGCAAAACATAAATGCAGAGCACCTCTGAAGATCAAGGATTGACTAGACATTGTAATTCATGGTAAAAGAGATCCAGTCATACTCAATGTAAACTAATAGTAATGCATGCAAATGATAGTAGTGCTCTCCAACTGGTGCTCTTTAAATAAGAGGGTGATGACTCAACATAAAAGTAAATAGATAGGCCCTTCGCAGAGGGAAATAGGGATTTGCAGAGGTGCCAGAGCTCGATTTTTTAAATAGAGATAAATAATATTTTGAGTGGTATACTTTCATTGTCAACATAACAACTAAGAGATCTCGATATCTTCCATGCTACACACATTATAGGCAGTTCCCAAGCAGCATGGTAAAGTTTATACTCCCCCACCACCAACAAGCATCAATCCATGGCTTGCCCGAAACAACGGGTGCCTCCAACTAACAACAGTCCCGGGGGAGTTTTGTTTGCAATTATTTTGATTTGGTTTAAGCATGGGATTGGGTGTCCTGGTTACCGGCCATTTTCTCGTGAGTGAGGAGCGGAGTCCACTCCTCGTGAGAATAACCCACCTAGTATGGAAGATACAGACAACCCTAGTTGATACATGAGCTATTCGAGCATACAAAACAGAATTTCATTTGAAGGTTTAGAGTTTGGCACATACAAATTTACTTGGAACGGCAGGTAGATACCGCATATAGGAAGGTATGGTGGACTCATATGGAACAACTTTGGGGTTTATGGAAGTGGATGCACAAGCAGTATTCCCGCTTAGTACAAGTGAAGGCTAGAAAAAGACTGGGAAGCGACCAACTAGAGAGCGACAACAGTCATGAACATGCATTAAAATTAATCAACACTGAGTGCAAGCATGAGTAGGATATAATTCACCATGAACATAAATATCGTGGAGGCTATGTTGATTTTGTTTCAACTACATGCGTGAACATGTGCCAAGTCAAGCCACTCGAATCGTTCAAAGGAGGATACCATCCTATCATACCACATCACAACCATTTTAATAGCATGTTGGCACGCAAGGTAAACCGTTCTAAACTCCTAGCTAATTAAGCATGGCATGAGCAACTATATTCTCTAATTGTCATTGCAAACATGTTCCATTCATAATAGGCTAAATCAGGAACGATGAACTAATCATATTTACAAAAACAAGATAGGTCGAGTTCATACCAGCTTCTCTCATCTCAGTTAGTCCATCATATATCGTCATTATTGCCTTTCACTTGCACGACCGAACGGTGTGGATAATAATAATAGTGCACATGCATTGGACTAAGTTGGAATCTGCAAGCATTTAATACAAGGGAGAAGACAAGGTAATATGGGCTCTTGGTTAAATCAACAACAATTCATATGAGAGCCACTCAACATTTTCATCATGGTCTTCTCCTCTCGACCCCCAAAGAAAGGAAATAAAACTATTTACACGGGAAAGCTCCCAACAAGCAAAACAAGAAAGAGAAGTCTTTTTGGGTTTTCTTTTGATTATTACTACTACAGGCATGGAAAGTAAACTAGCTAAAAGCTACAATTAAATTTTTGGGTTTTTCTTAAGGTTTTTCAAAGACACAAGAAGAAGGCTAGAAAAGAAAATAAACTAGCATGGATAGTACAATGAAAAAGTATGAGCACCGACAACTAGAATGAGTGTGTGAACATGAATGTGATGTCAGTGAGAAATACGTACTCCCCCAAGCTTAGGCTTTTGGCCTAAGTTGGTCTATGCCCACGGATCAAAGCTACTCTCTCCGGTGTACGGAGGAGTGTCCTCTGGGTGCCACTGGTTGGCGATCTCCTCCGGATCCCACTGATAAATAGACTCCTGATATGGATCAGGAGATGGCTTAGGCTCAAGCTCTGGGGAGCGTGTTTGCTCCCAATATGCATAAATGTCATCGGGCAGGATGATGTATGTGCCTGAATGAATGTTAAACAAATAAGGTGCAGTCATGGTAATAATCTAACAAGTGTCTTCACTAAATACCAGGTTATAAATGAGTCTCTTTTCCTTATCAGGGCAAATAAAATCATGTGCTACCATACTTTTATAGTCTAAGAAAATAGGGGGCAACACCTTTTCTTCTTTCTCATAGTGTCTAATAGGTATCTCAAATGGCCCTTTGTACGGTTTAGACTCAACTGTTTAGCAACCATAGCACCTAAACTGAAAGTTCTGTCATGGAGTAAAGCATGGCGCAATATGGCGAGGTCAGGAGCACTGAGGCCCCCACTGTTCCCGTGACCAATTAAACATCTACTAGCAAATATTGCATAGTAGCGTAGGACATGAAAATGTATACTAGTAGTTCTTGCATCTGACACTTTTCTCTTTTCCCCTACAACAGTTTCATCAATAAATTCCGGCGGCCTTCAGGAATGCATCACAAGGACATTCACACGGCTGAACCTCCGTGGTGCGAGGAAGGTTGTACTTGGGTTTTTCATTCTCTTCATTCTCCTTTCCCTTCGAACTCCGGCTTGAGGAGCCTCTCAACAATCTCTTCAACATTTTCTCCCTCTGAAAATTTCTGAAATTTTTAGTGACTCAAAACAAAAGTGAACAAAACTCAACAAAATTGATAGCAACTACTCCCACAAGTGCATAGAGGCTATATCATGCATTAGAACTACTTGGGGCCATAAAAATTTGACATGCAAGCTCAAGAACAGGGTCACCTAAGCAGCAAAAATTTGCAATAAATAAAGCACTAGAACAAAAAATTAATTGGACCATTGGAGGAGTCACATACCGAAGAACAATCCCCCAAAACAGTTTCGTGAATGAAGCTTTGAGCAAGGAGATCGAAAATGGCAGCAAGATGAGCTAGAACATGGCTTTGAGCTATGGGAGTTTTTTTTCTGGAGGAAGACGAAGTGAGTCGGTGCTGGAATAAGTGGAGGGGGCCACGTGGGGTCCACGAGGCAGGGGGGCGTGCCCCAGGGGGGTGGGCGCGCCCTGGATCCTCGTGGCCAGGTGGTGGCTCCCCCTGGTGTGTTCTCAATGCCAGATATTCTTAAATATTCTACAAAAAAATCATATTTCATTTTCGGGACATTTGGAGAACTTTTATTTTCGGGGCATTTTTTATTGCAAGAATAATTCAGAAAAGAGACAGAAAATATTATTTTTTGCTTAATTTAATCTAAATAACAAAAAGTAAAAGGAGGGTACAGAGAGTTTTGCTTTCTAACTTCATCCATCTCATGCTCACCAAAAGGAATCCACTAACAAGGTTGATCAAGTCTTGTTAACAAACTCTTTCCGAATTGCATGAAACCGGAGAATTTTCGAATAACACTAAGTTACCTCAACGAGGATATGCACGTCCCCAATAATAAGAATATCATATTTCTTCTTGATAGTAGGAAGAGGAAATTCAAAACCTCCAATAGAAATCGTTGGAATTTTTCCAATAGAATTGATACCGTGGACTTGAGGTTGTTTCCTCAGAAAGTGTACCGTATGCTCATTACCATTAACATGAAAAGTGACATTGCCTTTGTTGCAATCAATAACAGCCCCTGTAGTATTCAAAAAGGGTATACCAAGGATAATCCACATACTATCGTCCTCGGGAATATCAAGAATAACAAAGTCCGTTAAAATAATAACGTTTGCAACCACAACTGGCACATCCTCACAAATACCGACAGGTATAGCAGTTGATTTATCGGCCATTTGCAAAGATATTTCAGTAGGTGTCAACTTATTCAAATCAAGTCTACGATATAAAGAGAGAGGCATAACACTAACACCGGCTCCAAGATCACATAAAGCAGTTTTAACATAGTTTCTTTTAATGGAGCATGGTATAGTTGGTACTCCTGGATCTCCTAGTTTCTTAGGTATTCCACCTTTAAAAGTATAATTAGCAAGCATGGTGGAAATTTCAGCTTCTGGTATCTTTATTTTATTTGTAACAATTTCTTTCATATACTTAGCATAAGGATTCATTTTAAGCATATCAGTCAAACGCATACGCAAAAAGATAGGTCTAATCATTTCAGCAAAGCGCTCAAAATCCTCATCATCCTTTTTCTTGGATGATTTAGGAGGAAAAGGCATGGGTTTTCTGAACCCATGGTTCTCTTTCTTTACCATGCTTCCTAGCAAAACAGTCTCTCTTATCATAACGTTGATTCTTTGATTGTGGGTTATCAAGATCAACAGCAGGTTCAATTTCTACATCACTGTTATTGCTAGGTTGAGCATCAACATGAACATCATCATTAACATTATCACTAGTCCATGTTCATCACCAGATTGTGTTTCAGCATCAGAAATAGAAATATCATTGGGATTCTCAGGTGTGTCAACAACAGGTTCACTAGAAGCATGCAAAGTCCTGTCATTTTTCTTTTTCTTCTTCTTAGTAGGACTAGGTGCATCAACATTAGTTCTCTGAGAATCTTGCTCAATTCTCTTAGAGTGGCCATCAGGATACAAAGGTTCCTGAGTCCATTTTACCCCCTCTACTCATAACTCTAACAACATTGTCATTTTTCTTATTATTTAATTCACTGAGCAAATCATTTTGAGCCTTAAGCACTTGTTCTACCTGAGTGGTAACCATAGAAGCATGTTTACTAATAAGTTTGAGTTCACTTTAACTCTAGACATATAATCACTCAGTGTTCAATCATATAAGCATTACGTTTCAATTGTCTACCAACATAAGCATTGAAGTTTTCTTGTTTAACAATAAAATTATCAAACTCATCTAAGCATTGGCTAGCAGACTTATAACGAGGAATATCACCTTCATCAAATCTATAGAGATAATTTACCTTTACTACCTATGTCGGGTTATCAAGACCATGTATTTCTTCAATAGGTGGTAAATTCTTAACATCTTCAGCTTTAATACCCTTTTCTTTCATAGATTTCTTTTCCTCTTGCATATCTTCAGGACTGAGAAATAGAATACCCATTTTCTTCGGAGTTGGCTTAGGAGTTGGTTCAGGAAGTGTCCAATCATTATCATTACTCAATATATTATTCAATAGCAATTCAGCTTGCTCAGCAGTTCTTTCCCTGAAAACACAACCAGCACAACTATCGAGGTGGTCTCTGGAAGCGTCGGTTAGTCCATTATAAAAGATATCAAGTATTTCATTTTTCTCACTACAAAAAAAAGACACTCCCGTGATGATACGTGTTTGTCACAGTAGGTCACGTTTTCTGTCATGCATGTACATCCATGACAAATTTATGACAGAATCAAGATAGTCATACCCATGATGGGGGTTACATTATATGATGTTCTTTTCAAAGAAGTATATATAAAGTATCAGCTCAATATTATCTTACTGAGCCGGCCCTTGGGGGCTACACGTTATTGTTCAAATCTACATGATCATATTTATAAAGTCCCTGCTCATTATTGCATAATGACCCGGCACTTGGGGGCTACATATATGGAGTATTCAGTTTTTACTAGTGACTGAGATGAACAACATGGATTTCTTCAAAGTGGCAGTAATTATATGGAAACAAGTCCTAAGCCATCACTTTGTTCTGCTCAAGACTTGGGGGCTACAGGTAATATGGATATAAGGGAGAAAAATCTTCAAATTCTCAGTTCTCAGCAAACCAGATTGACCCGGCGTCTGCAACAATTATGACCCGGCGTCGGTAACAATTATGACTCGGTGCCATCCATATTTACAAACCGGCAATTTTGGTAATATTAAACCGGCAAGTTTTACATCTTCAAACCGGCTGAATATCAGATGAGTATTTCAAGACCATATTTCTTAAGTCGGTGCTTTGGAAGCCGACTCAAGTGGATTGTTCTTCACAATATTTTTCTATGAGAAACCAACGTCAGCAATTTGAGTATGAAGCTGGTTATTGACCCGGATTTTCTAGAAGGAGGAATGACAAGGACTTAAGGATGATCAGGTGCCGGTTTACAAGAATTCTTAACCCGGAGCACAACCTGTCAAATTTGTTCTTGTGTTTATTTTGCAGCATAAGTTTACCATGGATAAATCCAAGCTAAACTTGGGGGCTAATGTCGGGGATATACCCTGTGGCGTAACCTGGCCGGAAGTATAAACCGGCCGGACTTGGCGATTCACCGGTGACCCGCACAGACCAGACGGTTTACAAGCAACCGGACTGAACATTATGATTCACTGGTAACCCGACGGGCGGGACAGACGGTGACAAGGCCCAAGGCCTAGAAGGCCGGCTCATGTTATGGTGGGCCGGTTTAAGAGGAAAGGCGTGAGGAATATTTGTCTTACAAGGAGTTAAGACCTGGACTTGTATCTGGTTTGTATTAGAGATAGACTAGTCCTAATGCTAATAAGACTCCACATGTAACCCGCCCCTTCAACATATATAAGGAGGGGCAGGGCTCCCCAAAGAGGGAGAGGGCAAGAAGAAACAATCTCTAGGGCTAGACACAAAGAGTCGGTTTACCGGCGACTCCCTCGTGATCATAATGAGACCTAGCCTCAAACAACATGTAGGGTTGTTACCGGATGATGTTTCCCGGGGCCCGAAGCTGTCTAAATCCTTGTCTTGTGTTGCGTCTCTTGATTCCGCTCAACCCCTCTCAAGCTACCACATAGATGCGTTGGCCTCGCGACTAAGTCCTGACACTAAGGACATCTGCTGTGACAAAACCACGACAGTTGGCGCCCACCGTGGGGCTCGCGCACGATGGTGTTGAGTTCTTGAAGGGAATTTTGAGGGATCGAGAAGCTCGTGATGGACCGGATGAAAAAGAGCCAGAGAACAATCATAAAGGATAACCCAGCATGGGACAGCCTTGCGGCAGGGTCACAAAGTTCGTCGTCTGAGATCACAATCATGATTCTGGATCTGGCATATTCAAAATTGAAATGAGATTTAGGGTTGTGCGTCGTACGCCGCTGCAAAGTCGCCAAGATTGATTTGACGCCTCCGTCGTACGTGTACAAGTTTTGGAAAAAATGTTGAAACCGTGTCAAAGATGAAACAGTGCGAGGATCATAATCAGGGGCGGTCAACAGCAAGTCTCCAAGCAACCATCAGTTTGTCCTGCGTGAAAAGTGAAAACCGATGTCAAATCATCCATTGAAGCCTTGAAGCCGGAGCAATATTCACGTGAAAGCTCAACTTTTGAGGGCAACCTGTACGACCAGGTCAAAAAAAGGGCCACGACGTGGAAAGATGCGGAGATGGATTCGCCCAAAACTACCACGACTCGGAGGAGGAAAACCCGTGTAGACCGTTTCATCTCCGTTTCAGGCCGCTCTCACCTCATCGAATTGCCGCGGCCGCCTCTGCCGTCGCGTGTCAAACCGCCGCCTATTTTCTGCCATCGCCGTGTTTTCCGCCTCGCGCTTCCGTCCGGTTTGCAACCTGTGTTCTCCAGTCGTCGCTTCGGTCTCACACGCTCGCGGCCTAGCCCCGTCAGGTTCTGCCTGTCCCGCCTCCGGCTTGGCCGCGCGCCGGTGTCGCTCTGAAGGCCAGCCCCTGCTCCTCTGCCTTGGATTTTGAGCCGGCAGCCTCTACCGCGACCCGGCTTGCCCTGAGCTGCATCGCCTCCTTGCCGGGCTTTGCTGCCGCGAGCCGCCTCTGTCGCGGTCGCCCCTGAGCCGTGTTGCACCGCCCCCTGCCGGAGCTCCGCCATTGAACCGCCTTGGCCGAGCAGCCTTGCCTAGGCCTCGACGCACCACCCACTGATGCTACTGTCCGGTATAGACATTAATGCTGTTTTAGAATACATGGATCAGAATTAGCTGCAACTAGCACAAAGTCTGACATGTCCTCCAAGTCAGAACTTGTCACTGATGCCTCATTAACTAGTAGTTTTGAGGAGGTTACAGATAAATTTCTAAGGTTGATGGAGTTGCCGCAGACAACAGCATTATATGGTCAAATTAATTAACCCGGTCAGTGCGTTGTGAAGATTTTTTGGAAAAGATCTACAAAATGTTATCCATGGATTATTTGGCTGGCAAGGACGCCTCTCTGCAACCATATAAGATTTCTAGAGATGATTATTAGCAATGATTGGGATTTTTGACCATCACCTGGAGGAGGGTATCTGCAGTGATGGATTATATAAAACAGCAGAATATACCCGAAGATGGAAAATTGCTGCCTATTGATCATTCTACGTGAGGAGTGAAAATCACGAATTTGTATGAGACCTCAAGTTACAAAAAGGAACAGAGGTTGGCTCAAGCTATATGATCAGACGTTTTGCTGTTACGGCCGATTCACAACAGCAGCTAATTATGCCTTGTCGCAATGACTGGCTCGACGACCCATAGAAACATCAGGTGCTATCCTCCTTAGGTATTTTATCAGCACATCTTATTTGAGAACAATTATTCTGGTCTATGGTATTGTTTCGCAGGACAATTGTTCATCACAAATGAGGCGTTATACCGCGGGTATGGAGCACGCACTGGCAATGTTCCACAGCGACGTTTTCGTCCGTGCCACATTACTCGGTGAATGAATGTGCGCAAGTCGCCGCTCCTGTGGCCCGGTCTACATCAACTCACCCGTCCATGTGGCTTACCGTGCCTGCAATTGCCTCGCCTGAACACGCTGGCTTACAACGTCGTTGCCGGCTCATCTGTCCGCTTCCGCGGACGACTCACCCATCAGTGATTTCAGTTCCACCTAGTGGTCATCAACTTCATGGCGGATTATCTACGGCCTAAACGCGTCAGGTGATATCCATCTAAAATATATTCTATTAGCACATATTATTCTTGTCAAAGAGCAGTTTATCTTTGCCTTGGTCTGCGATATTGTTTATGCAGGACAATTGTTCACTGCAAAAGTTATGGTCGTGTCATGGATGTATAGCTAGCGCCACCATTATGCGCTAGCATCTGACCACACCATCAAGTTCGATGAACATATCTGCGAGCCGCAATTCTGCAGACCAGTTTATATCTACATGACGAGCCCGAACCGCCTGATCGACTCGCCCGTCCGCACCGGCTTACAATGCCGCGGCCGACTCATCTATCCGAGTCACCTCTGATGTTGCGGTCATCTTTGTCGTCCGTCTCTCGCGGCCTGGTCTACATCAACATACCGGGCCGCACCTGTCTGCATGAGCTGTTTGAAGCAAGTCACAGCTTGGGTAGCCCGGTTTTCTTTCACAAATTGGAGGCAAATTATCGTATACTATCAACCGCCGTCTGCACTGGGTGGTTCAACGGGCAGGCGCACAAGTCGCTGCCACTACAGTTTTGGTTAACTTCAAATCACCAGTTGGAAGGAACCATTGGCCGAGTTGCTGACACGGCTCATGCGGGATCGTTTATAACCCGCCGCAGTCACCTCAACCTTCTATGGATTCACATCGTGCTATGAGCGCCAATGATATATAAGTTATGCCGGTTTATATCACAGTCAAATATGGAGAGTCTCAAGCCAATTCCTCGAGTCCCCTTTGAGACTCGGGGGCTACGATGACATGACTCAGCAAATCTTGCCAATTTCAGCAAATTTAAGAACCCCAGGACGATGGAGGGAAAAATAACCCGGTCCCGGAGGCTACTGTTATATTGATGAAAATTTAAAGGCCGTCAGAAAATTTCCGGCTTAGGAAGTATATGACTGTTACAAAATCCCGGCTCAATGAAGAAGTTCCGGGTCATCAGAAAGGATTCCGGTTTAAAATCCGGCTCAAGGGAAATCAGTCTCACTAAAGCTCTCAAATATCCGGTTTACAATCCGGTTCAAGGGAAATCTGTTCTCCCACAAAGCTCTGAAGGTCTCAAATGCGGTTTGAAAATGTCCGGTTAAAAAAGGAATTAACTTCTCGCAAGTTTGAGTTTAAAGGCCGTCAGAAAATTTTCGGCTGAAAATGAAGATTCCGGTTTAAAATCCGGTTCAAGGGAAAGATGTCCCCCACAAAGCTTTGAAGCTCTCAATATCCGGTTCAAAATCCCGGTTCAAGAAGAATTTATCTCTTGCAAAAAGTTAAAGGTTGCCGAAGAGGACCTGCTGCCATGATGCGTGGTTCAAACATGGCTTTATACAATATCACTTGGGGGCTTGGTCGTATCCGAACCATAGCTACACCTCTTGATCGGCGCAATGCCACAACAGCACTTGGGGGCTTGGTCGTATCCGAACCATAGTCACACCTCTTGATCGGCTTAAAGCCAAAGAGAGTGTTGTAAAACAACAACTCAAACATAGGCACCCACTGAGCACAGCTCAAAATGTTACTTGGGGATTCTTTGCTGTCGAAATGAACAAAGAATCTACACTTGTAATAGGCTATCAAGCCATGGCTTGGAAGCCTGGTGTATACACCTAAAACCCCGGGTTAACCTGCCTATTTAACTAAGTCACTCCGCCCAGGTAAACCTGGTATGACCCTTCGAACTTTGACAAGTTACTCTAAAATAAAGACCCTGAACTTGTCAAGTTAAAACGATGATTGGTTAAGGATTGAGGACCATCTTAAAAGGCTTTGTGAAATGGTTTAACTCAGTGGCCTGGCAGCCCATGAAAAGCCTCGAATTTGGGGCCTGGTAGCCCGTGAAAAGCCTCGACTACAAGGGTTTTTATTCGCTTTTTGCTAAGGTTTTCTCTCTTTTGACAAGATTTGTGATGTTTTTAAACCGGTGTTCATCAACCCAGTTAGGCTATCAACTCCAAGTTGTCAGTATATGATCAATTATAATCCGGAGATTACTAACCCGATCTGGTTTCGACTATAAGTCGCCAGTATTATATATGGTTAATTCGGTGTTTATTACAACCCGGTACGTTTTATCATAAACCGGCATAATATGGAAGGAGTTATCAGTACTCAAAATTTGGGTTATCACCCTTACTACAAAAAGTTGGTAAACCAACAATGTGATTCAATGTCACATGTATGATATATTTCATATTTGATTATTCTTAAGTGCAGCCTTGGTTATAAACCCGGGTTATATGTTGGGCATTATGACCCGTCCGGCGGTACACCGCCAGGACACTTTAAACTTGTTGTATGCACAAACAGGTTGAATAAAGCATGATTATAAATCACCGACGTTTATTAACCCGGCCTGGCTTTCGACTATAAGTCACCAGTATGATGATAAATTATCCGGTGTTTATTAAACCGGTCTGGCTTTAAGACGATATGTCGCCATTATATGATGAGAAATTATCCGGTGTTTGTTAACCCGGCCTGGCTTTCGACTATAAGTCGCCAGTATATATTTGGATTGCGCCATCGGAATCATGCGCTTATAAATCATTGGGTTATATTATTCAAATAGCCAACATGGCTGGATTTTTATCAATAACCAATATTATGATTGAGGTTTTCAAAGTCGCTTTAGCGCAATGGATATTATTTTATCGATGGATATGATTTATTCCACAATGGAAGGAATAGTCCCGAGTCGCTGCAGGCTTACGACCCGGCACTTGGGGGCTACATTATTCAAATTGAGATTATATCAAATATGCAAGTCTCATGTCACTGCAAGCATGCACCATGACACTTGGGGGCTAATGCAAAGTCATTTTTATTGGCCTTATTGAAGACCCGACTCATCACATCATAATGAGCCGGCCCTTGGGGGCTATCAATTGCTCCTGTCAACAATTCAAGGTACAAGTCTTAAAACCATTATATTGAAAGGTCTATTGCTCAGTTGGTAAAGCACAAAGCTCTTAACCTTGTGGATGTGGGTTCAAGCCCCATGATGGGGGTTACATTATATGATGTTCTTTTCAAAGAAGTATATATAAAGTATCAGCTCAATATTATCTTACTGAGCCGGCCCTTGGGGGCTACACGTTATTGTTCAAATCTACATGATCATATTTATAA
Source organism: Triticum aestivum (assembly GCF_018294505.1). Lineage (NCBI taxonomy): Eukaryota > Viridiplantae > Streptophyta > Magnoliopsida > Poales > Poaceae > Triticum > Triticum aestivum. Next base: position 91,101,530 of record NC_057808.1, read on the forward strand.
AGTCCCTGCTCATTATTGCATAATGACCCGGCACTTGGGGGCTACATATATGGAGTATTCAGTTTTTACTAGTGACTGAGATGAACAACATGGATTTCTTCAAAGTGGCAGTAATTATATGGAAACAAGTCTTAAGCCATCACTTTGTTCTGCTCAAGACTTGGGGGCTACAGGTAATATGGATATAAGGGAGAAAAATCTTCAAATTCTCAGTTCTCAGCAAACCAGATTGACCCGGTGTCTGCAACAATTATGACCCGGCGTCGGTAACAATTATGACTCGGTGCCATCCATATTTACAAACCGGCAATTTTGGTAATATTAAACCGGCAAGTTTTACATCTTCAAACCGGCTGAATATCAGATGAGTATTTCAAGACCATATTTCTTAAGCCGGTGCTTTGGAAGCCGACTCAAGTGGATTGTTCTTCACAATATTTTTCTATGAGAAACCAACGTCAGCAATTTGAGTATGAAGCTGGTTATTGACCCGGATTTTCTAGAAGGAGGAATGACAAGGACTTAAGGATGATCAGGTGCCGGTTTACAAGAATTCTTAACCCGGAGCACAACCTGTCAAATTTGTTCTTGTGTTTATTTTGCAGCATAAGTTTACCATGGATAAATCCAAGCTAAACTTGGGGGCTAATGTCGGGGATATACCCCGTGGCGTAACCCGGCCGGACTTGGCGATTCAACGGCGACCCGCACAGACCAGACGGTTTACAAGCAACCGGACTAAACATTATGATTCACTGGTAACCCGGCGGGCGGGACAGACGGTGATAAGGCCCAAGGCCTAGAAGGCTGGCTCATGTTATGGTGGGCCGGTTTAAGAGGAAAGGCGTGAGGAATATTTGTCTTACAAGGAGTTAAGACCTGGACTTGTATCCGGTTTGTATTAGAGATAGACTAGTCCTAATTCTAATAGGACTCCACATGTAACCCGCCCCTTCAACATATATAAGGAGGGGCAGGGCTCCCCAAAGAGGGAGAGGGCAAGAAGAAACAATCTCTAGGGCTAGACACAAAGAGCCGGTTTACCGGCGACTCCCTCGTGATCATAATGAGACCTTGCCTCAAACAACATGTAGGGTTGTTACCGGATGATGTTTCCCGGGGCTCGAAGCTGACTAAATCCTTGTCTTGTGTTGCGTCTCTCGATTCCGCTCAACCCCTCTCAAGCTACCACATAGATGCGTTGGCCTCGCGACTAAGTCCTGACACTAAGGACATATGTTGTGACAAAACCATGACACACCCCATGTTATATTTCGGCCTTCTCAGGGCCCATTTATTCTTGGGCTCATTTCCAGCATTCGGTTACTTACGGCCAGTCATTGGCCTTTTCTGCCTGTGGGCCAAATTCAGCCTGCGGTTACAATCGGCCCGTTACTCCGTTGGGCCGTTTTCATAACGTCATCAAATACGCCGATTAACGATGGCCTGTTATTGTCGGCCCATGAACGGATGATTCCAAATCTAGCCCGTTTACGGCCCATAATGTGGTCTGTTATTGGCCCATGTTTGGCCTATCGATCATACGGCACGTAGAAGGCCCATTGATGCTACGGCCCGTAGAAGGCCCATTGATGCTACGGCCCGTAGAAGACCCATTCTTTCTATGGCCCTAAGACGGCCCCTAGGAGGCCCATGGTAACTACAGTAAATATGTAGCCCATGGTTATTGTGGCCTAGTTTTGAAAAATAGGTTATTGCGGCCACTAGCAAACCGCGGAAAAAGAACAGCACTGACTACAAGCAAACAAATAAACAAGACAACAAGGAAATAAATAAGCAAGCAACTTATGCTAGGCTATCACGGCTATTACACGTATTACATCCACTGGGCATCGAAGTTCGCCACCAGTGCAAATATAGGGAACAAAGCAGTATATCATATACACTGGTTGTCAAAGTTGGCGACCAGTGCAAATAAATGCCGCACTAAAACAAGTCCAGAACTGAAATCACTTCAGAAGATCTCACGAAATAATATCCTGGGTACCCATAATGCTGGCAAGATGCTTAGCAAGCTTATTAACTTTCTCTTGTTTGGCGCTTAAATCCTCCAACGCTTGCTGTTGCGCCAGAAAGTATGCATCTGAATTCTGCAGGGACTTCCTCAGTCCTTCAGCTTCCTGTTGCAGCACATCTGATCGATGTCTTTCAACTTGAAGTTGAGACTCAAGAAGATGAACTGATTCAGGCAGCGAGTTCGAAGAGCTTGTGCCAGTAGTAGTGGCCAGTAACTCGAACACTACATCAAGACAGGACTTTTGGGTTCTCTCACTGTCGTCAAGGTAGTTTTTATCAGCTTTCTTGGAGACCAACAGGGATGTCCTATCTTGAACCTTATCTGCATTACTTCCTTTACCATTGCATAATGGGGTACTGTTCTCTAATATTTTGTCCGCATTCTAAAAGAGAAACAAGCAGACACATCATAGGTTTACCATGTTGTATATGAAACTCATTTTGGTAAATCAGTTTAGTAGTAAAGTGCACAGGATAACAGCATGAAACAAACATATATCTATGTACCATGGTCACTTTATGGTCTATATCATTCTAGTTTTTGTTGCCAAATCAAGATAGAGACACAGTTCAAATAATATTTGTTCAAGACAAAGCAGAATAGATAGAATATAAGTGTGGGAAACTATAGAGCAATAACAACACTTGTAATGTGCATGACGTGAGAACATAACTGTCTATTCAATTGAAACTGAAATCAACATAGAGAAAGTTACAACAGTAAACCAGTTAAAGAAACAGGTTTAAAACATACCTGTTGCGCCATTGGAGTTTCAATTCCATCCTTCAAATTTGAAAATAGTTGGTCTGAGTAAATACAGTGATGCAAGAGCAAAGGAGTATGAACCATAGCTATGAAACTTGACCCGAGAACAATTCTTCTTCTCCTTTAAGCGTTGAGTTGGGATTCGGAGTGGTGGTCCTCGTGCTTTGGGCACTGCAGTTCCCTTACTAACTGCTCGTGTTTGGGTGCTCTGTGGTGGAGACGGTGCTGTGTCAACTGGAACTAGGTTACTATCTGCTGGGGATGGTGTTGAGGATATAACCGTTAGGGTTACCCGCCCAGGAGGGGCCGGGTTACGTCATAATGGTCATCACGCGAAGCCCAGTACCAAGCTTGAAGACGGCGGGTTAGATAATGGGCTTAAGACCCGGAGGTGGCTTAAGGCCCGTAGTGATAAACCGCCGTATGGCAAGACTTGTAGTGTAAGGCAAGAATAGTTGAGAGTCCGAGCCGGACACTCTTATGAGCCGACCGGGACTCTGAGAGCCGCTGGGCGTCAACCTCTCTATATAAAGGGACGACCCGGTGGCGGTTTAAGGACAAGTAAGATCTCGACGAGTGCCAGGCACAACGATTAAGCTCCCTGGTCATCGAAACCGTAATCAATACCACCTCAACTGGACGTAGGCTCTTACCTTCACCGTAAGGGGCCGAACCAGTATAACCCCCGTGTTCCTTGTCCCGTTTAACCCCTTTAAGCTTCCTAGCTGCGATGGCTCCACGACTAAGTCCTAGCTCGAGGACAACTGCCGTGACAATTCCACGACAGTTGGCGCCCACTGTGGGGCTGGCGCACGGTGGATTTGAGTTCTTGAAGGGCAGCTTCGAAGGGCTCAAGGGATACGCTGTGGGCCGGATGACCAAGAGTCGTCGCGGCAAGCTCTACATCGACGATGCAAACTGGGGCCCCGACGCCGGCTCAATTGAGTACGGGTACCGGGTCCCCTTTGGCGGAATTCATGTTTTCATTGGCAAGATTGGTGAGCCGGGCCCTGAGCCGGATCTCTGCGCCGATCTCATCGAGACGGCTCAGCGCGCACGACCCGCCCGGGCTCTACCTGCCTTGAAGCATGCTTTCGTGGGATGTGTCCATGGAGGACTCTCTGAAGGGTCTGGATCTGGTGATGAGACGGCTGCCGGCTCTGACGGCGAGTCGGCTACGGATGAGTCAAATTCGTTATATCAACTTCAGGATGGCAGGCTCAGGGGCTGTTCCGACGGTGACAGCATTCCGGACCCCTTTGAACCACCGAGCCGGGTTGGGATCTTCATGGCCGGCACGCAACCTGTTCAAAACCCCGCCTCCGGGTCAGGAAGCCCGGTGCCTTCGCCGGCTCAGGTGCTGATGGATCTCACAGACAAGATGACGGTCCTGTTGACCGCTACGGTAGCTCCGGCGGATCAAGTTCAACATGACGCAGAGGTGGCATAGTTAAAGTTGGATCTAGCAAAGGCCAAGGAGGATCTGGCGGCGGAGGGGATCAGGATGGCTGTAGAGAGGGCGGCTCTCGATGTCCAGACTTAGCTGATTCAGGCACAGTCCTTCCGACTCATGATGGATCAAAACGCATCCAATGAGGTCATGAGAAGGAGGCATCAAAAGGCCCAATCTCGACTCCCTCCGGTTTACGATCCTCGAAACCTCTTCAACATGCCAGGTGCAGGGTCTAGTAACCCGCCGGAGATCATAGTGCCCGGGGCTGGGACACCAATTCAGCCCCAACTGATGGGACCTCCCCGGGTGCACCCTGCCCTGCCTCAGTACGTGCCAATACCACTGGGTCATTATGCCAACCCGTTGGAAAACATGGTCGCCGCGGCAGCACGGCTAGCGGCTCTCCCAATTGATGGCGACTCTCCGACGGCGGTTGAAACCCGCCGGGTCAGAGAACTCCTTCAGACAGCTCTGGCACAGCAACAGGCGTACTCTTATAGTCGGGACAGGATCCATTCAACCCCTCGTCCAGGCCGAAGCCCGAGTTATAGCAGACACATGGTCTTAGCGACCGGCTCAAGTAATGTCCGACGCCATGACTTACCACCTGGCCACAGCCCGGCTCAGAATGGGGCCTTTCACGCAGCAGACCAAGACAGAGCACGGCAAGAGGCGGAGCAGGTGCCTCAGTTGACGGCGTACCAGACACCCCCGGCTTATCCAACGGCTTCCGTCGACGTGGGTATCCCTACGAGGACTGGGGGTGTCCCTTGTTTAGTGCCGGCTCTCCGCAATGAACGTCTACCCAAGGACTTCAAAGGGCCTAGGAAGGTGCCTAATTACACGGCTAATTTACAACCCGGAGCCTGGATCGAGAGTTACGAGATGGCCATGGAATTGCTGGAGGTCAGCGAAGCGGCAATGGCCAAGTACTTCACCATGATGTTAGATGGGACTGCTCGCACTTGGTTGAAAGGGCTGCCGCCGAATTCTATCGGGTCTTGGGCTGAGCTGAAAGCCCGGTTCATCCAAAACTTCAAAGATACCTGTAGGCAGTCTATGTCAATTGTGGATTTGACTAACTGAAAACAGCAGGAGGGTGAGTCTACGACACATTGGGTTCGCCGGGTCAAAGAGATAATACATTCATCTGATAAGATGGATGCCGGCTCTGCAGTCTTAATGTTGGAGCAGAATTGTCGCTTCCTGCCCCTGAAGATGAAACTCGGGCGGCTCAAGCGCGACTGCAATGATATGGGTACGCTGAGGGCGGCTCTCGTCAAGTACGCCGACTCTGATAGTACCAAGGACCCCGCGTCAGATGATGAAAGGACAGGGAAGGGAAAGAAGAACGGCAATGGCAAGGGTCCTCAGCATAACCCGGCGAACCAAGGAGGTAACAAGCGTAAGGCTGATGGCAGCATGGAGTTTGTGGCCAATGCCAGCTCACAGGGTAACAACCAGCGACGTAAAGGGAGGCCACCTCCCCGAGCCGATGGTTCAGGCCCAACGCTTGAGCAGTTGTTGAATGAGCCTTGTCCAAGGCATGGCTCTAGGGAGAAGCCAACTACTCATCTATGGAAAGATTGCGCAATCATGAAGGCCTTTAAGAATTCCAACGCCTTTAATGGCAACAATGGCTCGGGCGGCGGCTCAGGCGCCGGCGGCTTTCATGGCCCGGGCGGCGGCTCAAATTCCAATCCTCAGAATGTGCAAGGGGGCTTTAATCAATAGTCCGGCCAGGGTCATCAACAGCAACAGGGGGGATACCAGACCAATCCAAAGCAGCTCAATGGTGGACAGTATCATGTGTTTACCACCAGTCTGTGTAAGCGAGATCAGAAGCTTCATAAGAGGGCTGTGAATGCTGTTGAGCTGGCGGTTCCACGCTATTTAAGATGGTCTGAGCAGCCTATTGTATGGAGTAGGGAGGATCACCCTCCCCGGGTTGATAATCCGGGTCACTTGGCCCTGGTGGTGGCTCCTCAGGTGGGAGGATATAAGTTCACTAAGGTGCTCATGGATGGAGGCAGCAGCATCAACATCCTCTATTATGAGACCTTCCGTCGTATGGGGTTGATTGATAAGAACCTCAGCCAGTCCAATACTGTTTTCCATGGTGTGGTGCCTGGTAAGTTGGCTTATCCAGTTGGTAAGATCGAACTGGAAGTGGCCTTTGGAGATGAGTACAACTATAGGGTGGAAAAATTGACCTTTGAGGTGGTCAAGATAAGAAGTCCGTACCATGCCATATTTGGGCGGCCGGCTTACGCCAAGTTCATGGCACGGCCGTGTTACGTATACTTACAGCTCAAGATGCCGGGTCACAATGGGACCATTACGGTTCATGGCAGCCGAAAGATAGCCTTGGAGTGTGAGCAAGGTGACGCGGCTTATGCAGAATCTGTTTGTGCAACGGAGGAGCTGAAATTTTACAAAGACAATGTTGACCCAACGGATATGACATCTCTGAAAAAGCTGACCACGGAGCATGAGCCGGCAATGAAATTTAAGTCAGCTGATGAGACTAAACTTGTTGATTTCGCTCCAGGTGACTCATCTCAGCAGTTTAGCATCAGCGCCAATCTGGATCCAAAATAGGAAAGCGCGCTCATCGAGTTCATCCGTGAGAATAGGGACATTTTTGCATGGAAACCTTCGGACATGCCAGGTGTACCTAGAGAACTCGCTGAGCACACTCTCAATATTGATCCGAAATTTAAGCCGGTCAGGCAATTCCTTCGGCGGTTTAACGAGGAGAGGCGGAAAGCCATTGGTGAGGAGGTGGCCCGGCTCTTGGCGGCCGGGTTTATTGTCGAAGTCTTTCATCCAGAATGGTTAGCTAACCCGGTGCTCGTGCTCAAGAAGAATGGCACCTGGCGGATGTGTGTGGACTACACGGACTTAAACAAGGCGTGTCCGGCTGATCCTTTTGCTCTCCCCCGTATTGATCAAATCATTGATGCCACGGCGGGTTGTGAACGTTTAAGTTTCTGGGATGCGTATTCTGGATACCATCAGATTAAAATGGCAGTTAAGGACCAGGAGAAGACGGCGTTCATCACTCCCTTTGGAGCCTTCTGTTATGTGTCTATGCCTTTTGGACTCAAGAGTGCACAGGCGACTTATCAGCGTTGTGTGCAGAATTGTCTTCATAACCAGATTGGGCGCAATGTTCACGCCTATGTGGATGATATCGTGGTTAAGTCCAGGGAGAAGGAGACCCTGGTAGATGACCTTAGAGAAACCTTTGATAATCTCCGGGTTTACAAGATGATGCTTAACCCGGCCAAGTGTGTTTTTGGTGTTCCTGCAGGCAAGCTCTTGGGTTTCCTGGTTTCTAACAGAGGCATTGAAGCTAACCCGGAAAAGATAAAGGCAATCACCTCTCTGGCTAAGCCGGCGTGCATCAACGACGTCCAGCGTCTAGCAGGCCGCATCGCTGCTTTGAGCCGGTTTATAAGCCGTTTGGGTGAAAAGGCCATGCCACTGTACCAGTTGATGAAGAAAACTGATGACTTTGTCTGGAATGATGCTGCTAATACTGCTTTTGAGGATTTGAAGAGACAGCTGGCTGAGCCCCCAGTCCTTGCTGCTCCGGTTGACAAGGAGCCCTTATTACTGTATGTAGCTGCTAACACACGAGCCGTCAGTGTGGCTGTGGTGGTGGAGCGCAAGGAAGAGGGTAAGGAGTATCCGGTTCAGCGGCCGGTTTATTACGTCAGTGAAGTGCTCATCGAGTCCAAACAGCGGTATCCGCATTGGCAGAAGCTTGTTTATGGTGTGTTCATGGCAAGCCGGAAGCTTAAGCATTATTTCCAAGGTTACCCCATCACTGTGGTTAGTTCTGCTCCCCTTGGAGATATCATCCAAAACAGAGAAGCCACAGGAAGAGTGGCTAAGTGGGCTATAGAGCTCGGGCCTCATGGTCTGAAATACATACCGCGCACTGCTGTTAAATCTCAAGCTTTGGTGGATTTCATCAACGATTGGACAGAGCTACAAGTGCCTGAAGAAACGCCGGATAATACATATTGGACTATTCACTTCGATGGGTCTAGGCAATTGGAGGGCTCGGGGGCCGGAGTCGTGTTGACTTCCCCTAAAGGTGACAAGTTCCGTTATGTGCTACGGTTGATGTTTCCATGCACTAACAATGCGGTTGAGTACGAGGCTTTGCTCCATGGTCTTCGGGTGGCTAAGGAGATGAGCTTGAGCAGAGTAAGATGTTTGGGCGACTCAGACCTAGTGGCTCAACAAGTATCAGGCAAGTGGGATTCCAAGGACCCTCTCATGGCGGCTTATCGTCGTGAAGTTGATGCCGTTGCTGTACACTTTCAGGGTTACCAAGTAGAGCACATCGATCGGAGGAAGAATGAGGCAGCTGATGCTTTGAGCCGGCTAGGCTCTCGGCGCAAACCGGTGCCGCCTAATACTTTCTTGGACATCTTGCATAACCCTTCTGTTAAGTTACCTACAGAGGAAGACTTGGCTGTCCCTGACCCGGAAGCATAGCTGGTGGCGGCTCTCCACATCACCCCAGACTGGACAGTACCATATTTGGCTTACATGACCCGGGGAGATTTGCCTAAGGATGAAACTTTGGCCAGGCAAATAACCCGGCGGTCTAAGTCAATGGTCATCATCAATGGCGAGCTGCATCGTCGCAGTGTTACTGGAACTTTCCAGCGTTGTGTTTCCCCTGAGGAAGGCCAAGATATTTTGCGTGAGATTCACGAGGGGGATTGTGGCCATCATGCCGGCTCAAAATCTCTTATGGCCAAGGCTTTCCGTCATGGTTTTTATTGGCTGACGGCTCACGCTGATGCGGAGGACTTGGTCAGTAAATGTGACGGTTGTCAGAGGTTCTCGCGACGGGCTCATGTGCCGGCTCAAGAGTTGAGGATGATACCAATCACTTGGCCATTTGCGGTCTGGGGGCTTGACATGGTTGGGCCTTTTAAAAGGTCCAAGGATAAGAAGACCCACCTCTTGGTGGCAGTTGACAAATTCACAAAGTGGGTTGAAGCAGAGCCAGTTAGTGAGTGTGACGCAGCCACGGCGGTTCAGTTCATGAAAAGGGTGATATTTCGCTTTGGCTTTCCACACAGCATTATAACTGACAATGGTACCAATCTGTCTAAGGGCGCCATGGAGGAGTTTTGTCAACGAGAGCATATTCGACTTGATGTTTCATCAGTGGCTCATCCTCAATCCAATGGTCAAGCTGAGAGAGCTAATCAGGAGATCTTGAAGGGCATTAAGCCCCGGCTTTTGGTCCCTTTGCAACGGACGCCGGGTTGTTGGGTGGAGGAGTTACCCTCCGTGTTATGGAGCATCAATACTACTCCTAACAGGTCTACGGGTTACACGCCTTTCTTCATGGTTTATGGAGCGGAAGCAGTCCTCCCCAGTGACATCCGTCATGACTCGCCTCGAGTGGCGGCTTATGTTGAGGCGGATAATGAACAGGCGCGCCAAGATGCTCTTGACTTGTTGGACGAACAGCGTGACGTGGCAGCAGCTCGCTCAGCGATTTACCAACAAGACCTGCGCCGTTATCACAGTCGCCGGGTTAAGTCCCGGGTCTTCCAGGAAGGTGATCTGGTGCTCCGGCTCATCCAAGATCAAACAGATGCACACAAGCTATCCCCGCCTTGGGAAGGGCCCTTTGTGGTCAGCAAGAACTTGCACAACGGGTCATACTACCTTATTGACGTTCGGGAGCATAAAGATTCACGCAAGTCGGAGGAAGAGACCCGTCGGCCGTGGAACATAGCTCAGCTTCGGCCTTATTACACTTGAGCCACCGGCTCTCATAATGTACATATTTCTATAGCCATGTATATATTATGTTAAATAATAAAGCAGGACCTCTGTCCTTTTCTCCTCCAAAGGTAAACGTGTTATTTCCATTACAACATCACATGGTCACTTGGAGGTGGATCCGGCTTATGATCGTATTCGAATCTAGCTGTAAACAATATAATCACCTCGGGGCTTCCTGTTCAAACATAGGTCGTATTCGAACCAAAGAGAACATAGCTGTCGATACCCACTTGATTGGCAAAGTGCCGAGCTCATTGGGGAGTTTTCTTTGATCATATTTGAATCATAGCTCAACCCCCTTTGGGAACCAACGTGGATCGTATTCGAATCAGCGTCGTTAAACAACTCTTAAGGTCATTTGGGGGCTTCCTGTTCAAACATGGGTCGTATTCGAACCAAAGAGAACATAGCTGTCGGTACCCTCTTGATTGGCATCGCCAAAGCCACTGGGGGCTATATGATCGCATTCGAATCTTAGCTTAACCCCTTTGGGACGGTTCTCTGGTCGTATTCGAACCGGAAGCACCTAAGTTTTTGATATTTTGACTTACAACAAGTTCGGTGGGTCACATCAACAGTGGGCAAGGGCGGCTCTTCCTTTGCCAACTTAATTTTGATTCACAACGTTGATAACACATAGTAAGTATTCTTGATGCTGGTAAACCGGAGTTGAGATCTTCACCTCATTATTCGGGTTACATAAACCGGAAATATACTTGAAGGCTTGTAAGTCTGTTATTATGGTTACATCAAAGCTATAATTGAGGGCCAGTCTTTGGTGATCTTTAATTCATATTCCGGGTTATATATATCAGGTCTATGATTCTCAGTGCGGTAAGCCGCCTAGAGACTTGTGACTTGTTTTCTATGCAGGATGGTTAAAGACAGCTATTCGAGCTTAAGGACAATAAATGATCAATTATGACCCGGAGGAATATAAGGAAGCAACTTCAATGGAGTTAAGCATTCAAAACGTGCACGATGGCACGACAAGGTTAAAATGTTTGTCCTACTCTGTTACAAGATTCCCCGAGTCCAAAGGGTGAGGCATTGTTTTACACGCGTAACCATGGGCCGCCTAAGAGTCAAGATGCTTGCCGGGTCGAAGCTTCCGGCTCATCCCTCTCCGCTCCTCCGGCTGTTCCCATGACCTGGAAGGTTGACGATTTCCAGTCAATGCCGCTCAAAGCTTCAAATTGAGCCTCCTCGTCAATTAACCTGGCCGGGTCAACTTCTGGGGCGAAGGTGTGCTTACGAGTCGGAGGGATCAAGCTGATTGCTTCGTAGCGTGGAGTGGGGATCCTCTGATTCTCCGAGTAATAGCCCGACCGATACTTAGTGAGGTCGGTGTCATTCCCAATCGAGGTAGCCACCGGGCGCACACTCTTCACACAGGCAGCAAAGTCTTTTTGATCAAAGGGAGTGCCGTCTTCCTTCAGGCTGGGGTATCCAAGCGCGATCTCCGCCGGGTCTAGCTCCGGGAGGAAAGCCTTGGCCCGGCTCAGAGCAGCTATGGCTCCGGCTCTTGCAGAGGCCCGCCGTAGCTCTTGGAAACGCTGAGGAAGAACGGCAAGCCGCCGAAGTACGTTCGCCAGGTGAGTCGGAACCTCATTGGACAGGGCCACAACGGCCAAGGCGCGCTGTGACCCGGTGTAGAGTTGCTCCACCAAGGTGTACACGGCCTTCAGCTTGGTCAGCACATTCTGATTGAGGTTGGCGCTTCTGGGACCTGTTTAACAAAGTAAGGTAAGCCGCTAGCAATGATGGGACTTATGAGACATAAAGAATGTAAACTTGTTGAAAGCCTGCAGAATGACTTACCGAAGATTGCGGCGACCATCTGTGACACATGGCGTTTTAAGCCGGAGAGTTCGGCGGTTCTCTCCGTCAGAGCCGCCTCCGCCTGTTCGGCCCGGCTGACCAGAGCAGCTTTCTCCTCGGCCCAAGTCTTCCTTTCGGTTTCAAACTTCTTCTTCAGCTTCTCTTGTGCAGCAACACTGAACTCAAATTTAGCGTTGGCCTTCCGGGTCTCAGTTTCCTGAGTCTTCAGGCGGTTCTTCAGCTCAGAGATCTCAGCTTCAAATTTCTTGCAAGCAGCCTGTACAAATTCCGGGTTATAGTATGAGTAATTATTATACAACTTTAAAGTCCCAAGCACTTTCCAAGCAAAGACACTTGGCACTTGGGGGCTAATGCATGCTGAAAGGTTCTATTTACAAATTGCCGGTTCATGAAAGTAAGCCGGAAGTTAAGTCTACAACATATTCTATCATCAGTGGTAGACTTGGGGGCTAGCATGGGGAGAATGGCTATGGAGTAAGCAAGAGAGTGGTACCTCAGATTTTTGCTGTATTTGCTTTACCACGTCAATCTCTAAGTCCCGGCTGTTGTGCACTTGACCAATGTAACTTGAGACGATGTCTCCAATGCTCAAATTCGCATAGTCAGTGATCTCCAGCCTGGCCCTGCGGCGCTCCAACAGTTCTTCTTTGGTGGAGCATTTGGCCAGCGCAGTGGGTCTCCCCGGCTCGACGAACTCTGTCCGGGTGACTACGACGTCCGGGTCATTGGCCGGCTGAGCTGGGCTGGGGATCTCCGGGTTAGCGGAAGTCTCTATGACTGGCTCGTCGATTGGAGCGGTGGCTTCAAGAGCAGAGGCAGATGGCGGCTCTTGAGCTGAAGTCTCCGGTTCAGTTAGGACCGGCTCTTCGACCGGTTTATTCTTCTTCGCCCTCTTGCTGAGCTTTGCCTGGGCACTGAAAGGACAAAAGGTTAGTACAAAACCATGAGTAAAGATAAGCACAACACAAGATGATCATCGTTACCCAGGTGCGGTGTTGAAAGCCGGTAGGTTAGATTGCATAGGATCACCAGAGGAAGGTGAAGTTTCCTGATAATTTGAATCAGAAGAATTGAGCGGTTGATGAGTAATGCCCGCCAAAGGATGAAAAGGATATAAGTTGGAGATAACCTTGGTCCGGCGCTTCCTTGATGCTTCAGGTAAGCCGGAGGAGAGGTCTGCATCCTTGTTGGTCCGGGTGTGCCGCCGGCTCTCATGAATCTGTTGCTTCAAAAGAAATTGAGGATCTTGATAAGCTAAAGGATGTGAAAATCTTACTTTCCGGGTTACTCTTCGGACTTTCAGCCTTGGCAAGGGCTCCGAGTCGGAGGAAAGTGTCGTTACCTCTTCAGTCACCGGGTTACTTGCTCCGGTGTCATCCTGCTGATGATCAGTATAGATAAGGAGGATAGGAATAAACAAGAAACAAAAGAAGAGCCTACAGATTCAGGGGTTACCTCTGACTCGGAGCTATCACTTAGCTGAAGCAGCTCTGAGGCAGTAGGCCTGCTTCCCTTCTTGCGGGGAGCGGCTCCCCTGGCGGCTTTCTTAGCCTTCCTGGCTTTTTTGGCCGCCTCATGGTCATATTTGACCTTCCAGAACTTGTCATTAGCCTGAAACATACAACAAAGATTTCTTAAAGTTCAGATGGAAACTATTAAAAGGAAAACCAAGGTGTTCAGGTCAGTGGCTTACCGCCGGAGCTAGGTTAGCTTGGCAGAAGGGGTTTAAGCTGGTCCTCCCACAGTCGGCTAAGATCTCATTCAGGAGAGACTTGGTCATGTCATCCACAACGTCCTCAGGAAGATCGTTGGGGCTGTGCCGCAGAGGGTCATCCTTCCGGCCCGTGTAAGCACACATTAAGCCGGGGCGGCGGCTCAAGGGGATCACCCGCCAAGAGATCCAAACCCGGACTAGATCAATGCCGTTGAGGCCGTTTCCCAGGAGAGCCTTGATCTTATTGATGGTGGGGATCAGAGGTTGACGCTCAGCTTGAGATAGTTTGTCTGGCAGAGGGTGATTTGGCTCCAAACGCAGGGCACGAAAGCCGGCCAGAGGGCTCTCGTCAGCCGGAGAAGTATCCTAGCAGTAGAACCACGTCTGGTTCTAGTCCTTTGGATGGCTTGGCGGCTCAGCGTAAGGAAAAAGGCAATCTCTCCGTCGTTGAATGGAGATTCCACCAAGTTCCAAGCTCGGCCCATTGGCGCACTCGTTCTGGCGGTTCAGATAAAACAACTCCCTAAAAAGCAGTAGGCTGGGCTCTTCTCCAAGATAGACTTCGCAGAATACTTGGAAGTTGCAAATATTTGACACGGAATTGGGTCCTATGTCTTGCGGCCGCAGATCAAAGAAGTTCAGAACCTCTCTAAAGAATTTTGAGCCGGGCGGTGCGAAGCCCCGGCTCATGTGATCAGCAAATATCACCACCTCACCATCTCTTGGTTGAGGTCTTTCCTCCGACGGCACGATAAGACATGACCTCCTTCTTTGGAAAGTAACCCATCTTCACGAAATTAGCTAAAGTGTCGTCGGTGACATTGGATCTCATCCAGTTGCACGTGATGGGTGCCTTGGGAGCTTTGGGTGGCATTGTGAAAGATGAAGCCTATGACAAAAGGGAAATGTCTGGTTCAATTATAAGCCGGAAGACGTCTACAGTTCAATACTCAAATGGCGGCTTATGAAGGGGCCTAATGACATATGGCTAAGTGCATCGGGTTATCTAAGCCGCTGAGGGCATCGTGAGTAATTCAAATTGTCTACAGTTTTATCATAAATGAGCCGGAAATTCTACAGCGTGTGGCCTCTTTTAAGCCGGGGATATGAGCCGCCATATCTAAATAGAGGCAATTTTTGACTAAGTGCGGCGCAAACAAGTTTCACAGATCACAGTGGTTATTCTGGATCAAACGATCGACTGGAAAGGGAAAATTTCTAGACCTAGAACTGACACAGAGGAAGTTCACAAGTTCGAACGGAGCCTCTGTGCAATGAAAAGGGATCTATGTACATTTGGAACGAGTGCGAAACAGCTACCGCAGCAGTTCTATACTGTCTAAAGATCAAGAAGGGGTATTAAGAGTGGAATCTATCAAGTGTTCATGACGAACGGCGACGAACACCGACGAACTCGAAGGTCGCTAATGCGGATCTGAGGAACAGGGAGGAGAAAGCTTACAGATGCGGAGTTACTGCGGAGGTTCGTCGCGTTTCTCTGGTAACGTCAGGTTGATGCAGTGGCCTGAGTTGGTGAAGACGAGGAAACCCGCGGCGGCGGCGGCGGAGCTCGGGCGGCAGCACAGTTGCGAGAGGAGGAAGAAGATGGAGGCGACGAGTAACTGGAGGCTCATGGGCGGGGCTATTTATAAGCTAAGGCTCATAAGTGGGTGCGAGAAACGAGGAGGCCACGGCGTGATTATCTCACCACGAAAGCGCCTCGATTTTCGGGATAGCCATTAAAGATAAGATCTGTTGGAGTATAACGGAATAAAAAAATGGACTTAATGGAAGATGACGTCATGGCGGGTTACCAGGACTCCAGAAGATGACATCACGGCGGGTTATAATCTTCGCAGGACCATAAGCCGGAAGATTTTCTCTCTCAAAGGAATTGAAGATTGACATGAACCGGTTCAAATCAATCTGGGGCCTAATGTTGAGGATATAACCATTAGGGTTACCCGCCTAGGAGGGGCCGGGTTACGTCATAATGGTCATCACGCGAAGCCCAGTACCAAGCTTGAAGACGGCGGGTTAGATAATGGGCTTAAGACCCGGAGGTGGCTTAAGGCCCGTAGTGATAAACCGCCGTATGGCAAGACTTGTAGTGTAAGGCAAGAATAGTTGAGAGTCCGAGCCGGACACTCTTATGAGCCGGTCGGGACTCTGAGAGCCGCTGGGCGTCAACCTCTCTATATAAAGGGACGACCCGGCGGCGGTTTAGGGACAAGTAAGATCTCGACGAGTGCCAGGCACAACGATTAAGCTCCCTGGTCATCGAAACCGTAATCAATACCACCTCAACTGGACGTAGACTTTTACCTTCACCGTAAGGGGCCGAACCAGTATAACCCCCGTGTTCCTTGTCCCGTTTAACCCCTTTAAGCTTCCTAGCTGCGATAGCTTGAGGACAACTGCCGTGACAATTCCATGACAGTTGGGGTTAGAAGGGGTGTAGCTGGTTCTCTGTCCAATTGGGTAGGGGTACAATCTGCGAGAGTCTAGGTTATGTGTGGTGGGGCTGGTTCTTGGGCAAGTACAACCGTGGTTCTATCTGCATCAACTGGTAGCACTATCTTTTCTGAAGACCGTGTTGTTAGTCCCTTAGATACTGCCATCACCCTCTCCAATTCAAATGGCTGATAAACAAGAAAAGTAATTGAATGTACAAACATTGTATGATAGACAGGTGCAATGGATAGTGGGGAATAAAAGAGGGCATGAAATAATTCACATTTATGTTGTTTAACCAAACAGGATAGCATGACACAATTTCACATTATGATGGCTAACTAAAAAAGATGGAAAGACATAGTTCAAAATATGATGACTATGTAAACATGATGACATGATATAACTATATAATGTGTTTATTAAATAGGTTGGCATGCCATAATTCACATACATGTCGCCTATGGAAACATGATAGCATGATATAATTCCCGGATAGAATGACATAATTCAAAATATGATGACTGTAAACACTAAACAGGATGAGATGATATAATTATATGATGTCTTTATTAAATCGGTTGCCATGCCATAATTCAGATAGATGCCGTGTATGTAAACATGATGGCATGATATAATTCAAATATATGATTTATATAGTAAGCAAGTAAGCAGATGGCAATCCATATATGATGTAAAAACTAAGCAATGCATGACAACATGCATGACATGGGTAATATAACCCTGCCAAGTTTGAGCATAGACCTCAGGGGGAAACAGGACTGGTCATCAATCTCTGAATCCTCCACTAAGGAGCTCCCTGTATCCAGCAAGATGTCTACTTCAGCAGGTAGCATTGTCTGCTCTGAATACCTTGTTTTCACTCCAGATACTTCCATCACCGCTTCAAATGGCTGATGCACAGGAAGAGTAGTTGGATATACTAACGTTGTTGACAAATGGAACACGTAATACAAAAAAATGATAGCATGATATAATTCACATACATGATGATTGGCTCAACAGCATGGCATTGCATAATTCACATATATAATGCCTTTGCAACAAGATAGCATTGCATAATTCACATATATAATGTCTTGCAACAAGAAGGCAATGCATAATTCACATATATGGTAATTAGACACTAAACAGGTGGCATTCACACAAAGCATGTCTAAAATAATAAAATGACATAGCAATGTAAGACCATATGCACGATATGAGCAACATAACCCTGCCAAGTTAGAGCATACACCTTGGGGGGGGGAATAGGACTGGTCATTTGTCTCCGAATCCTCCTCTGAGGAGCTATCCATAACAAGCAAGATATGCGCTTCGTCAGATAGCACAGTCTACTCTGAAGACCTTGTTTTCACTTCAGAATTTTCCATCACCGTGTCAAATGGCTGATGCACACGAAGAGAGTTGAATGTACTAACATTGTTGACAAATGTAATACGTAACGAAAAAAAGGATGGCCTGATATAATTCACATATAAGATGTCTGGCTAAGTAGGATGGCATTGCAAAATTCACATATATGATGCCTGGCTAAACAAGTTGGCGTTGCATAATTCACATAAACGATGAATAAACTAAACAGATGGCATTCACACAAAGCATAAACTAAGCAGTTGACATATTTGATGTATAAAGTAAGCAATGCTAGGCACCATATGCATGATATGACCAACATCAGCATGCCAAGTTAGAGCGAAGACCTCAGGGGGTAAATAGGAGTGGTCTTCTCCTTCTGAATCCCCCTCAGAACAGATATCTTCCTCTTGATTACGATCCAAAATGGGTGGAGGGGTGGCTGCCATTGCGCCTACCATGGAGCGACGTCTGCGCGAAATTTTATTGCCACGCAAGGCTCGTCTCTTTTGCTCTACATGTTCAGTTCCATTGTGTACAATAACAGACATGCATAGGAATAAAACATAATGAGATTATGTAAGGAGTGCATGCAGAAATCCAGAGTGATGGTAGCAACCTGTGGATAGACCCAAAACCAATGATAGCAGGAGATAATGGGTTCAGTTAAAAAATACAGATAATGGCTTCTTTACTGTTTGTTTCCCACCCAACATGAAACTCATAGTAGACACCGGAGATTAACCAGATATTAGATAGATACTATTGATTGTGGCCCTGATATGTACCCCACAACCATTTAAAAACTCAAGTTTGACCATTAGTTTGGAGCTGAGTCTAATCGGTGAACATGACGATAAAGTGGCATGTAATATTAAGCGATGCCTAACGTAAGCAGACACGAAAGAGTGCGACCTCTCTTGCGGACCCGTGTAGTCCTCGAGGTCATCTGCTCGGTTGATGATGGTAATGCAGTTGTCATGGCTGCCAGTGGTGGGGAAGAAGATCTGAGGCGACGAAAGACAGTCTGGAGGCTGGATCCCTGCTGGGCTGGACCCTTCTGTCGTTGGAGCAGCTGAGCTTGGGTGGACGACGATGCAGCAGGAGTGGAACAAACCACACAAGGTTTTCTTTGACAACTATCTGTAAGAGAAGTAATTCTGTAAGGGCTCATTTGAATTGGAGGATTCTAACAACTCAGAGATAGGAAATACACAGTAATAGGATAGGAATGCACGTGCAAAACAGAGAATTTAAAAACACAGGATTTCTGCCAATCTGGGTGTTTGGTTCACAAGAATTGGAAGATCATAGGATGCAAAGAAGCATGGTGAGATTAAGTCAAACCACAAGAAAATGTACGGTTATAATGCTATTATGCTACTATCTCTTAGTCTTGTCCTTCATGAATAGGAATTTGAAAAGGAGGACAAGTGGAAATTAAAATCCGTACGGTTTTTCTTTCAAGGAGACACTAAAGGAACAAATCCTACCGTTTTCCTTTGCTCCATTCCTTTGAACCAAATGCATGAATAGTAGTACCATAGGAAACTTTCCAATTCCTATGTTTTTCCTTCACTTTTCCTTTCAAGCACTGGCGATTATAGTAGGCAGGCTTGAGCAAGGAAAAGCTACACTCAAAAAATGTTTTTGTGCTACTTGCCTACTTCTACTACTTTGGACCCAGGCCACTGCCGTACTAGCTCAACTCCCAGGCCCATCGACAAATGCACAGCTCAAACACGCAGAGATAAATTATGATGGCGTTCAAGAGAGTCCATCACGGATATCTAAGTTGACTGGTACCTCACTGCTTGTCATATAGTAGGAGAAACTAATCGTATTTCACATTACTGCGTGTGGTCAGTGGACAATATATATAACATGTAGAGTAAAAAAGAGATGCAACAAGTGTACAACCTCTTTAGCGAAGCCATGTCGATCCCAGCGTGATTGGGTTGCTCGGTGAGGATGATCCGGCTGACTTGGCTGTCGGAGGAGGGGAAGAAGATCTTAGGCATCTTGAGATGGAGCCCGGGGTACTACTCCACTGTGATGGAGGGTTTCGTCGTTGGAGCAGCTCCGGTGAGTTGTACGACACCAAGGCTGAAGCAGGACAGGAGAGACAACGCTAACCTGAGTGGAATTCTAATAGCATCTCCAATAGATGACGTAAAATACATAACCACAAAGTGCTAGATGTAAAATACATCAGCTGCTCATCTCTGAACTTAACTCTCGAAACTGAATTTAACTGTCGAAATTGAACTTAACCGTCGGAACTGAATTTTGCTGTCGAAACTGAACTTAACTGTCAAAACTGAATTTTACTGTCGAAACTGAACGCACTAGCTAGTAGCAGAAAAGCAGTAGCAGCAGCGCGTGTGAGAGCAACTGGTCATGTAGCAGCATTAGGTGAGGCTACCCTGAGCGGCCAGCCACCACCGGCCGAACAGCAGCCCCCCCCGCAGCCCGCGGTCGGCGGTGGGCCGCCCCGCCCGCCCCGAAACCACTCCCCACCGCCGGTCCGCCGCCGCCCCGGCCATCCCTCTAGGCCCCACCGTGCCGAGCTTTTTCTCCGGCGATCCCCACGCCACCGCCCCACCACCGTCGGCGACCACCGGCCCCATCCTGAACCCTAAGATAGATACTGGGGTACCTCTCCGGCGAGTCCCCTCCCCGCTGCGGCTGGTTCTTCCTTAACTCTAGCGAGCCCCCCACTGAAAATCGATTGACCCGAAAGTCGATTCAGTCAACTGAAGTGTAGCTAAATCGGAGTAGCATCGCAAGCAAGAGCACGAGCGAGAGCAGCAGCGCGAGCAAGAGCAAGAGC
Source organism: Triticum aestivum (assembly GCF_018294505.1). Classification (NCBI taxonomy): domain Eukaryota; kingdom Viridiplantae; phylum Streptophyta; class Magnoliopsida; order Poales; family Poaceae; genus Triticum; species Triticum aestivum. Next base: position 91,121,835 of record NC_057808.1, read on the forward strand.
AATAGCAATTGCAAGAGTAGACCAAGCAGAGCAGTAGCGCGAGCGAGAGCTAAAGCAGCAGCAGCTCCTACTGATGTGGACGTCGCCGCTGAGGGAGCGATGTCGTGGAGGAAGTGGCCGGCGATGCCGCCGTGGATGGAGCAGCGCCGTGTCGGCTCGGGACCGAGCACCGGCAGCACCGTGAGATCGAATCAAGAAGAAAATGCGGTGATTAGTGTACAACCTCTTAGGTGGCGCCGATTAGGCCTCAACTTCATCCAAGGAAACGATGATGATGATGCTCTTCCGGTGGTGCAGGTGAAGACGGCGGTGCGGGAATGGAGGTGGCGTGAAAGACGAGGGGAATGTCGGGGCAGCTCCTTGGAGGTGGAGGACGGGGTGGCTGAATCGGCGGGACGACGAGATCGACGATGGATCCTCATCCGGTACGGTGGATGAGGGACGTCGAGGTGTTGCTGTGGACGACGTCGTCGGGGAAGAGGCTCTAGCTGGGTGGCGCACGGAGGAGGGTGTGGGGCTTTGCGGGTTTTCGCGGCCTCGGTGTACGAATGGGTGGGCGGATGGGATGGGAGTGGGGAACCATGGCTTAGGGACGCGCTTGTCCGAAATAGGGGGTAAGTTACGAAATTACCCCCACTGATTTGAGCTAGGCGGTTCTTTCGGTTCAGGGGTATCACGGGCATTTCACGCGTCAGGATTTCACAGGAGGTGGGAGTTTTCGCGCGCGTTGTAATTTTGGAATAGGAAGGCACGGGTTGAGATGGAGGGAGTTGTCGGAGCACAACGAGACAAAGATACATCTTAAATATTTCGGGGTAACAAGGCACGGGTTGAAATTTCCGGACAAGCCCAACGTTTACTGTACCAAATCAATTCGCAGTTTCGTCGACGAAAAAACAAAAAGAAATCAATTCGCAGCACACAAGAGAGTCTAGTCCCGCGTACTGTACCAAATCAATTCACACTACAAATGTCATTCAAAACTTTGAATTCATGTTATGTTCAATTAAAATATTTCGCTACGTGTATAATGCATGCAACCTGCTACTCAAATGAACGTTTTAGTGCATTCCAAACATATATACTACCGCTTCAATATGAACTAAATTTGAATTCGTTTATCTATTTGAATAAGATCTACAATGATGATTGTTGTGAAGTCAAACCATTTGAATTCATTTCTCTATTTTAATAAGATCTACAATCATCATTATTGTCAAGTTAAACCATCGTTTGTGTATTATCTTCACAGCAAACCACATGATTACTCTTGAGTTAGATATGAACTCGAACTCGATTTTTTGAATCCACTTTATGTTGATTTCAAATCACAGTACATTTCAAGCTCTAGCTAGATCTTCATAATCTAAACCATGTCTCATATGTATAATGTGTTTATCACATAATGTATGGTGCCCCGCTCCCTATGCCTACAAGTATTTAGATGTGAGTTGCAAACACCACACATTACCACAAATTCAAATAAAATGTGAGATTGTTCAATATATAGTATTGTTTAGATTGTTTGATATGTAGTTGTAAGCTGCAAACGCCACACATTATCACAAATTCAAATAAAATGTGAGATTGTTCGATGTATATAGTATGGTTTAGATTGTTCGACATTTAGCTGTGAGTTGCAAACGCCATGCATTATCACATTATGGTATAACATGTGCAAAACCACAGCACGCGTATCACCGCTATATTCATGCATGCATATGTTTATAACACTATGATCTCCTATTCAAATATATGAATCCACTTTCATATCAAATTATGATCTTTGTTAGTCTCTTACACCCACACAATCCTCTAACCTTTGTAGCTAGCACTAACTTTCTCTCGTGCATGCACACACCCTCCTCGCCCTCCCCCTCCCTCAGCATTCTATCCATCGCGCACATTCATTTTTCTTTTCTTTAGGTCGCTCTCCCACAGTCTCCACAACTCCTTTCCGACACACACCGATCGATAAACCTCTCCAGCGTCTGCCTACCACATATGTACACACGCACCTTTCATCTCCTCCTTTCTGTGTCCATACCTCGTGTCTCCCATACGGTCCCACACACGTGTAAACTCTCGCCCCTCTTTTCATCGATCTCACAACCGCACACTCCTCCCCCTATCTAGCTAGTAGCTCAGCCTTTCGCACCACCTCCTAGCTCCATTCTCTCTGTCTATCCATCTCGCTGGGCCTTATTTGCCTCTAACAAATGGATGTACACCGACCGATCTCCCGCTATACATATAGCTAGCTAGGTCCTTAATTATAACTCGTTTTCCCCACGCGTCGATCGATCTACCTCATTAGTTATGTCTCTCCCTTCCTCCGACAAACAACAATTGATCTACCGATCTAGTTAGGATTGCTTAGCAAACACATGGTTCCCCTTCATCATCCATGCATGCATCCCGACAGATCTATCACGCACAGGCACACACAGAAACACATCCCCACTCTTATTGATAATAGTGCAGTTCTACCCTCAGTTTGTCTAGTAGACCTCTCCCACCATCTTCGAGAAGCAACTCCATCACCCATCCAGCACTCTACCCCTCTCCCTCCCTCTCTCTCTCCTCTCTCTCTCTCTCCTCTGTCCCAACCTATTTCCCGTCCTTCAGTTATGTATGGATGTCGACCCATCTCCCTTAAGACATAGCTGGGTCTTTCCTTCTCAACACAAATACGAGTCGTTCTACCTCTTTAGTTAGGCCTCTGCCTCCCCCCTGCCCCCACCCCCCACACACACCAATACATCGAGCGCTCTAGTCATGTCTCCCTGCCACACACAAACTTGCCCTGTGCCCTTTGACGTTCTGGTAGGTCAGTCGCCCTATATCTTTGACTTGCACACACACAATTTCGATGGTTCTCTTCATCCATCTCGCACCCACCCACTTGATCATCTCTTCGACTCTATCGATATCTATGACCCCTCCCTCTCTTCTCGTGGATCGCCCCCTCTGGCCCTCTCTATATGATATGGATATGCCTCTATTTCACACACATTGCATGCAAAATTTTGTTTGAGATGTCATCGACACATATTCCCACAAATACATTCACGAAATCACCACCCCCCCAAAAAAACAAAAAACACTCACGAACGCACACGCGATCTGTCTAGGTTTGTATCTCTCTTACACACACCCACGTAGGAGGGGGACGTGCACGAAGAGAAGAGGTGCACGCACGGCACACGTACTCCCGTCTCTTTTCCAACCACACCCGCGCGGATACATGGTGGAGCTCATTTCTGTATGATAAGGCAGCCCATGTGGTAATTTGACACGTGTACTGGTTGTCCACTTGATGGAGGATCATCTATCATGGGTGAACAAACAAATTGCGACTTGACGCGTTATGTTAAAAAAGAGGCAAACCATGTGGGGCCTACCTTAGAGGCAAGGCTCTATACACTGGAGTACTTTTGATGTGTCCCATCAACTCGCAGAACGAGGAGAAGCTTGCTTGGTACGCCATCTCCCCCACCCACGGGCGTGGTGGCTCACAGGATGAGGTGAAGCTTGCTTACTAGTATGCCTTACGCCCGCTCCCTCGCCCACGCGCGTGGTGGCTCGCAGGACGAGAAATTTTTACTAGTACTCCCTCCGTTTACTCCTCGTCCCTACCTTGGTTAGAGAGATGATCATATTGTTTGGAATATATGTCCTTTAGTAGATTTCAATATGAATTACTAGTACATACTCCAAACATTGATGTATATAGGCGTATTTTAGAGTGTAGATTCACTCATTTTGCTCCGTATGTAGTCCATATTGAAACAGACGTAATAGTACGCACTCTCCCTCAACCCTCGACCCTCGCCACGTGGTGGACAGCAATTCATTCGGTCTCAAATAGCCATAACGATATATACTGCAGCACCATTATTGCTCGACTTCCCGAAGAGGCGAAGAGCCAATCGCAAGGTTTATAGGAGAACGAGTAGTAGGTGCCGCATCATTTATAAATAAAGTTTTTTTTCTTCAGTGGCACGTACGCAATATAAATAGGTTCATATGGAGAGAAAAGGAAACTGCTCCACTATATACATAGGCAGGACGAGCCTACATGGTTGCTTGCTGGGGTTGCTCTCTTCAGTTTTCACACTCTCTCGCACAAACCGACTGTGGCCACATCTCTAACATCCCGGCGGACGGGTGGATGCTTAGTGTAGATGCGGTCGCCATCGCCGACGGCGAAAACCCACTGTCGGCACGTCTCGGTCAGGGGTCCCCGCCGTTCTCTCTCACAAAGTCGGTGAGGTTGCCTTCGTCCATTGCTCACTGCCGCGACGTGGGCAGTTGCCTCCTCCCGCCGCCCTCCTCTAGGTTGAGCTACGTCCCAACATCCCTCGGGTACAACTCCCTTTACAGTCGGCTTGTACCACTGCTCCAGCTGCCCACATCACTCCATGTGGATATTTCTCTACTTCTTTGCCCCGCACATCCCTCTACTGGCTTCTACGTACTGTATTTGTGATGATTTTATGTCTCATCAACTAGTCCCCGTAATCTTATTCTAATCACGCTTCTTCAATTTCTTTGCCACAGGGATGCTCATCTCGATTTTGGTGAAACTGCACAAAATGATCCGATGGTCAAAGGGTTGCAAACTTCATTTCTTAGGAAGCTCCAACATTGCCAGCAAATTAAAGCCTGGTTAGGGTTTACGGTTCAAGGGCTAGGGACTGCATGGATCGTTTTTTTCTTTAGCTGTCTCTGTTCCAAAATAAGTGTCAACTTTAGTAGTAGTACAACTTTGTACTAATGTTTGCATAAAGTTGAGACACTTATTTTGGAACGGAGGGAGTACATATTGTCTATGATCTGTCAATCATTGAGATGCAGTAGCATGCATGTTAGTCTCCTTTGTATTTGATGAAATGTTGCAACAGGCAACCTTGGACGCAAGATACATGAAACAGAAGCTGGAAGCCTCATAGCATTGTACAAATTTATCTCGCTGATAAATTACAGTACGTACTATACTAGTACTATGTAAAGAGTTAGGTGTCGCACGGTGTCTAGAAAATATGGTGATAGTGTGAGGTGGGCCATGTAATCACTGAGCCTGCGTGTTTTCACTGCTCTCGCACTCCTCTGCTAAGAATGGAGAAAATTGTAATCTAGTAGTACCTCCTTTCGCCGAAAGCATGGGACATCCAGCAGTCCTACCACCTCAGTAATAATGAGCAATGAGCCGTCAAATCACATAGATCCAGCAGTAAGTTGGACGGACAAAGCAACCATCACTCTTGAATCCGCTTCTCCCTTCAACGCAGGCGCCAGTGAGAGGTCGTGTCCGCTCTGCCCGGGCAGGAATGCGGCAACGATTCTTTGGAGCGGCGCTGACCGTTTCGGGCGGGAAGCGCGCGCGGGCGATGGAGGGGCTTTGGGTGGGCCAGGCTGGTCAGGAGCGGGCGTGGCAGCTGTCCCACCTGTCCCGACCGAACGCCCGGAAACAAGAGGATGCACCGACTCTTGCGGCTAAATCGTACACTACACACCATCTCTCTGTAGGAGTAGGTCGATGTGTCGCTCTCTCTAACACACACATGCTGTTAAACACACACACACACCGAGGTAAAATGAGTCTATATCTCAATTAATGAAGACTTGCATGTTACCATCCATATGTTACTACCTACTATGAAAGTAGTAACGTAGACTAGTAACATATGCATGTTACTAGTCGAAGTTACTCACCACTATGACCAGCCTAGCAATGTAAACCAAACACTCCTTATTCTGCCTTGTTATCTCCCCCGGAAACCCAATGCATGGAGCGCAACTACGCGTTGATGCATGCGAGTTAATACGTGGCCTGCATGGTAGCTAAGACGACATCACTTAGTTGTTGTGATTCATTGTTGCGTTTAGAGACAGAAATCAGGGCTTTGATTGGAGGAAGGACCGGTCAAGTTTCTCCTTCTCCTCCAATCTGCTTGCACCTCGTTTAAAAAAAAATCTTCTTGCACCTTGGTCCCGCTGCACCTTCTAACATGACTTATTACACCTAGACGGATGGAGTAGTACAAGATACGATGGCACACTGACTTAGGTCGAATACAAGTGCCCAAAATTGTGTGCATGTTATAATACGGATTCACTTAAAATAGTACGTGAGCGAACAGAGGGATCAATTGGACAGTGTTCACGAGCAGTAGCGAGATGTGTGAGGTAAGATACACCGCTTTAAATCCCAATGACCCCCATGCAAAAAAACACGACATGCTTGTCACACGAATGCAGGAATGTATTAAAGGTTATTTTCCTCTCGTTAAACATAACGTGGGGGTGGTGTAGCTGGTTAGCCTGTTCGCTCATCAAACTTGAGGTCTCGGGTTCGATAACTACACTTGAGCATAATTTTGTTTTTGTTCGACTTCTTTCCTCCACCCAATGACAGGTAGGCCCCGCATGACAGAGAGAGAAAGTGATCTGGGGCAATGCCAGGAGGATTCTTTGACTGGTCAAAATGGATGGATACGGAGCTATACGATCTCGTAGTGATCGTATAATCACCTCATCACGTATACGCTGCAGCCTCGGCGCTTGTTTTCTAGGGTTTGCACTCTTCACACTCTCTCTCCAGTATATATATACACGCTGGAGCCTCAACGCTTGTAGTTGCTCTCTTCACACTCTCTCACCCTCTCCAGATGTAAACAAGACTTCGTTGGCCTCTCTCTCTCCCCTCACTGCTGGTCAAAGAGCCGGCAGGATCCGTCCGCTGGGAAGGGAAGGAGGCTTAATGCTGTCGCCGTCGGCGAGGAAGGGAATCCACTACCGGCGCAACTGTTCTCTTTCACCCAGCGGCAGCGCGGGAGGGCCTCCGACCCCTTCTTCCTCACCGCCGTACATAGTGTGGGTCGAACGGCCTCTGGTCGCCCACCGAACCCCACCCCAAGAACCTTAAGGTATAATTTACTTATTCCACATGCATTGCTCTAGCTGCATGTGGGCTTTTTCCGCTTCTGCACTCGAATCAAGGTGTTGGATCAAACAGGAAAGTAGTTGGGAAAGTTGTATTGCATGAATCTATGACATGGTTCAAAGAGGAAAGGAAGGGGGAAAGTACTAGTACAGACTGGTTATCCAGCACCTACGTTGGTCGAAAAGGGGAAACAATGACAAACGCAGTATGCACATCTGTAACGAACTAATCTTTTGTTTTGGGGGACAAGGCTGTAGAGTTTGAGCGGGACTAGATTTGCTGCGCTCACATAGGGAAAGGTGTCTAAAGATAACAAAACTGGGACCAACACAAATATGCTCCTTGGTTGTTTTTGCTCTTTGTTGCAACAGACTGTGCATCACCCCTTCATACATCGGTAGATGCACATGGTGCTGGTGCGTCCACTGTCCCGTGCAACTCTTTAGCTGTTGTTAATCTAAGGCCCTGTTTGGTTAAAAACTCCCTAGTCCCTACCTGCTTGGTTCCAGGGACTAAACATGGACTAGTGGTTAATAAATGACATGCTAAAAGACCATGTTACCCCTAGTAATAAACTTATAGAGACAAGCTGCGATGCGGGGCAGGGGCAACTGTTGGAAAAAGTCCCAAAAAGATTCTCCCTCGAGGTCTTCTTTCTTGAGTCCCTAAAAGTCCCTCCTGTCTGGTTTAGATGGGACTAAGATGGACTTTTTTAGTCCCTACACCAAAATGTCCCTGTAAACAAACACCCTCTAATAGTGCCGCTGGAAAATTGACGCAATGCCACAGTTAAAAGCAAATTACATGTTTAATGAATTTTATTGTTAATATAATCTCTCTGTTAATATTAATCAATGCCACCGTTTGAGAAATGCTACTGTCTTGCTTTGTTTCCCATTTAGATAAGTTAGATGCTTCTTTTTGTTGGCTTCTTTGTCATCCACCGTTATTGACCACTAGTTGTTTCCTTTGCACCTCTGTGTAAACAGGGTTATCTACTTCACCTTGTTGCTATTGTGACCTTTTGTTGCACTGCACAAAACACTTTTGTTTTAAGAGTGTTTTGTGCAGTTCAACCAAAATGTCACACCGACAACGTTGCTTGATTGCTTGATCTTAGTGGAACTGCACAAGAGGAGATCTTACTTCCTATCTGTGTTGGCAAATTTGGTTCAGATCTTCTTCTTGTGAGTTGTTTGAATTCCGCGTCATGAGAGGTCAGTACTAGCCTTCTTTCACATGATTGTGTAGTGTGCTTTCATATATTGTGCTACTTGTACGCTAATGTTGCTTGATTTTAGGGAACTGCACAAATGGAGACAAGACTTCCAATCTGTATGTGCACCGTAATATCCCATTGAGGTAAGATAAGGATATTTCACAACTGTTGGGCTATATTTTGCCACTTGCATCTGAAAATTAACGTTGTTGTTTAGTGTTATACTTGTGCTCCTTAATTGACATGCCAAATCTTACATTGAAGGCGAAGCTTGTCTATTATTGAACCAAGTGATGAAGGGGAAGAACAAGCGGAAGAAAAACAAAAATCAACTCCCTGTGCTGTAATGAAGCACTGGAACTGTGATGACACAAGTAATGATATAGTTTTGCATCTTAATTTATTGCTATGGCTGGAATGAGCAATTTTTTTGCCACTGATTTGATGCCACTCTTAATGTAATATGTAATTATCTCTACCTGTGCAAACAGGGATCTTCTTTGAAGATACCATATATTTTAGTAGAACGACACAATAAGATGTTGGAAACATTAAACTAATCAAGGAGTATATAGTAAGCATGCCAACCACAGTAGATAACAACAGATGGTTCCGGAGAAGTGTTTGATTTGTATGCTCTACACAATAAGCCTCCTGACAAAGGTTGGTACTCGCCCACGGATTGCATCCATATGATTGAGCTTTCTCATCTCTATTGGTGTTGTGCTACTATTTAGATACTGTCATGAAGAAGTGGTATTGTCCTTGAGAAGTGCTTCATCTGTGTTGTTTTAAATATTTCCTTTCCTTTTTTTGAGCAAACAGGGATGCTAGCATTTAGTTGTCCTCTTGTCTTCGCACAGCAGGATCATCCTCCTCTGAAGAAGAATATGGAGTACGTGAAGTGCCTAGTTCCGGTTATGCCAGGATAAAGAAGCCAAGCCTCTCTTCTTAAGAAGGGAGCAGTTGAAGGATGGTTACATTATTGCCCACAAGAACAAACTAACTTCAGCTCAGAAGGACTCACGAATCTGCATCTTTGTTGCTGTGATGGCCAGTACAATGTTGTTTTATGATTCCTTCCGGTGAGTTCCATTCATTTAAATGTGTGCTCTGCATGGATCATGTAGGTTGACTATTTAAACTGTCAATTCATAGTACAGTTTGCTTTATACTAATCACTTTTTTTGTATTTATGCAAACAGGGGTGCTCAGCTTGATTTCAATGGGAACTGCACAAAATGTTCACAAATACATCGAATATTCTCGAATCGTTCATTTCCACCACAAGAAAGGAGGTGCCGATATGTTCAAGGCGTTGCAACATATAAAGACGAAATCATACAAGCTACGCACGAATTTGGTTGATTTTGGTGGAACTGCACAAAAAGAACAGTTGGTTTATTTAGCACGAGGTGCCATGTCAATATCCGAACTAATGGCAAACCCTGCCCATTCCACAATCGTAGGCATTTGATATTTTGGAATGGGAAAACCTTATCAAAGTTTGCTCATTGATGTACGCAAAACAACACGCATTTGACATTTTGGAATGGGACAACCTTGTCAAATTTTGCTCATTGATGTTAGTAAGAAGACATGCGTTTGATATTTTTGAATGGGACGCCCTTTGCTGTTAGCAACATATATCTATTTTTCTTTATTCTTTAGCTGTGAAGTAAATATTGGCTCTGACATGTGAATCGCTGAGATGCATAATCATCGATTGTTTTGAATGTTCTCTATGAATTACCAGTCCTGTGTATTGATTGCAATGTACACGAACGCTAAATTTTGTACTCCCTCTGTTCCTTTTTACTTAGCATATTAGATTTCTTTCAAGTCAGTTGATTTTACATTGTGAATGTTGATACTTTTTTCTATAAGATTGGTCAAAGTAGAGATACTTTGACTTCAGACAAAACTTATATGTAGACTAAAAAGGACCGGAGGGAGTACATGTGAAACTACTGCAAACGAGGTGATCACCCTGGGAATAATGCTAGTACGTATTGTTTTGCATGTTCATCCAATGCCAGTGATACAAGAATTCAAACAAATCAAACTAAATTCATTCATACACCGCCGGATTTCATATAAACATGCCGGATTTCATTACATTTCATACATTCTTCAACTAAAAAGGGGTGTGCTGGAGGTATAATTAATTAACCATAGCACCCGTGTCCGGCCGAGCCGAACAAAAGCTTCTTCTCCAGCGGACTGAGCTTAAGTGACATAACAGCAGGTGCAGTTGCGTCACTTACATATGGGCCAGATGCCTCTTGGGCCCACATGCCAGTGACCCAACTGCACTTGCAGTTATGTAACTGAAGCAGCGTCCTTCTCCAACATAGCTCTCCGACTCCACGTCGCCGCCAAGAAGCTAATCGGCCGTCAATGGTCAACCCGCCTAGCTTGGCTACTCATTGATCTTCACTTATATCTTTCGGAGTTGTTTGTCATTTGCTCTAGTGCTTCACTTACATCCTTTTAGAGCACAATGGTGGTTTTATTTTGAAGAAATAGATGAACTCTCATGCTTCACTTATATTATTTTGAGAGTCTTTAGAACAACATGGTAATTTGCTTTGGTTATGAATTTAGTCCTAATATGATGGGCATCCAAGAGGGATATAATAAAAACTTTGATATAAAGTGCATTGAATACTATGAGAAGTTTGATACTTGATGATTGTTTTGAGATATGAAGATGGTGATATTAGAGTCATGCTAGTCGAGTAGTTGTGAATTTGAGAAATACTTGTGTTAAAGTTTGTGATTCCCGTAGCATGCACGTATGGTGAACCATTATGTGATGAAGTCGGAGCATGATTTATTTATTGATTGTCTTCCTTATGAGTGGCGGTCGGGGACGAGCGATGGTCTTTTCCTACCAATCTATCCCCCTAGGAGCATGCGCATAGTACTTCGTTTCGATAACTAATAGATTTTTGAAATAAGTATGTGAGTTCTTTATGACTAATGTTGAGTCCATGGATTATACACACTCTCATCCTTCCACCATTGCTAGCCTCTCTAATACCGCACACCTTTCGCCGGTATCATACACCCACCATATACCTTCCTCAAAACAGCTACCATACCTACCTATTATGGCATTTCCATAGCCATTCCGAGATATATTGCCATGCAACTTTCCACCGTTCCATTTATTATGACACACTCCATCATTGTCATATTGCTTTGAATGATCATGTAGTTGACATTGTATTTGTGGCAAAGCCACCGTTCATAATTCTTTCATACATGTCACTCATGAGTCATTGCACATCTCGGTACACCGCCGGAGGCATTCGTATAGAGTCATATGTTGTTCTAAGTATTGAGTTGTAAGTAAATAAAAGTGTGATGGTCATCATTATTAGAGCATTGTCCCAAGTGAGGAAAGGATGATGGAGACTATGATTCCCCCACAAGTCGGGATGAGACTCCAGACGAAAAAAATAAATAAAAGAGGCCAAAGAAGCCCAAATAAAAAAAGAAAAGAAAAAGAGGCCATAAAAAAAGGAGAAAAAGGCCCAAACAAAAAAAATGAGAGAAAAAGAGAGAAGGGACAATGTTACTATCCTTTTACCACACTTGTGCTTCAAAGTAGCACCATGATCTTCATGATAGAGAGTCTCCTATGTTGTCACTTTCATATACTAGTGGGAATCTTTCATTATAGAACTTGGCTTGTATATTCCAATGGTGGGCTTCCTCAAATTGCCCTAGGTCTTCGTGAGCAAGCAAGTTGGATGCACACCCACTTAGTTTGTTTTGTTGAGCTTTCATACACTTATAGCTCTAGTGCATCCATTGCATGTCAATCCCTACTCACTCACATTGATATCTATTGATGGGCATCTCCATAGCCCGTTGATACGCCTAGTTGATGCGAGACTATCTTCTCCTTTTTGTCTTCTCCACAACCACCATTCTATTCCACCTATAGTGCTATGTCCATGGCTCACGCTCATGTATTGCGTGAAGATTGAAAAAGTTTGAGACATCAAAAGTATGAAACAATTGCTTGGCTTGTCATCGGGGTTGTGCATGATTTAAATATGTTGTGTGATGAAGATAGAGCATAGCCAGACTATATGATTTTGTAGGGATAGCTTTCTTTGACCATGTTATTTTGAGAAGACATAATTGCTTGGTTAGTATGCTTGAAGTATTATTGTTTTCATGTCAATATTAAACTTTTGTCTTGAATCTTATGGATCTGAATATTTTGCCACAATAAAGAAGATATCATTGATAAATATGTTAGGTAGCATTCCACATCAAAAATTCTGTTTTTATCATTTACCTACTCGAGGCCGAGCAGGAATTAAGCTTGGGGATGCTAATACGTCTCCAACGTATCTATAATTTTTGATTGTTCCATGCTATTATATTATCTCTTTTGGATGTTTAATGGGCTTTACTAAGCACTTTTATATGATTTTTGGGACTAACCTATTAACCTAGAGCCCAGTGCCAGTTTCTGTTTTTTTGCCTATTTCAGTGTTTCACAGAAAAGGAATATCAAACGGAGTCCAAACGGAATGAAACCTTCGGGAGAGTTATTTTTGGAATGGAAGCAATCCAGGAGACTTGGAGTACACGCCAGGGAAGCTTCGAGGTGGCCACGAGGCAGGGAGGCGCGCCTGCCCCCTGGGCGCGCCCCCACCCTCGTGGGCCCCTCGTGGCTCCCATGACTGACTTCTTTCGCCTATATATATCCATATACCCTACAAACATCAGGGAACAGAATAGATCGGGAGTTCCGCCGCCTCAAGCCTCTGTAGCCACCCAAAACCAATTGGTACCCTGTTCTGGCACCCTGCCGGAGGGGGGACCCCTCACCGGTGGCCATCTTCATCATCCCGGCGCTCTCCATGACGAGGAGGGAGTTGTTCACCCTCGGGGCTGAGGGTATGTACTAGTAGCTATGTGTTTGATCTCTCTCTCTCTCATGTTCTTGAGGTGGTACGATCTTGATGTATCGCGAGCTTTGCTATTATAGTTGGATCTTATGATGTTTCTCCCCCTCTACTCTCTTGTAATGGATTGAGTTTTCCCTTTGAAGTTGTCTTATCGGATTGTGTCTTTAAGGATTTGAGAACACTTGATGTATGTCTTGCATGTGCTTATCTGTGGTGACAATGGGATATTCACGTGATCTACTTGATGTATGTTTTGGTGATCAACTTGCGGGTTCAGTGACCTTGTGAACTTATGCATAGGGGTTGGCACATGTTTTCGTCTTGACTCTCCGGTAGAAACTTTGGGGCACTCTTTGAAGTACTTTGTGTTGGTTTGAATAGATGAATCTGAGACTGTGTGATGCATATCGTATAATCATACCCACGGATACTTGAGGTGACATTAGGGTTTTGGTTGATTTGCGTCTTAAGGTGTTATTCTAGCACGAACTCTACGATAGATCGAACGGAAAGAATAGCTTCATGTTATTTTACTACGGACTCTTGAATAGATTGATTAGAAAGGATAACTTTGAGGTGGTTTCGTACCCTACCATAATCTCTTCATTTGTTCTCCTCTATTAGTGACTTTGGAGTGACTCTTTGTTGCATGTTGAGGGATTGTTATATGATCTAATTATGTTATTATTGGTGAGAGAACTTGCACTAGTGGAAGTATGAACCCTAGTCCTTGTTTCAACACATTGCAATACCGTTCACGCTCACTTTTATCACTAGTTACCTTGCTGTTTTTATATTTTCAGATTACAAAAACCAATATCTACCATCCATATTGCATTTGTATCACCATCTCTTCACCGAACTAGTGCACCTATACAATTTACCATTGTATTGGGTGTGTTGGGGACACAAGAGACTCTTTGTTATTTGGTTGCAGAGTTGTTTGAGAGAGACCATCTTCATCCTAAGCCTCCCACGGATTGATAAACCTTAGGTCATCCACTTGAGGGAAACTTGCTACTGTCCTACAAACCTCTGCACTTGGAGGCCCAATAGCGTCTACAAGAAGGTTGCATAGTAGACATCAGTGAACAAGCAAACGACAATGCCGTCGCGGACATGTGGCCCAATGAGCAGCGGGCGCTGTATCAGACCAACCGTAGGGCCCGCGAGGCCCTCTCCGTCATCCTTCGAGTTGTTGCACTTGCCGTGGCGCCGCCGTCTCGCGATGTCAACATGGTCAATGGCATGAGGAATGAGGAGATGACTTTACTTGGAGAGGATGACAGTGGGGACACACCAGGGCCATAGCCGCACGTACGCAAGTGCCTCCGTATTATATACAATTGTAATATTTTTTGCTTCCTCCTGGTTTCCTGACATCACGGTCCCACACCATTGTCAACCTATGTAGTCAATAAACGAGAGAATTGCACAAGGAGCGTCCGACAGCTGGGACCAAGCAGCTCCAGCAGTATTTGTCTTTTTGAGGTGTGAGCACTAGAGAGTTTTTCTTGAGCGATGTTTTCGTTGTTGTTCAGAGGAGAGCAGGGTATTAACTGGGTGGGCTGTGGCCCGTCTAGCCCAGGCCAGATATCCAGCCCAGATATTAATTTTTTTCAAGCTAAAAATGGCTAGCCCAGCTATACTTTTTTTTGAGGAATACCAAGGCAAGGTCAACTTGTTATTCTCCGCCCCGCTGGGCTGCAAATCTTTCCTAGGAGGGATGCATTAGGCTTAACAAGAAAATGAGCTTGAAGAAATAATAAATGGGATGTAATTATAAAAACTGGGCAGTAACTATAAAAAAAATGCACCAAACACGTAATTACTTTATAAAATAATATTTCTGGATTTTGAAAATTTTAATTTCATTAATTGTTGTGCGCTCAATGTTTCATTGGATTTTCAAGTAATGCAAATTTATATTGAAATTTTATTTAATCTGACTAGAAATTTTGGGATAAAAATATTTCGGATCCCATCAAAATGTGGAAAATTTTATTGAATTCTGTTTTGAACGGTTGGTTGAAATCTTAATCATTGTCCTAGCTAGAAAATGGGATGTACTTTTAACAAACTGTAAATGGGCTGTAGTAAATTCCATTAGAATTCAAAAATGGGTTGTACATTCTTACAAATCACAAATGGGCTATAAGTTCTCTGCCACACTTGTGGGCCTACTAAGTTGACGCGTATGCAAGGCTTTGTAAACTTATACTCCCTCCGTTTCTTTTTAGTCTGCATATAAGATTTGGTCAAACTCAAAACTTTGTAAAGTTTGACCAACTTTGTAGGAAAAAGTATTAACATCTACAATACTAAAGCTATATGGTATGAAAGATAACTTCATGATGCATCTAAAAATATTGATTTCATATTGCGAATCTCAATATTTTTTCCATAAACTTAGTCAAAGTTAATAAAGTTTGACTTTGACCAAATCTTATATGCAGACTAAAAAGAAACGGAGGGAGTAGTCAGCACACAGTTCTAGCAGCAGTGTCCGTTGGATGTCCATCCAACTGATGTCGTGCTTCTTCTTCAATCTCGGATATTCTAGCTTCAGCCGCCCAAAAAATGATTCCTCCCCCTGACATCTGGGGCGCACCATTTCGGAGGCTCACCTGTGGGCCTACTAAGTTGACACGTACCAAGGGCTTTGTCAACTTAGTCAATATAAACGATTCAAGCTGCAGTGACCGTACGATGTCCATCCAACGGCCGTTGTGATTTTTCAACCTCTGGTCTTCTTGCTCCAGCCGCCCAAAGCAGCACCGGTTGTGCCGCCTGCTCCTGCCTCCCGTGGCCGGCTGTGCTGCCACGGAGGCCTCACCTCCCTCTACCACTCCCACCGCTGGCGAGGCCCTGCGGCAACGGCATCCTCACACCGCAACCAAACCAATGAACCCTCGTACTCCTCTCCGCATGGGCATCCACTGCCGCGTCTTCCCCGGCTCCGCGTCGTCCCCTTCCTAGGCCTCGCCGTCGTCCACCGCCTTGGTGCTCTCGGCGCGGCGTGGTGAATGTGGTCAACGACCGACTTCCATCGGAAGAGTACTGTACAAGGAGAGGCTGACAGCTGGGTCCACGGCCGCAGCAAGGAAGTGCCTCCTTATTACGTGCAAAATAATGATTCCTCCACGTGACCGCAGGGACCCACCTGACGGGCCATCGTATTTCGTGAAAAAAATGTTTCCCCCTGACTGCTGGGACCACCAGCTACATCTTCGCATGCAAGGAAGTGCGTCCATATTACGGGAAAAAATGATTCGCCCCCTGACTGCTGGGACCCACCAGTTACATCTTCGCACGCAAGGAAGTGCCTGACAGTCGGGACCCACCTGGTCGAAGCGTACGTACCGTTGTCATTTTGGTCGCGAGTGTGTACATACATACTGGTCGATGTAGAGGCGCGCACATGTGGTAGTAGAGGCGCGCACGTAGAATGTACACGTACGTACAGCGGCCAAGGTGCAAGAAAGAAAATACGGCCACGTACGTACATACGGTCGGGGTGTCGAACACCTACTCGCGCATACGCTCGTGTACATGGCTGGGTCGGAACGGAGAAACTGCGTCGTTGTCGTGTTCATGGTGAGGCAACGGAATGCGTCGTGTTCATCGGGAGGCAACAGAACACGTGTTGTTCATCGGGAGCCAACCGGCTTGGACGGAACAGCCGATGGAAACGAGGCCTGGCGTACAGAACGGAGGAAACGGCCTTGTGTTCGACCGGCCATGGTTGAAACGGGATCCTGTTCATCGGGAGGGGTTTGGCGTACCGCAAAACGGAGGAAACGGACCTCCTACGGTCAAAACGTGGTCCTGTTGACTGGGAGGGGTGCGGCATACCGCAAAATGGAGGAAACGGACTTGTGTTGGAGCGCTACGGTCGAAACGGGGGTCCTGTTCATCGGGAGGGGTGTGGCGTACCGCAAAACGGGGCTCCACGGGATACTATTCATCTCCACCATCGACCTCCTCCAGCCTCCACGGGCTCCTCCTCATCCACCGTCGACCTCCTCCAGCCTCCACCTGCGACTGTTCATCCACGGGCTCCTGTTCATCCAGCCTCCCCCGCGCGCTCCTCCACCGGCTACTGTTCAACCAGCCCTCTCCACGGGGGTCCTGTTCAACCACCCCTCCACGGGCTACTGTTCATCCAGCACTCCACCGGCTACTTTTCAACTAGCCCTCCACCGGCTACTGTTCAACCAGCCCTCCATGGGGTCCTGTTAATCCACCCCTCCACGGGGTCCTATTCATGCACCGGCTTGATCGATCGGGGTACTGTTCATCCAGCGGCAATGGCCTCTACTACCACGGGTTCCTGTTCATCCAACCCCCCACCGGGAACTGTTCATCCAAACCCCCTCAACAACGCTCACTGTTCATCCAGGGAAGGAGGCAGCAGTGTTCGATCGACTTCAGTTAGCAGCAGTAGCGAAGGAATCACTCGGGTTCAGTTAACAGCAAGGGATCGATCGATCGCTTGGGTTCAGTAACGCGTAGCCTGCAGTGCAATCGCTCGGGTTCAGTTAGAGCCCAACGCCTCGCTCGGGTTCAGTTAGAGCCCAACGCCTCGCACACACACGCGTACGTATGAGAGAAACACGCATCGCTCGGCCCCCGACCACCCACCGTAACCAGGAACTCCCCGATATTTTCCTCGCCCTCGCTTCTACCACGGTTTTCTCCGTCATGGACGGCCCAAAGAATGTCATGCAGCTGCGTCTCCGGCCCGTCCAGGACGAAAAGTCCATTTTCTGTCATGATTTTTTGTCATAGAAGTAGGACCCCACCACATCTATGATGATACCTGGTTTTGTCACAATTATCGTCAACGAAGTGTCATAAGTATGACAGAAAATTTTTCGTTCGACCAAAAATGTCACGGATGTGTCTTTTTTTTATAGTGTCTTGAGAGGATGATCAGGCAAAGCATTAAGTAATCGGAGAAGCCTCCCCCAAGCTTGTGGGAGACTCTCTTCTTCAATTTGCACAAAACTATATATTTCCCTTAAGGCAACTTGTTTCTTATGAGCGGGGAAATATTGAGTAGAGAAGTAATAAATCATATCCTGGGGACTACGCACACAACCAGGAGTAAGAGAATTAAACCATGTTTTAGCATCACCCTTTAATGAGAACGGAAATAACTTAAGGATATAGTAGTACGAATTTTTTCCTCATTAGTGAATAGGGTGGCTATATCATTCAATTTAGTAAGATGTGCCACAACAGTTTCAGATTCATAGCCATAAAAAGGATCAGATTCAACCAAAGTGATTTATTCAGGATCGACAGAGAAATCATAATCCTTATCAGAAATACAGATAGGTGAAGTAGCAAAAGCAGGGTCATATTTCATTCTAGCATTCAAAGATTTTTCTTTCAGCTTAACTAACAGTTTCTTAAGATCATATCTATCTTTGCAAGCAGAAAAGTCTCTAGCAGTTTCTTCTTCCATAACATAACCCTCAGGCACATCAGGCAATTCATATCTAGGGGGAGAATCTTCATCATCACTTTCATCAATATTATCAGTTTCAATAATTTCATTCTCTCTAACCCTAGCAAGTTGTTCATCAAGAAATTCACCTAGTGGCAGAGTATTATCAAGCATAGAAGTAGTTTCATCATAAGTATCATGCATAGCAGAAGTGGCATCATCAATAACATGCGACATATTAGAATCAATACCAGGAGTAGGTGTCGCAAATTTACTCATAACAGAAGGTGAATCAAGTGCAGAGCTAGATGGCAGTTCCTTACCTCCCCTCGTAGTGGAGGGATAAATCTTGGTTTTTTCGACTTTCAAGTTCCTCATAGTGATTAACAGATATAAATCCCAAGTGACTCAAAGAATAGAGCTATGCTCCCCGGCAACGGCGCCAGAAAATAGTCTTGATAACCCACAAGTATAGGGGATCGCAACAATTTTCGAGGGTAGAGTATTCAACCCAAATTTATTGATTCGACACAAGGGGAGCCAAAGAATATTCTCAAGTATTAACAGTTGAGTTGTCAATTCAACCACACCTGGAAAACTTAATATCTGCAGCAAAGTATTTAGTAGCAAAGTAGCATCAAAGTAACGGTAATGGTGGCAAAGGTAACAGTAGCAGTTTTGTAGTAATTATTACAATGGCAACGGAAAAGTAACTAAGCAAAGGTCAATATGTGAAAAGCTCGTAGGCATTGGATCAGTGATGGATAATTATGTTGGATGCGATTCCTCATGCAACAGTTATAACATAGGGTGACACAGAACTAGCTCCAGTTCATCGATGTAATGTAGGCATGTATTCCGAATATAGTCATACGTGCTTATGGAAAAGAACTTGCATGACATCTTTTGTCCTACCCTCCCGTGGTAGCGGGGTCCTATTGGAAACTGAGGGATATTAAGGCCTCCTTTTAATAGAGTACCGGACCAAAGCATTAACACTTAGTGAATACATGAACTCCTCGAACTACGGTCATCACCGGGAGTGGTCCCGATTATTATCACTTCGGGGTTACCGGATCATAACACATAGTAGGTGACTATTGACTTGCGAGATAGGATCAAGAACTCACATATATTCATGAAAACATAATAGGTTCAGATCTGAAATCATGGCACTCGGGCCCTAGTGACAAGCATTAAGCATAGCAAAGTCATAGCTCCATCAATCTCAGAACATAATGGATACTAGGGATCAAACCCTAACAAAACTAACTCGATTACATGATAAATCTCATCCAACCCATCACCGTCCAGCAAGCCTACGATGGAATTACTCACGCACGGCGGTGAGCATCATGAAATTGGTGATGGAGGAAGGTTGATGATGACGACGGCGACGGATTCCCCTCTCTGGAGCCCTGAACGGACTCCAGATCAGCTCTCCCGAGAGAGATTAGGGCTTGGCAGCGGCTCCATATCATAAAACGTGATGAATCCTTCTCTCTAATTTTTTCTCACCGAACGTGAATATATAGAGTTGGAGTTGAGGTCGGTGGAGCCTCAGGGGGCCCACGAGGTAGGGGGCGCGCCTCAGGGGGTGGGCGCGCCCTCCACCCTCGTGGACAGGGTGTGGGCCCCCTGATGTTGATTCTTTCGCCAGTATTTTTTTATTAATTCCAAAAATGTTCTCCGTGAAGTTTTAGGTCATTCCGAGAACTTTTATTTCTGCACAAAAATAACACCATGGCAATTCTGCTAAAAATAGCGTCAGTCCGGTTTAGTTCCATTCAAATCATGCAAGTTAGAGTCCAAAACAAGGGCAAAAGTGTTTGGAAAAGTAGAGACGTTGGAGACATATCAGACAACAAGTGCAAGCTGTGATAAAGCTGACTAGTGGCGGTCTCGAGTGGCGTAGAGCTCCATACGAACAGCACGGACCTCACGATCCCTATCCTCCAATATCCGCGTGGTGGTCTGACTCCGCTACTCCCCAAAATAAGACTCAGTATAGAGGCCACTAAGATAACCCTCTTCGTCTGGAAGCGTAGCTGGAACATATCTGAACTCTGTGTTCTGTAGTAAGGGGTGAATAGCTCGAAGTATAGTCATGAGAGAATAGGTTGCATCCTGCACAACCATGTCTATCATGACCCCCACACCAAACGACGAGTGTGAAGGTGTCGGCGTCAAAACCGGCAGATCTCGGGTAGGGGGTCCCAAGCTATGTGTCTAAGGATCGAGGGTAACAAGGGACAATAGGGACACGATGTTTACCCGGGTTCGGGCCCTCTTAAAGGAGGTAAAACCCTACGTCCTGCTTGATTGTATTCAATGAGTATAGGGGTTACAAGACTTGATCCTTCCCACCACTGCCACCCTCCCTAGCAATGGCCGGGTCCGGTTCCAAGGGAAAGTGGGAGGCCTCCTCCGTCATCGAAAAGGACGTCAAGGACCTCTGTAGCGCGGGCTATCTGTCCATGGATATCGCGCATAGGATCCCTGACAAAGATCAAGTTATTCCTACTGAGAGGGTCGTGTTCATCCCCCATTTCCTCCAGGGGCTAGGATTTCCCCTCCACCCCTTCGTCCGGGGCCTTATGTTCTACTACGGGTTAGATTTCCATGATCTAGCCCCTAATTCCTTCATCCACATATCGGCGTTCATTGTCGTGTGTGAGGCTCTTCTCCGCATCCCCCCACTATTCGGCCTGTGGCTCAAGGTCTTCAATCTGAAGCCGAAGGTCACTACTGTAGGATGCTAATGCGACACTACGATCAGAGACCCTTCGAGAAACTGTGTGCAATGCCATAATCGCAAACGATGTTGTATGAAAACCCTCAGAAATGTGTAAAACGTTTGCGATGACCGATGCATCAAACACGGTTCAGGTTTTAGTTGCGTGTGCGATGAAGGGCATGTTAGAAATATGCCCTAGAGGCAATAATAAATTGGTTATTATTATATTTCCTTGTTCATGATAATCGTTTATTATCCATGCTAGAATTGTATTGATAGGAAACTCAGATACATGTGTGGATACATAGACAACACCATGTCCCTAGTAAGCCTCTAGTTGACTAGCTCGTTGATCAATAGATGGTTACGGTTTCCTGACCATGGACATTGGATGTCGTTGATAACGGGATCACATCATTAGGAGAATGATGTGATGGACAAGACCCAATCCTAAGCCTAGCACAAGATTGTGTAGTTCGTTTGCTAAGAGCTTTTCTAATGTCAAGTATCATTTCCTTAGACCATGAGATTGTGCAACTCCCGGATACCGTAGAAATGCTTTGGGTGTACCAAACGTCACAACGTAACTGGGTGGCTATAAAGGTGCACTACAGGTATCTCCGAAAGTGTCTGTTGGGTTGGCACGAATCGAGACTGGGATTTGTCACTCCGTGTAAACGGAGAGGTATCTCTAGGCCCACTCGGTAGGAAATCATCATAATGTGCACAATGTGACCAAGGAGTTGATCACGGGATGATGTGTTACGGAACAAGTAAAGAGACTTACCGGTAACGAGATTGAACAAGGTATCGGGATACCGACGATCGAATCTCGGACAAGTAACATACCGATTGACAAAGGGAATTGTATACGGGATTGATTGAATCCCCGACATCGTGGTTCATCCGATGAGATCATCGTGGAACATGTGGGAGCCAACATGGGTATCCAGATCCCGCTGTTGGTTATTGGCCGGAGAACGTCTCGGTCATGTCTGCATGGTTCCCGAACCCGTAGGGTCTACACACTTAAGGTTCGATGACGCTAGGGTTATAGGGAATAGATATACGTGGTTACCGAATGTTGTTCGCAGTCCCAGATGAGATCCCAGACGTCATGAGGAGTTCCGGAATGGTCCGGAGGTAAAGATTTATATATGGGAAGTCCCGTTTTGGCCACCGGAAGAATTTCGGGCGTCACCGGTAATGTACCGGGACCACCGGAGGGTTCCGGGGGTCCACCGGGAGGGGCCACCAGCCCCGAAGGGCCCTATGGGCTGTATGTGGAGAGGGACCAGCCCCTTAGTGGGCTGGGCGCCTTCCCTACCAGGGCCCATGCGCCTGGGGGTTTGGGGGAACCCTAAGGGGAGGCGCCCCCCTTGCCTTGGGGGGCAAGGCAACCCCCCCGGCCGCCGCCCCCTCAGATTGGATCTGAAGGGGCCGGCCCCCCTCTCCCTTTCCCCTATATATATGTGGGGGGTGAGAGGGCAGCAGCAACAAAGGTTCTGGCGCAGCCCTCCCCCTCTTCCATGTCCTCCTCCTCTCCCGCGGTGCTTGGCGAAGCCCTGCAGGATTGCCACGCTCCTCCATCACCAACACGCCGTCGTGCTGCTGCTGGACGGAGTCATCCCCAACCTCTCCCTCTCTCCTTGCTGGATCAAGGCGTGGGAGACGTCACCGGGCTGCACGTGTGTTGAACGCGGAGGCGCCGTGGTTCGGCGCTTAGATCGGAATCAACCGCGATCTGAATCGCTACGAGTACGACTCCTTCATCCGCGTTCTTGCAACGCTTCCGCATCGCGATCTACAAGGGTATGTAGATGCACTCCCCTTCCCCTCGTTGCTAGATTACTCCATAGATTGATCTTGGTGATGCGTAGAAAATTTTGAATTTCTGCTACGTTCCCCAACAGTGGTATCAGAGCCAGGTTTATGCGTAGTTTCTATGCACGAATAGAACACAAAGTAGTTGTGGGCGTCGATTTTGTCAATTAACTTACCGTTACTAGTCTTATCTTGATTCGGCGGCATCGTGGGATGAAGCGGCCCGGACCGACCTTACACATACTCTTACGTGAGACAGGTTCCACCGACTGACATGCACTAGTTGCATAAGGTGGCTAGCGGGTGTCTGTCTCTCCCACTTTAGTCGGATCGGATTCGATGAAAAGGGTCCTTATGAAGGGTAAATAGAAATTGGCATATCATGTTGTGGCTTTTGCGTAGGTAAGAAACGTTCTTGCTAGAATCCCATAGCAGCCACGTAAAACATGCAACAACAATTAGAGGACGTCTAACTTGTTTTTGCAGGGTATGCTATGTGATGTGATATGGCCAAAAGGATGTGATGAATGATATATGTGATGTATGAGATGGATCATGTTCTTGTAATAGGAATCATGACTTGCATGTCGATGAGTATGACAACCGGCAGGAGCCATAGGAGTTGTCTTAATTTATTGTATGACCTGCGTGTCAATGAAAACGACATGTAATTACTTTACTTTATTGCTAACCGTTAGCCATAGTAGTAAAAGTAATAGTTGGCGAGACAACTTCATGAAGACACGATGATGGAGATCATGGTGTCATGCTGGTGACGAAGGTGATCATGCTGCGCCTCAAAGATGGAGATCAAAGGCGCAGGATGATATTGGCCATATCACGTCACTTTATGATTTGTATGTGATGTTTGTCATGTTTACATCTTATTTGCTTAGAACGACGGTAGCATAAATAAGATGATCCCTCACTAAAATTTCAAGAGACGTGTTCCCCCTAACTGTGCACCGTTGCGAAGGTTCGTTGTTTCGAAGCACCACGTGATGATCGGGTGTGATAGATGCTAACGTTCGAATACAACGGGTGTTGACGAGCCTAGCCTGTACAGACATGGCCTCGGAACACATGCGTAACACTTAGGTTGACTTGACGAGCCTAGCATGTACAGACATGGCCTCGGAACACAAGAGATCAAAAGGTCGAACATGAGTCGTATAGTAGATGCGATCAACATGGAGATATTCACCGATGATGACTAGTCCGTCTCACGTGATGATCGGACACGGCCTAGTTTGACTCGCATCATGTATCACTTAGATGACTAGAGGGATGTCTATCTGAGTGGGAGTTCATTAAATAATCAGATGAACTTAATTATCATGAACATAGTCAAAAGGTCTTTGCATATTATGTCATAGCTTACGCTTTAGTTCTACTGTTTAAGATATGTTCCTAGAGAAAATTTAGTTGAAAGTTGATAGTAGCAATTATGCGGACTGGGTCCGTGAACTGAGGATTGTCCTCATTGCTGCACAGAAGGCTTATGTCCTTAATGCACCGCTCAGTGTGCTGAACCTCAGCATTGTCTGTAGATGTTGCGAAACATCTGGCATGCACGTTTTGATGACTACGTGATAGTTCAGTGCGTAATGCTAACGGTTTAGAATTGTGGCACCAAAGACGTTTTTGAAACGTCACAGAACATATGAGATGTTCCGAAGACTGAAATTGGGATTTCAGACTAGTGCCCACGTCAAGAGGTATGAGACCCCTGACAAGTTTCTTAAGCCTGCAAGCTAAGGGAGAAAGCTCAATCGTTGAGCATGTGCTCAGATTGTCTGAGTACTACAATCACTTGAATCGAGTGGGAGTTAATCTTCCAGATGAGATAGTGATGGTTCTCCATAGTCACTGCCACCTAGCTATTAGAGCTTCGTGATGAACTATAACCTATCAGGGATAGACATGATGATCCTTGAGCAACTCGCGATGTTTGACACTGCGAAAGTAGAAATCAAGAAGGAGCATCAATTGTTGATGGTTAGTAAAACCACTAGTTTCAAGAAGGGAAAGGGAAGAAGGGATACTTCATGAAACAACAAATCATTTGCTGCTCTAGTGAAGAATCCCAAGGTTGAACCCAAACCCGAGACTAAGTGCTTCTATAATGAGGGGAACGGTCACTGAAGCAGAACTACCCTAGATACTTGGTAGATGAGAAGGCAGGCAAGGTCGACAGAAGTATATTGGATATATATTATATGAATGTGTACTTTACTAGTACTCCTAGCAGCACCAGGGTATTAGATACCGGTTCGGTTGCTAATTGTTAGTAACTCGAAATAAAAGCTGCGGAATAAACGGAGACTAGCTAAAGGTGAGATGACGGTATGTGTTGGAAGTGTTTCCAAGGTTGATGTGATCAAGCATCGCATGCTCCCTCTACCATCGAGATTGGTGTCAAACCTAAATAATTGTTATTTGGTGCTTGCGTTGAGCATAAACATGATTGGATTATGTTTATCGCAATATGGTTATTCATTTAAGGAGAATAATGGTTACTTTGTTGATTTGAATAATACCTTCAATGGTCTTGCACCTAAAATGAATCTCGATCGTAGTGATACACATGTTCGTGCCAAAATATATAAAATAGTAATGATAGTACCACATACTTGTGGCACTGCCATTTGAGCCATATTGGTATAGAACGCATGAAGAAGCTCCATGTAGATGGATCTTTGGACTCACTCGTTTTTGAAAGGATTGAGAGATGCGAACCATGTCTATTGGTATATATGCATGAAGAAACTCCATGCAGATGGATCGTTTGGACTCACTTGATTTTGAATCACTTGAGACATGCAGATCACACCACATGGGCAAGATGACTGAAAGGCCTCGTTTTTCAGTAAGATGGAACAAGAGAGCAACTTGTTGGAAGTAATACATTTGATCTGTGCAGTCCAATGAGTGCTGAGGCACGCAGTGGATATCGATATGTTCTTACTTCACAGATGATTTGAGTAGATGCTGCGAATATTTACTTGATGAAACACAAGTCTGAATTATTGAAAGGTTCAAGTAATTTCAGAGTGAAGTTGCAGATCGTCGTGACAAGAGGATAAAATGTCTATGATATGATCATAGAGATATCTGAGTTACGAGTTTGGCACACAATTAAGACATTGTGGAAAGTGTTTCACAATTAATACCGCCTGGAACACCACAGTGTGATGGTGTGTCCGAACATCATAACTGCACCCTATTGGATATGGTGCATACCATGATGTCTCTTATCGAATTACCACTATCGTTTATGGGTTAGGCATTAGAGACAACCGCATTCACTTTAAAAGGGCACCACGCAATTCCGTTGAGACGACACCGTATGAACTATGGTTTAGAGAAGCCTAAGCCATCGTTTCTTAAAAGTTTGGGGTTGCGATGCTTATGTGAAAAAGTTTCAGGCTAATAAGCTCGAACCCAAAGCGGATAAATGCATCTTCATAGAATACCCAAAACAGTTGGGTATACCTCCTATTTCAGATCTGGAAGCAAAAGTAATTTCTTCTAGAAACAAGTCCTTTCTCGAGGAAAAGTTTCTCTCGAAAGAATTGAGTGGGAGGATGGTGGAGACTTGATAAGGTTATTGAACCGTCACTTCAACTAGTGTGTAGCAGGGCACAGAAAGTTGTTCCTGTGGCACCTACACCAATTGAAGTGGAAGCTTATGATAGTGATCATGAAACTTCGGATCAAGTCACTACCAAATCTCATAGGTCGACAAGGATATGTACTACTCCTGAATGGTACTGTAATCCTGTCTTAGATATCATGTTGTTAGACAATACTGAACCTACGAGCTATGGAGAAGCGATGGTGGGCCCATATTCCGACAAATGGTTAGAAGCCATGAAATTCGAGATAGGATCCATGTATCAGAACAAAGCATGGACTTTGGTGAACTTGCCCGATGATCGGCAAGCCATTGAGATAAATGGATCTTTAAGAAGAAGACGGACGTGGACGGTAATGTTACCGTCTATGAAGCTCGACTTGTGGCAAAGAGTATTTTCACAAGTTCAAGGAGTTGACTACGATGAGATTTTCTCATCCGTAGCGATGCTTAAGTCCGTCGGAATCATGTTAGCATTAGCTGCATTTATGAAATCTGGCAGATGGATGTCAAAACAAGTTTCCTTACCAGTTTTCGTAAGGAAAGGTTGTATGTGATACAATCAGAAAGGTTTTGTCGATCCTAAGGATGCTAAAAGGTATGCTAGCTCCAGCGATCCTTCCATGGACTAGATCAAGCATCTCGGAGTCAGAATATACGCTTTGATGGAGTGATCACAGTTTTTGGGTTTATACGAAGTTTGTTAGAAACTTGTATTTACAATAAAGTGAGTGGGAGCGCTACAACATTTCTGATAAGTATATGTGAATGACATATTGTTGATCCGAAATGATGTAGAATTTCTGGAAAGCATAAAGGGTTGTTTGAAAGGAGTTTTTCAAGGGAAGACCTGGATAAAGCTGCTTACATATTGGGCATCAAGATCTATAGAGATAGATCAAGACGCCTGATGATACTTTCAAATGAATACACACCGTGACAAGTTTTTGAAGGAGTTAAAAATAGATTAGCAAAGAAGGAGTTCTTGGCTGTGTTACAAGGTGTGAGTATTGAGTAAGACTCAAGACCTGACCACAGCAGAAGAGAGAGAAAGGACGAAGGTCGTCCCCTATGCTTTAGACGTAGGCTCTACAGTATGCTATGCTGTGTACCGCACATGAAGTGTGCCTTGCCATGAGTTGGTCAAGGGGTACAATAGCGATCCTGGAATGGATCACATGACATCGGTCGAACTTATCCTTAGTATCTAGTGGACTAAGGAATTTTCTCGATTATGGAGGTGAAAAGGAGTTCGTCGTAAAGGGTTACGTCGATGCAAACTTTGACACTAATCCGGATGACTCTGAGTAGTAAACCGGATTCGTATAGTAGAGCAGTTATTTGAAATGGCTCCAAGTAGCGCGTGGTAGCTGCATCCACAAGATGACATAGATATTCGTAAAGCACACACGGATCTGAAAGGTTCAGACCCGTTGACTAATAACCTCTCTCACAAGCGAGATATGATCAAACCCTAGAACTCATTGAGTGTTAATCACATGGTGATGTGAACTAGATTGTTGACTCTAGTAAACTCTTGGGTATTAGTCACATGGCGATGTGAACTTTGAGTGTTAAGCACATGGTGATGTGAACTAGATTATTGACTCTAGTGCAGGTGGGAGACTGTTAGAAATATGCCCTAGAGGCAATAATAAATTGGTTATTATTATATTTCCTTGTTCATGATAATCGTTTATTATCCATGCTAGAATTGTATTGATAGGAAACTCAGATACATGTGTGGATACATAGACAACACCATGTCCCTAGTAAGCCTCTAGTTGACTAGCTCGTTGATCAATAGATGGTTACGGTTTCCTGACCATGGACATTGGATGTCGTTGATAACGGGATCACATCATTAGGAGAATGATGTGATGGACAAGACCCAATCCTAAGCCTAGCACAAGATCGTGTAGTTCGTTTGCTAAGAGCTTTTCTAATGTCAAGTATCATTTCCTTAGACCATGAGATTGTGCAACTCCCGGATACCGTAGGAATGCTTTGGGTGTACCAAACGTCACAACGTAACTGGGTGGCTATAAAGGTGCACTACAGGTATCTCCGAAAGTGTCTGTTGGGTTGGCACGAATCGAGACTGGGATTTGTCACTCCGTGTAAACGGAGAGGTATCTCTGGGCCCACTCGGTAGGACATCATCATAATATGCACAATGTGACCAAGGAGTTGATCACGGGATGATGTGTTATGGAACGAGTAAAGAGACTTACCGATAACGAGATTGAACAAGGTATCGGGATACCGACGATCGAATCTCAGGCAAGTAACATACTGATTGACAAAGGGAATTATATACGTGTAACACCCACGATGCGGCTATATCTCCCACGTGTCGAGGCACGACTTAGAGGCATAACCGCATAGTGGTTTTGTCGCAAGCAGGGTCATCTTCACACAATCCCATGTAATGAACAAGAATGGGATAAAGAGTTGGCTTACAATCGCCACTTCACACAATACATAAATATCATTCATACATCATCCAAAAATACAATCATATAGACCGACTACGGTCAAAATCCAGATGAAAATAAGACAACCCCAAATGCTAGATCCCCGATCATCCCAACTGGGCTCCACTACTGATCATCAGGAAAAGACACATAGTAACGACCACGTTCCTCGTTGAACTCCCACTTGAGATCGACGCCATCGTCTGCACTGGCATCGAAGGCACCTGCAACTGTTTTGGAAGTATCTGTGAGTCACGGGGACTCAGCAATCTCACACCCGCGAGATCAAGACTATTTAAGCTTGTAGGACAAGGAGGAGTAAAGAGGTGGAGCTGCAGCGGCAAAAGCATATATGGTGGCTAACTTGCACATATGAGAGCGAGAAGAGAAGCAACGGAACGGACGTCATCTAGCAATGACCAAGAAGTGATCCTGAACACCTACTTACGTCATACATAACATAGACCGTGTTCACTTCCCGGACTCCGCCGAGAAGAGACCATCACGGTTACACACGCACTTGGTGTATTTTAATTGGGTCAAGTGACAAGTTATCTAAAACCGGACATTAACAAATTCCCATCTGCCTCATAACCGCGGGCACAGCTTTCGAAAGATAATACCCTGCAGGGGTGTCCCAACTTAGCCCATCATAAGCTCTCACGGTCAACGAAGGATAAACCTTCTCCCGGAAAGACCCGATCAGTCTCGGAATCCCGGTTTACAAGACATCTCGACAATGGTAAAACAAGACCAGCAAAGCCTCCCGAATGTGCCGACAAATCCCGATAGGAGCTGCACATATCTCGTTCTCAGGGCACACCGGATTGTCCAAGCTTCCGATAGGCCAGCCCAGAGTTGCCCCTGGTGGCCACCGGCGACTGACAGTTTGGACCAATACTCAGAGGAGCACTGGCCCGGGGTTTAAAATAAAGATGACCCTCGGGCTCTAGAAAACCCGGGGGAAAAAGGTATAGGTCGCAAATGGTAAAACCAAGGTTGGGCCTTCCTGGAGGAGTTTTATTCAAGGTGAACTGTCAAGGGGGTCCCATAAATCACCCGACCGTGTAAGGAACGCAAACTCAAGGAACATACTCCCGGTTTAACAGTAACTAGGGCGGCAAGAGTGGAACAAAACACCAGGCATAAGGCCGAGCCTTCCACCCTTTACCAAATATATAGATGCATTAATTAAATAAGAGATATTGTGATATCCCAACATATCCATGTTCCTACATGGAACAAACTTCAACTTCACCTGCAACTAGCAACGCTATAAGAGGGGCTGAGAAAAAGCGGTAACATAGCCAAACAACGGTTTGCTAGGAAAGGATGGTTAGGGCTGACATGGCTAAAATAGGAGACATGAAATAGCAAGTGATAGGTAGCAAGCATGGCAATAGAGCGAACAACTAGCATAGCAAAGATAGAAGTGATTTCGAGGGGTGGTCATCTTGCCTGCAAGATTCTCAGAGTTGTCGAAAGCTTGATCCTCGTAAGCGTACTCGACAGGTTCCTCGTTCACGAAATCGTCTCCCGGCTCTACCAAGACAAGAACACAACAAACGGAACCACAATCAACAACGAGAAATGCACAAGCAACATGATGCAAAACATGTATGATATGCAAGATATGGTATGCGATGCATATGCGTGCTCCGGAAGGGAAAAGATGAACATGGCAGTAACTTGGCAAACCAAGCATTCCACTGGAAAGATGAGATGATTTTGGTCGAAATCGATATAAAGATCACCGGAATCGGATGCACGGTTTGCAAATGGCAAGCAAAACAAGAATGACACTAATCTGCGATAAACAGCAAGATAGCACTTAAAATGCAACAAGTAACAATACTAAAGCACCCGAACATAGCAACAAAGCATATGGTAGTAATCTACAGGAGATGTTTGACAAAATATGAACACTGAGCTAACGCTAGTTCACAACATATCAAGCTCAAACAAGCATGGCAAAAGTGCAAAAGATTACAGGTTCACAGACTTAGTGAAAAACTGGACATGGCAGAAAACAGCGTCAGGTAGCAATGTTCAGAGCACGAAATCAACATGCTACAGAAACTTAACATAGCACAACAAGGCATGGTAGTGTTCTACTAAAAGCACATGACAAAATTCCCTTACTGACAATAAGCCAAAAAGGACCAGAAGATATGATGGTAAGCATGTAAACATAGCAAGTTTCGTTATCAGGTTTCAGACTTTGCAGAAATCAGAGCATGGCAGAAATATTAATATGTAGGCCTCTTTGTGAGCTTGATAGACTCACTACAGAGCAATGCATGACAAAACAAGCATACCTACAGCAAGATGGCATGTTTATGAAGCTAACCATGGCAAGAACAATTGCATAGCATGTATGGATCAACTACAATAAGCTTGGCGAAAATGCATGTCATGTTAAGAATCTGCCAGAAATATTTTATAGCAAAAGTAGAGCAAGCTTGAGTCATGCTAAGTTACTCTAAAATTGCAAACAATTGCAGGAATGGATCAATTACAACTATAGCTACAAAACATACTTACTGAACATCTCCAAAATATGCATGGATCTCTCTGTAGCATCAAGTTTACATGGCAACAAAATTACAGCAGACGAGGACTTGGAGAAATCACTAAGTCCCTGAAATCAGAAATATTACGGGGCCTACTTTGCATGCTTGTGCTAGTCACCACAGAGGTCACAAAAATACATGGACTATACCATTGGAAAGATGGAATGACATACTTCAAAACACATGTGGAGCTCATGCTCAAAAGATGCACAGATTAAATGATACAAAAATGACAAATCTCCAAGTTCTGATAAGAATCAGAGATTAACAGCAACTAGCCCTCTTCCAACAAAGATTTGGGCATCAAGATGACCTCTAATGAATATGGTGCAATTGAGCAAAATGAAGAGCATCAGGAGACGAACAAATCGACATATTACACGCGCGAATCGGAGCTACATGCACGAAGTTACGGCTATACGAACAGAGGCACATCATATAACAGAAAAAGACTTGGAAGAAAAACGGCGCGGGAAAAGTCAACCTTCCGTTGACTCGGGCGGCTGGATCTGGATCGAGCCAGAGAGCTCGAGCCCGACGATGGCGCTCGCTCGCGGGGAAGAGGAGGCGGCGGCCGTGGGGAGGAAGGGCGCCGGAGGCGGCGGGGGCGGCGCCGGGAGCGCGCGGTGGTGGCGG